>NC_048220.1:23873163-24191200 GCF_002007445.2 Ailuropoda melanoleuca
CCGCAGCCACCTTCCCGCCGCCTCCCCCGCCCCCTCCCCCCCGCGGCCTCGCTGCGCCGCTCCCTCCTTCCCCGTTGACACACCGACTTCTCCCTCCGCCGCACAAAAGAAACGCATCTGGCCTCCAAGTCCCGCGTGGCTCGTGCCCACCTCAAGCCCCAAATGACTTGTTTTGCTCAGAATCAACTCCTGTCTGGGCCGCCTCGAAGTCCCCAGCCCCGGCGAGAACAGCCCGGGATGAGAGAATGTTCCCTGAGCAGGATCCCACGGAGCGGGCGCCTCCGAGCCAGCGCCAGGGCGGGGGCAGAGCCCGGGGCCCGTTCCGGCAGCTCCCAGCGGCGTCCTCGTCGAGGGGCCACCGGCCCCTCCTTCCTCGGCCTCTTCTCCCGGGACCTGAGCCCGGCTGAGTGACAGCAGCCTGCGTTCTAATGGGCCCCCGGATACTGCCTCCTAATTAGCTTGGACCCTGTCCTCCAAGGCTGCTTCTCAGGCCTCCCCCTCTGCACCGCAGTCAATTTTCCGGGATTGGGATAGAACTGATGGCTTCTAATCAGACGAAACGTTTCTGTTGGCTCCAAGCCTCTGGCGAGTGCAGCGGAAGACCCCAAGAGCCCCGCCAGGCCCCACAGCCTCTTCTGTAGGGCTCTCTCCCCTTGTTTTGCGCCAGTGTGGCCAAATCAGCCAGGCCTGGGCCTTGGCAGCCAGGGGGTTGGCTTCTGCCCCCTTCAGGGCAGGTTTGCGGAGATCTGGGGCCTCCGCTGTGGCTTCCCCGAGCTGCAGGCACCTGGCCTCGCTTGCAGGCCAGGTGACTGCAGTTTCTGAGGCCTGGATGGCCAGGCCAGGAAGCCTACCGCCCTTGAGCCTCTCTCTCATACAGTGGTAGCTGAATGGCAGCACCAGTGGGGCCTCCATGGGTGCAGGCACAGACCTTCCCCTCCCCACCCTTAAGAACGATCCCCTTCTGGAGTCCTCCTACTTCTGTGAAGTTTATTGAAGGATTTTGCTGAACAATTGTTAACCTGCCCTGAGACCTCAGAGTCTTGAGCAAATAGAGGGCAGCTAGGGTGATAGGGTGAGACCCTGACCTGTTCCTCTGGCCACAGGTGGACCCCAGCCTGCCCTCTGCCCCTCACCTGCTGACCAACTCCACCAGATAGGAGCAGCGCTGGGCAGGACAGGAGCAACTCCTGGACAGAAGCACTGCCTTACTCTCCAGGTCCTGCACCTCACCCCAGGCCCCGGTGAAGCCCCATCTCCTCCTGGGGGTCTCTGCTTAGGACTGCCGTGCCGGCAGTGAAGATCTGGGGTGTTCTGCAGGGACTGCCTTCTAGCCCTCACCCTGGCTCCTCATCAGCAGGAGACCCACAGCCTCAGGCTGAGTTCTTCAGGGAGGACTGCAGGGGTCAAGAGCGGGTGCAGGGTGGAAACACGCCTGCCTCTCAGCCCCTCAGCGTTAGCCCGAGGCCCCCAGCTCTGGGCCCTGGGAGAAAGCATGCTCCTCACGGCCTGGCACACTCTCTCTGGGTGCCTGTGACCCCAGGGGCAGGGTCTGGGTCTGAGGCCAGAGGGAGGATGTACCTCAGGGGTGGGGTTGGGGAGGCTCTGCAACTCCTGCCCTTTCCCCCCAGAGGGAAGTTTCTCTAAGCTGAGCCCCCACAGGATGAAAAGAGTCTCGGGTGTATGTGTGTGAGGGGGGGAAGACAGCAGGAGGGGGACCTGGGACGTATGGTTGCCCAGCATTTGCCCTCAGCCCCATCTTTTACCGCATTTCTTGGCTGAGTCTCCTGCAGCAGCTGCTAACTCTTTTCAAGGACAGTGTGTGAGCCAGCCTGCCTGGACACAGCCGGGACTCAGGAGCGCGCACCCACACAGATGCACACGCACTCACGACATCCCCCCCGCATGTGCTGTGTGTAGTCACAGGCGGACCCACAGCCAGGCCTCTGGGTCCCAGAACACTGATCAGCACAACATCGGGCCGGTAGGGGACAGGAGGTATGTTCTAAGGCTGCCGGGTGTCAGGCCAAGGTGGGAGGCCCCGTGCCCTCCTGGGTGGTGGCATGGAATAAACAGTGCACCTCTCCGCGTGCTCGCCTTCCACTGTCCACGGGCTGTAAAGAGTCACACATTCCACGGATGGAGACTGTTCTGTGACTCTGCAACTCTTGCTGTTCTGAGGGGCTTGCCTCCCTCACTGTTGATGCATTTAATGTGGTTACTGAGCACCTGCTGGGGCTTCTCCCAAGCCTCCGGTGGTGTTCTAGGCTGTCACGTAGTCTCTTTATTTGGAAATCTCGATGCCTGCTGTGTGGACGGAAAGGCCCTCAGACTGCTGCGGATGAAGCTCCATATCCCCAGGAGTCTGGAGCCCTAGAGAGAGGCTGAGACTAGTAGGGACTGCCCAGGGGAGTCTGTTCTACTGGGCCCGGGGCAGGGCTGAATGAGCAGGGGGTGAGGAGAGGTTGACAGGGAGGACACCCTGGCCTGCTAGGCTGGAGAAGGGACGTGGGCACTTTCTCTTCTTCCCCAGCCTCACCCTCTGCTGGGCACTATCCCAGGCAGGGAAGGGACTTTGTGCACACTCGAAGACACACATCACACACGCAGGACAGGACACAGCTCTTTTTCAGGAGTAAAAGTAGGGGTTCGGTGCTCTCCCCACTTTGCTGTCTGACCTTGGGCAAGGCTTGGCCTGCACTGTGCCCCATTTCCATGTCTGACATGGGACTCAGCAATTCCTACCTGCTGCTTCAGCTTCCAGCTCATCTGGCGATGGGGACATGAGGAGTGGAGGGAAGGGGGCTTACTGGAGCTGGAACCATGTGCCCTAGTCCCCATCCCTCCAGACCACGCAGAGCTAGCAACGATTCTATGACTTTCAGGAAATTTGGAGGCTTAGAGTCCTGGCTGGGTTGAGCACAGGAGCCTAGCTAGCCTTGTGGAGTTGGAAGTAGTCACCATAGGGACCTCTCCTGAGGCCCAGGCTCACTGAAAACAGATTCTGTGCCCAAGAATGGTTTAGCACTTTTATTAGGGAAGAGTGGTTGGAGGGACCTCATGGAGGGCATCCTTCTGCCCACTTATGGGGGGTACCCTGCCCTAATCTTTGCACTAGAATCAAGGAATTTTAGGAAAAGGGAAGGAATGTGCCGTGGCTTGCCCTCGAGGCCATCCCTGACTCTCTGGGACATTCCAACCCTAAGCCTCTTAGGCCGTGGAGAAGTTCAAACTAGAAAACCCAGTTTTGGTAGTGCATCTGGGACCACCTACCTACCTCCTTCTGTCTGCTCTACCTCCCCCCCCCCATAAAAGCTCTTGTTTCTTTGAATACAGGCAATTACAGGGTGAAGGGGGAAAGGGGTGCTCAGGTAGGGGCTGGGAACCATCTCACTGGATTCTCTAGGCTTCCAAGGACCCCAGCATGAGCTTTCCTGTTATCTGGGGTTCCCCAGCCTGTCCTGGTGCAGAGACCTGGGATGTACTCAGGCAGGATGGCTGAGTGGGGTGCCTATAGGAGCATGGAACTCGGAACTCTGGCAGCAGCTGGCAGGGCTGGCCTCATGGCTCACCCAAGTCCACTCACTGGTTATCCTCTGGTTCCTGAAAATGCTAAGCCGAGGGGCAGAGAAGGCTGGGCAAGTGGCAGGGGCTGGTCGCTCAACTGGGGAGCAGAGGGTCAGCTTATGCCGTTACCACAGCCTCCTCTTCCCAGGAGCTGCTTTCCTGAGAGAAGGGCACTCTGAGCCTGCCTGGAAGAGGAACAAATGCTGCCTCTACACCGAGCGTCCTGGCAGCCTGGTCGCATGCCCCCCGTCTACCTCTTTTCCTTTTCCAAACTGAGATGAAGAGTTCCAAGCAGTATGAGGAAAGGGGAGGGAGCCGGCGAGTCCCCCTCCCGTGCTGCCTCTGCTGCCTGTAGCTTTTGCCACTACCCTAGACCTGTGTCTTTGGCCCAGTGGACAGCAACCTGGGATTGCCTTCCTCTGGCCACGATGGCTGTCAGAGGCCGCTGGGATGCCAACAGAATACCCAAGCCTTAGTTTCTCAGAAAAGTGGGCTCAAATATTTTTAGATTCAGGGAATTCCTGAATCGGAAAACCTTGGAACCAGGATTCCAGCCTGGGGTTCCCATTTCTGCCATACTGGCCTCGGGGCCCTCGCTTGACCACCGCGGAAAGGGCTCAGAGTTAGGAGGCTGGTCAATTTCAGAATTCCAAGACCCCGTTCTAGAGAAGCGGCTGTGTGCTCGGGAACCCTGCGTCAACAACCAAACCCCGGAGAAGCCTCGGGAATATCTTTATTGGATTTTGCGAAGAGTATTTGGGGTTTCTGTCTGGGTAAGGAAAAGCCCGACCTTTGCGGGCGAGGGCAGGCCGCCGTGGGCTGGGGGCGCCTCTGAGCACCGCGGCGGGACGTCAGGGTCCTCGGCGAAGAGAGCCGGGGCTCCGGCTGATGTCTGTTGCTTTTCTGCGGCATAGCTGCCCGAAGCAGCCAACGAACCAACGAATGATGCGGTATCGTTTAGAAAAAATACCCTCTTGACGCGAAGCTGCGGTTGAAGTCCCCGGGCGTGCAGAGGGGCCAGCGCCTTCGCTTGTGTTGGGGCCCCCATTCCGCGGCGCAACGGGAAGCGGCCGGCGGCCTTCCTGCCTGCCCTTTCTCCTAGAGGTCCCCAGAGGCCTGCGCCTCCACGAGGGGCTGCGAAGGGCGTCCAGGACTGTGCCCTTCTCAGGGCTGGGGCCCGCGTCCCCGGGACTGCTGCCCTCCTGGGGTGCCCGGAGCCGAAGCATGGGCTGGGACCACCGAGTAGGTGAGGCAGCGCTCCGCGACGGCAGCTGGGACCGTGCGCTGGGCACAGGAACGGTCCTCGCGCTGCCTCGATGGCGCCTGGCCTTCGGCGCGGTGCGCTCAGTCCCGCGCCACCGTCTGCACCCCACGAACGCCTGGAGCAAACAGTGCGGAATCCACCACCACCTCCCTGCGCCCCAACACCGCGGCGACCCAACTTCCCTAGCCCAACGACTCTTACCCCACGCGGGTTGCGCTGCGTGCGCGGCTCGTCGGCTCCGGGCTCGCTCGCCACGGACTCCGGCGGAGGTTTCGACTCCGGCTGGGGCCCCGGATCCAGCTGCGTCTTCGGCTGTGCGCGCAGCTCCGGTCCCCGCTGGTTCGCTACATCGCACCGCGCGAGGTCCGGGCTGCCTCGGCTCGGCCCGCTCCTCCCGCCACCACCGCCGCCGCCCGTCGCCGCGGGGAAGGCGGGGACACGGGCCGGGGAGGCGGGAAGGGGGGAGGGGAAGCGGAGGCGCTAGCCTGGACCAGCGGGGAGGGGCGGCGCGCAGTCCTGCCGGCTAGGGGTCCGGGCCTCCCTCGGGGCGCAGGCAGAGGTCGGCGAGGGTCGCCGCCGGGGTCCGAGGCCGGGGAACGCTCCCCGGGACTGCGCGGGCGGAAGGGGGGCCGGGCCGCATGCGGACGAAGCCGCCGCGGGTCCCGGCCTGGCCTCGGCGCGTTTTTCCTCACTGGACTCAGTTTCCCGCCTGGCACACGAGGGGCCCAGGCCGACCTCGGTCTGGACGGGGTCTGATCGGAGTTTCCCCTGGTCCTGCCTGGCGCCGGTCAACCCGGGGTTTTGAGATTCGACCTTTCCTCCTTTCGGCTCAGCCTGCGGGGGGAAGCTGGTCTTGCATTTTGGCAGGGAGTGTCCGCAGCTCAGGGTTTGGCAGCCAAGGAAGTTTGAGGACCGACCCCAGAATTTCTCTGCGTCTTGGGGGGGGTGTTACTGGGGAGGGGCAAACGCCCGACCCCTGCCCTGCTTGGAGGATAACCCCCCCCCCATTCTCCTCCTCCCGGGCTGGGCTGATGAGCAGAGAGATCAATACTATGGAGCATAGATGCTTCGGTAGCCGCTTGCTCAGTCCCTCTCCTGCACACCCTCCAGCCCTAGTAGCCCTACTCGGCCCTCGCAAAAGGGAGGACTCTATCCATGTGGCCCCGTTGGTGGGCAGGACTAAAGGGGCCTGGGTTCCACCCGGTGTTGCCCACAGCCCAATAACCCCTCATGAAGCCTTAGTGGGGGAAACCAGTTGGCATACCCAGGCTCCTGCTTTCCCCAAGCCCCCATTCAGCCTGCTGCTAGGGCCCTGCGATGGGACCGGGGTCGGGCGAGTCAGTACCATCAGGGGACCACTCTGGGGGACAGGAGGGGCTGAGCTTCCCTCCAACGGCCACGGGTCTCCGGGGCTGCCGCTTTGGCTCAAGGTGCCGGGAGATGGCAGTGCGGCGGCCAGGCATCAATGTTTCATGAGGTGCCGTCACCAGCGGCGCCTCCCTGCCTGGTTCTAGCCGACAGCTGCCGCAGGAGAGGCCAGGGCCCTGCGCCTGCTCTGACGCTCTGCTTGCCCGCGTCTCCAGGGCCACCTGGCCCGGGAACGCAGAGACAGGAACCCCTTGCCAACTCGCAAAGCCTACCCGACCCAAGCTCGCAGATTCCACACGTTCAGGACTCCAGAAGTGGCCCCTGCCCCCTCTCTTGCTGTTTGGGGACTCCAAGCCTCCCCTCCACTGTCAACAGCAGGAATGCCTCTCTGGTGGGTGCCTGAGGCTCTGGTGCACATGGGATCCTAAGGGTTAAGAGCCAAGTCCCCTAGCCCGCAGGGTTTCCGACCTGGACCTGGAGGTGGCCTTGCAGCTATGCAGTCTTGCAGCTTGGACCCTGCCCTTCGGGAAATCTAGCTTCTGCTTGCCCACTGCCATGATACTGGCTGTTTTATGTGTGAAACTGGTCTGCTGGCGGATCTGGCCCCGCAGGCTGCTAAGCTGAGACACTTCCGACCTTGGGCAGCCTTCCTGGAGACCCAAGGTGGCCCTGCTATGTCTTTGGGCATAAATGCAACTGCTGGGTCCTTACTTTGCATGGAGGGTGTGACATCCATCTAGCTGGAGTGGCTTTCATTTTAGCATCTGCTCTGGGAAATCAGACCTTCCTAGCCCTGCACAACACCAGCGTTCCGGGTTTTGTTCCCAGTGACCACAGGGCATGTGTGTGTGTGATTGTCTGTGTGCCCTTGTTTACAGGGAGAGCCCGTGGTGTCAGAAAGTTGCCCCTGAGACCCGAGGGCCAGGGTAGGAATCTGGTCTGCGTCTTTTACTAGCCATGTGGACTTGGGCAAATCACATAACCTCTGGTAGCTTCAGTGTTGTTACCTGCGAAATGGGAATGAAAAGAGTTTTTGTTTCATTGAGAAATCTGTGAGATGATGGAGAGAGGTGTGGCCCTGTGGGGAGATGGGCAGCTGGGCCGCATGTGGACGGTGAAGCCTGCTAGGTTGCTTTGCTCTTTAAAATAGTTTGCTCTCACTTTTGTTTCCTTCTTTGTGCTCTTGTTGTTGGAGTCAGGCAGGAGCAGGTCCCTGCTCTAGTTTAATAGACCTGTCCCTCATGCCGTGCTCATCTTCTAGGAAGTTTCAGACTAGGGAAACTGGGCAGGTGGGTGGGTATGGGATCAGGGCCCGAAAGCCTGGAAGTTCTTGGTCAACCAGGGTGGATCAAAACACATTTTTTAAATGGTTTTATTTTCACTGCTTCCAAAAAGAAATTTTCCCAATTTCCCTTTAGGTTCTGGCATCATGGGGCACATATATTTCCTCTTGGAAGGCAGAGGGATCAGTCTTCAGAGAGAGGAAGGTTGGCGCTGGATGGACCTAGGACAGAAGTAACACAGTCCATGCACCTGAGTGTCACGTTTGCGGTGAGCTTCCAGGTACCTAATCAAAAAAGATCAGCAGAACTGGTGATGCGTTTGCTTTGTTTTTCCTTCCAGACCGATACATTTCCTCATCAGAAGTTTTCCTCCCTAGTACAAAACTCTGAGATGAACTTGTCACATGGGTTCATATTAAACATAAGGGACAAATGTCTTCTGCCACATTTATGCAGAAAGGCATATAAATCCTTCATGAAGTTTCTTATTTTCATATCCAGTAAAAGTAGGGAGAGTGTCCTTTTCTCTTCGTAGCACCAAGTGCAGTCCTATGCCTATCAATATCCGTGTAATGATCGATTAAACCTGTTGCCCCTACTACTTGTAAGGTCCCTAAAAGCAGGGCTGAATCTCTTTTGTCAGCCACAGGACCCTAATCCTAGGGTGGGCAAAGGGATTTGTTGTGCTGACTGGCTGGGTGCAGCTCACGTGCCCAAAGCTGAACCAATCACTTCGTGAGGAAGAGTGGCTCAGGGTTGTGGTTGGCTAGGCTAGGGTCACAGGATCCACCCCAGAAGGGTGGGAGGGGGAGCCCCACCATCTGAAGGAATACTCACCACACTACCCCAAGAAGACTGGCTGCTGTCCTAGAACAAGTTCTCTGAGCTCCTTACGGCAGGGAATGGGTTGGTTTTCAAAGAAGTCCCTGCCCTGTGAAGGTTCTCAGAGGCTGCTGATGGTGTTGGTAGGGAGTCCACTGCAATGCAATGGGAAGGCGTCGGCTCTGTTAGGACAGTCTGAAGTCCATCAGGATTGTTTCTGCACTCAGCTGTAGAAAGAGTTGGAGGGCTACCAGAAAGTCTGAGGGGGTGAGGCTCGGTGCCTATTGACTCATATCTAGGGATGGATCTGCAAAGCGAGGGAGGGATCTCTTTGCACTCTTTTCCATCTGTGAGGAGGGAATTAGAGGCCCTAAAGGTAGAAAGAAACCCCTATGATCAGTGAAGATATTAATTTATTGGAGCATCATTATATTGCACTCTGAGCTTCCTGGAAGCCAAAGCAAAAATAGGAACCATTTGGGCATCTCAACTATTTTCTTTCATGGCAAACCTATCAGCATCTGCATGGAATAGTGGAAAGAGCCCTGATCTTGGGACCTTCCTGGACTGGCCTCTGTCAGGTCAGTGAGTTGAGAGAGCTCATATCCTGTGCCTGTGATTGTAGAGATAGAAGGATGGGTGGTTCCTGATTATTTGGGTTGGAGGCAGACACACCAGCCCATAACCATATTTGGGGCACAGTGCTGGAGAGGAAATCAATAGCCTGCTGTTGAAGGACGTTGAGTGCCATACAGGTCTTGAGTTTGCCTGGAACAGTTTCTCCACTCCCCATTCCTCACTGGGAACAGAACTGGGAGAAGTGGGAAGGCAGAGGACGGGGGAGGAGGAAGCTGGAAAATTAAGTAGGAACCAGATACCACGGAGCTTCATAATCCTTGTTAGGAGTGTGGGATGCTATCCTGAGGCAAAGAGGAGCAGAGGGGAGGTTTAAAGAGTGGAACATCTGGTCACACTTCTCTTTTACAAAGATCACTGTGCCTGGAGAGTGGAGGATAGAGGTTTGAGATGGGATAAGAGCTAATTATTCTGACGTCATCACTCCGACTCTGTCCATCCTTTTCTGTGTCCATCAGTCCGTCCATCCACCATGGGCACAGGAGGCCACAGTTTTGGCCCGAGAATTGTGAAGGTGAGAAGTTGTGACCCCTGCCTGCTGGGAGCTGTCCCTCTCGGGCCTGGGCTGTTTGTCCCATCCTCTGGGGCTTTGTAGCTGGGGTCTCAGCAGCCCTCCAGACGGCAGCTTGCTGTGTGGGGAGACGGGGTGCCCAGAGCCTGAAGGGGCACAGCCACTGCTGCAGACAGACAACCTGGGGAGCCAGCTCAGAGAACAGGCCTGTCGGAAGCTTTTAAAATAATTACCTTTGCTTGCTTTTGCTGCCTGGCTGATGGCAGCCTATTAGCCCTGAGTTGGAAATTCTGAATTGTTTCATGACAATTGAAAATATGATTGGAGGCCAGGAGGGAGCTGCTCATGAAATATTGATGTTTCTCTGTGTTGCGGGGCTGCTCCCCCTTGGCCGGGGAGCCTTGGGTGCACAGGACTGGTTGCTCCCCCGCCCCGGGACTCCTCAGGCTGACTGCCCTGAGCTCGGGAGACGGGAGTGTGTTTTTGTGCCAAGTTGTGAGGGTGGCTTGGGGACCTGCACCTCTAATGCCTCACTCCAAGCTGTACCCCCAGCATTCTAGTTTCACTATCAGGGCCAAGCAGGATAGAACTTGGGGACTTGAGGGACGCCTGGGTGGCTCAGTTGTTAAGCGTCTGGCTTCGACTCAGGGCATGATCCTGGGGTCCTGGGATCAAGCCCCACATCAGGCTCCTCTGCTGGAAGCCTGCTTCTTCCTCTCCCACTCCCCCTGCCTGTGTTCCCTCTCTCGCTGGCTGTCTGTCTCTCTGTGTCAAGTAAATAAATAAAATCTTATATATATAAAGAAAAAAAGAACTTGGGGACTTGAGATGTTCTGTGTGCCCATGTCTGGCCCAGGTTCCTCCTTGGCACTCAAGGCTCATCTAGAGTCAGACTGGGTGGGAATCCTAGTTCTGCCCCTTAGCACTGTGCGTCTCACTTTCTCAGCCTTTCCATGGGGGATCCTCAGAGTTCCTGCCTTGCAGGGCTGTGAGGTATAGGGAGGCCCTTGTGTGCGGGGCCTGGCCTCATCCACAGGCTCCTGAGCTCGTCAGGAGCAGCCCTCAGTACGTGCTGGGGTCAGGTCAGGGCTAGCTAGAGGAGTCTATACTGGATCCCCAGGCCTTTACAGCCCTTCTCCTCCGCACAGTGCTTTGAAGTACTTTGTGTTTTCCCTTCTCTGTAAGTTCTAAATAGATAGGGGTGGGAAGGTGTGTGCTGGCTTGGCAGGCACCCCTGCTGGATGAAGTGCCCTGAGATCTTGGTGAGGGACCCTACATGCCCAGCCCAGGCCTTTGCTCCTTGAGGTGAGGCTTTGTCGTGGCAGAGGAAGCTGGTGGGTAATGGCTGCCTGGCCGCCTGCCCTCAGAACCTGCCTGGGACATCAGGACAAGGGCCCCTCCCTTTTTGAGGGCAAGGTACATGGTTCACTTCTCATCCTGAGGGGTGGTGTTTGCCCATTTCATAGATGAGGACAATGGAGGCCATGGTTCTTTCCTTCCTTCCACAGTCAATACTTAAATACCTGTCTTATGTGCTGGCCCTGAGGGGCACAGGGTTAACGGACAGCCCCAGTGCAGCCTTCATAAGATGGGATCTAAGATGAATCTGTCTTTAGAAGTGGTGCCGGTTAGGAGTCTGGAGACAGAACGGGGGCAGCGAACTTAATACAGGGGTCATGGAAGACTTTCTGGAGGAAGAGACCTTCCCACTGAGCTGTGGGGCTAGGGTGAGGCAGGGTAATGACAAGCTAGTGAAGGAAAGGCTCAGCCTGGATGTTCTTATCCATCTGAGGACGGGCAGAGCCCTCAGATCCCACCTGTCCCTGCTGCCGCAGTGGTAGCCTGGAGAGGCACCGAGAAGGGCCCCGCAGCTTCAAGGTGCTCAGTTCCTTGCCTGTGGGCCTCTCTGGGCTTCATTTTCTGTCTTTCTTTTCTTCTTTCCTTCCTTCCTCCTTTCCTTCCTTCCTTCCTTCCGAGAGGGAGAGAGAGGTGGGGGGGAGGGGCAGAGGGAGAGGGAGAGAGAGACTCTTAAGCAGATTCCCTGCACTAGCCCGACACTGGACTTGATCTCACAACCCTGAGATCATGACCTGAGCCAAAATCAAGCTTAACCAACTGAGCCACCCAGGTTCCCCTAGGCCTTATTTTCTTTGAAAAATAGGAAGTTGGATTGGTTTTAGCAGCACAGCACATTTTCCAAATGCAGCTTAACCAGGACTCTTCGGTAGGTGAATATAGCTCTGGTTGAGGTGGGTATACTTGTAGGCTCATGTGCCCTCCCCCTGTAGCCCCATCTGGCCCTGCTGGCACCCTGAGGAAACTCAGGGCCCCCTGGACCATAGTTTGCAAGCATCAGGGTAAGGAGCCTCCCCCTGGGCTGTCCAGTCCTCGTCTCCTGGACCCTGGGGGTGGCCAAGAAGGTCTCTCTTCAGTCCTGGGGGCAGGAGCCCCATGGGCCTGCTGTTCCTTGCTTCTTTTTAGTTTCCTGATAGCCATTTGGGATTCAAGTCAGCAAGCATCTATTGAATACCTACTGGATGTGTGCACAGGGGCTAATGCTTCTGAACACCAGCTGTATGCTAAATCCATATGGGGCTCTTCGTATTGGGTCATTTTCTTATCACAGCCAGCTGTCAGCCTGGTTTCCAGCTCAGGGAGAGGAGAACTGGGAGAGGCTCAGTGACTTGCCCAAGATCACGAATCATAGTGACATTAACACCAGCTCCCGGGGATTAAGCCCCTGGTGCGTGCCAGGCCTTTGCTGATGTGTTCCTGTGCATTAGCAGCTTCATTTCCTCAGAGCAAATCTGTAAAGCAGGTGCTGTTTCCATCTGCAAGGATCGAACAAGTGCAAGCCCAGAGCGGGGCAGGAGATGGGCCTGAGCCTCTGGACTCTGCCCGCCCAGCCTCTCACTCCCTCCTGTCCTGTGCTTCGGGATCAGAGGCAGTGTGCACGTGTGCCTTCAGGTGGGTGAGCTCCCTCCCGTTTCCCACTGTGCATCTAGGGAAACTGAGGCTCAGAGACTCTCTTCCCTCAGAACATCTCTGCCCTCGGGGGCCTCCATCTAGCACAGGCCTCCATGTGTCTGCTTCTTGGTAGGGACTTTAAATTCCAAGTCTGGCTTCTCCGCAGAGTATTTGCCTTTCTGGGGGCTGTCTGCCCATCTGGCAGCATCCGGCAGGACACGCTGACCCTGGTTGGCTGGGCACCACCCTCCTGAGGAGTTCAGGACCCATAGAGAGAGAGCTGGGGGGTGAGCCAGCGGCGGCTGCTCCTGCCTTCCCATCCCTGTCCTTCTTTTGGGTTCTAGCTCACACTCAGCACCCCAACCACAGAGCTTGAGTTCCTGCAAGCTGTCCTTCCTCCCCTCTCCAGACACCTCAAACTCGCTGCCACTTAGAAGTGACTAGCCCATGGACGGGGCCTGCTTGTGATTTTTTCGCCTTGGGGCAACTGCATGATACTGACAACTGGGTGGGATTCATGTAGTGGGGAGGGAGGCTGGACTTTTGGTGGATGGAGAGACACCCACCCTGCTGTACCTGCAGGTGGGGCCGCGGAGGATGGGGCTCCCTCTGAGCCTTAGGGGCAAAGCTTGTCTGTGCACAGAGCCCAGCTATCTGCCTAGTAGACAAACACACAGTGAGGGGACGAGTCTTGACAAATGTTTGCCAAGTCCCTGGCTGACTTGGGAGTCAGGAGTGAGCTTGTTTGGCAGAACAAAGGGGAGAGCAGCCTGCAGAGGGCCATAAATAGTGAGGAAGGAGGAGCAGCCGGGCCAGAAGGCTCAATGGGACCTTGTCCTAGGCTGGTGCTTCTCCTGAAGGATGTCTCCATCCTCTCTCAGAGCTCTGGACCGGCTGGCTGCAGCCCGGAACATGCCGATGGCAGCCTTCCTGCCCCCTTGAGCTGCATCTCCCTGGGAACCCTTGGGAGCTGGGTCACCTGCTGGGAGGTCAGTGTGACCTGCACATCCCAAGGTCTCCTTCCTCTAGGAACCAGGAAGTTTGGCTATTGTCAGCAGTGCCAACACTTCCAAGGCAGGGCTGGTCTGGCACTAGCTTGTGACTCTTGGATGTACCCAGGCCGAAGGCGCCCAACGCCCTCACTATCCTGGAAGGGTACAAGGTGACCTTCCTCTCTCTGCCCACAGTCCAGACAGATATGGCCACCCATTTCTTCTAAGGAGCAGGGCAGAAGGGTGGAGGGCAAGATACCCTAGTTGGACCTCAGTATCCTCAGCTTGATGTAAGATTCTTCTGCTTGGCTAGCCTCTAGTCCCTGGTTTACTGTGGGCATCAGGTGTGGGTCAGCAGGCCTGGGGATAGGAAGAGGCAAGATTTCCTCTGGAGCAGATGGGGAGGCCGTGTAGGAGAGTGCACGGAATAGGTCAACACATGGAAAATGGGGAATGTGGAGAGTGTATGGGAGTCTGTGAGTTTGGTTTAGTTCAGTGTGACCAAGAGCGCAGAGGATGATGGGGGTGGGATGGGAGCTAGGCCAGGACAAAGGATCCCCTGCAGAAATGGGGAGCCATGGCAGGTAACTGAGCTGGGAAGTGGTCTGAGCAGGGCCTTGCTCTAGGATGGTGAGGAGAGGGTAAAAGACAGGTGAGGTGAGCCTGAATGAGAGGCTAGAGGTTGGCTGCAGAGGGCTCCTGCCTTTTCCCTCTGGGCTGGGGAAGGAGGTCCTGAAACGGGTGGGGGTGGATGGGGGGAAGCCCAGTCCCTGCCTTTGTTCCGATGATCTGGCCTATTTCACAGGGCTAGGCTCCTTTCTTTCTGAGTAGAGGTGGCCCAGAGCCCCAGGCTATGGATCCCTGGGCCCCACACCAGGGAGCTGGTGGGAACTCAGTGCCTCACTCTCACTTCTGATGCTTGCCGTTGATTCTGTTTCCCCTGTACCCAATATTCTCCAAGGTGCCTGCTCCAGGGATCCCTAGGAAGGGGAGGGGTGGCCAGGAGGTCTGAGAAACAAAGTCTAGGTGCTGTCCCCTTCCAGGGCCCTGTCACATGTCCACCTGGAGCTCCTGTCCAAGCTTCCCTGGATGTGCACCTCAGTTTGGAGGTGAAGCTGGGGGCCTCAGGGCCTAAGAGGGGAAGGGACTCAGCCAAGGTCTCACTCCTTCATTCAGCACTTCATTGGAACCCTACTTGGCTGGGGGTCCATCTGTGGCAATGGTGAGGTCATGGAGAAGCCCGCTTCAGCCGTCAAGGAAGGGCAAGAAGGGACTTGGGCTGTAGCTGGTTTGCACCGTGTGGAGGGGTAAGGGGGCATAGGCCACCTGGAAGGCTTGTGGCTCACCCTGTTGGGGGATAGAGAAATGCAGCGCTCTGGCTTTTGTGGGGCTGGGTCCTGGGTTCTGGCTGCCTGCTCACCCCTCTCTGGTGGGCCAGGGTGGGGCTGGGTGGTAAGGTGGGAAGAGGGAAGCAAGGTGCCCACCTCTTTGCTCAGGTGGGGACATTTGACCAGTGCTGGTAATGCTAAATTTCTTGAGTTCAGTCTCTAGTCTTCATCCCGATTTGATTTTTTGGGGGTAGTTTCATTGCATGTACTTAAAAAAAAAAGGCCATCTCAAAGATCAGATTGATGAATGGTTCAGTCTCTTGATTTTGGTGGTGATCTCGTGCGTTTACACACATGCTGAGATGACAGGATACTACACACCCTTGAGAGCAGCGTCTGGCTTCCTGGGGTGGTGTTGTAACACAGGAATGGGAGATGTAGCCACTGGGGGACTAGCGGGAAGGGTCCACAGGCCTGTTTGTACTATCTCAGCAACTTCCTGTGAATCTATATTATTTTAAAATAAAATGTTGAAAAGCCAGTTTGGGGTTCTGCTTGTGGGGTCGAGGGCATGTCCCACAGAGCACAGGAGGAGCTGTTGGGGGACCCTTGGGAAGGAAGGAGGGGGAGGGCCAGGGAGACAGAAGGGGAGATGGAGAGTCATTGGGGCGAGGAGCTAGGGGCAAGGCCTCAATCGCGCTGAGCCCATCAAGGGCTGTGGCTGGGGGACTCACAGAGCTCGAGGGGCCGTAAGCACCACCTGACAGGAAGCGTGGGGCTGAGCTGGGCTGAGCTGGGCTTGGGAGCAGCTGGGAGAAGAAGGTGTGTAGTTTTTTTTTTATTTTATTTTATTTTATTTATTTATTTGACAGAGAGAGACAGCCAGCGAGAGAGGGAACACAAGCAGGGGAGTGGGAGAGGAAGAAAGGCTCCTAGCAGAGAAGCCTGATGTGGGGCTCGATCCCAGAACGCTGGGATCACGCCCTGAGCCGAAGGCAGACGCTTAACAACTGCGCCACCCAGTCGGAGAGGCACGCGCGGGGTGTCTGCCCCCTAGGTGTCCGGCTCGCCCCATGGCAGGTGTCTGCATCCAGGCCCGAGGAGGCAGGTGTCGGAGCCCACTGTGGCCCCTGGAGCTGCCAGGCCCAATTCCGGGTGCCTGGCTCTGGCCTCCGGGTTGCCCTCGAGAAGCAGGTCTGCTCGAGGAAGTGCGGGTAGTGGAGGCAATTATCTGGCCACGTGGATTTACTGAAGGGCAGGCTCTCGGGTCTCTCACAGTTGACACTCCAGGCAGCTGGAAGGAGCCAGATTCCAGGCCATTCCCCTGCTGCAGCTGCTGCTTTGTCAGATCTCCCCAACCCTCCCCTACCTGTCGTCTTCCACTGTGATCCAAGGGAAGTTCCCAGAAGCACTCTAAACTGCTGTCGCCACCTTGCCCCCCATGCTTTACCTGTCTTGGACCCCATATTCAGCATCAGGCTGGGGCTGCCCAGCCTGCAAGAGAGGCTCTTGCTAACTGGATGCCGGGCCGCCATTTTTTCTCCGCCCCTGTGGCCTGAGTCCAGCTGTCTCTGCCTCCTCCGCTCCACGGGGCTCAGGAGCTTCCCAGTGCCAGCCATTAACTGGCTGCAGCCCATGGCTTCCTTTTCCTCTTTCTTTTGGCAAACTCCTACTCACTCTCTCAGTCCCAGCGTGGAGACCCCTCTTCCGAGTCGCTTTTCTGGCCCCCCTCCCCTCGCCATGCTTGTATCTACAATCCTGTTCCCTTTGTACAATCCCTGAGTTTTGCTCTTAGCATATCCTGTATTTGTAGGTTTATATTTGAATTCAGACTCTGGGCTCCCTAGGGGTCAGGACTATGCTTTTCTCCATTTCTGGAACACTGTCCCTTACTCCCAAGCACAGTGGTCCATGTTAGGAGCTCCATAAGGAACACCACCCATGTGGGGTGGGGAACAGGCCCACCATCATTCAGGCGAGGCTGATATGCGGGTTTCAGACTTCCCGGGCATGGCCAGTCTGGGAAAATAAGCAGCGATTACTGGCATCTTGGCTACCTTTGCTGGTGGGAGATCTAGTCACCCAATATGTAGACTGCTGCAATCTGTTGAGCTCCTTCAGTGGGTCCCCCCTGTGCAAAGTTAGGGACTGCTTGCATGGGGCATTTTACAGAGGAGAAAATGAAGGCCCAGAGGGAGTTCCTGTCCAAGACAGCAAGGGGAGGAGCTGGGATTCAGACCCAGGTTGCTTGACGGGAGAGCTCCCCAAACCCCATTTTTTCATAATCCTGGCAAGTTGAGGAGGGTGAGGATGGCAGGGTCCCAGCCCGAGCCTTGGTGTGACCATTGGGAGGCTGTCACGCACCAGGCCCAGCTGGAAGCACCAGGTGATGCCTGGGGAGGAGCCTGGAGACTCCCTGGCTTCGGCGGGTTTTGGGACAGGGGTCTAGAATATCCTCCTGGGGGCTGCTTACTCATCTCAGGAGAACCTTGGGTCCAGTCCCCCCCCAGCCACACTTTCAGGTGCCTGCGGCCCAGTCTGGACTGCCAGGAGTGCCTGGCCCTGCAAATTTACTGCCGTGCTCAGGAATTCCTGTCCACCCCAGATCAGGGTGTCTGGGGCACAGCCGCCCGGACTGGGAGGGAAGCAGGGGTTATCTTGATCTCCAGATGAGGTGGTGTCTGCCTGCGGAGTTGCTGGGGAAGGCTCTTTGCCTTGCATCTTGCTCACGCTCTCCTTCCGGCTCCTGATAAAGAGTCGCAAACACAGGGCTGTAAAGGTGGCCATAAAAACAGAGAAGAAATGCTGGCACAGCTGGCTTATCAAAGCGCATCTCAGACACCAGCCAGCTCTCCTACTTCAAGTTTATTTCTCCTCCTCTGCTTTCTCTCAGAAGGTGTCTCGTAAACAGCTAAGAGGGTCATTTATAAATGTCTTCTGCCTTCTCCCCTCGGCACTGAGGCTGTGGCTTTGCTCTTTCTGTTCCTCCAGGCGCGGGGCTGGTGCAGGCACTCCCTTCTCCCAGGTGCCAGCAGAGATGAGAAGGGGAAGCCAGAGAGGTCCCGCCATCCCCAGACAGGGGTAAGGCTCCCAAAGGTGAGTGATGCTGACATCCTTGGCCCTGGCCCTGTCAACGTCCACCCCTGACTGCCCTGATATTGATGAGGGGGGCGGGGAGCACCCTGCCCTGGGTTGGCCTCAGGGGTTGACCCATGTCACAGAGGGATTCCTGTGGCATCAGAACTGAAAGGATGCTAGAGATGGCCTTGTACACGTCTCTCCTGATTCCATGGAGCCCAGGGATGGCAGGGGCAAGGGAGAGGCAGAGCCAGGAACAGAATGTGGAGGAAACACAGCCTCAAGACCTGGACGGTGATGATCCCTCCTGCTTCTGGAGCGTGTCTCAAGATGAGAAGGGCTTTGATGTTCCCCATTTTGTGCCATCTTTGCAGTGACTTTTGGGGCAGGGAATATTATTCCCATTTTACAGATAGCAGAGAATGGCGCTCCTAGGAGCTAGGTGGCTGGCTTGCCTGGGGGCTCTCTTAACGATGGAATAGCTATGTTCTCTCTTTACCGTTCTAGTCCCTCACTGAGCTTTACTTGTTGAATTTCTTCTCCACAAGAGAGGTTCATAGGAGGTCTCTAAACACAGCCCTCAACCCCACCGCAGACCTGTGGTTCTAGCCTCCTGGCCTGCCAGGACCACAGGCTCAGAGCTGCCGGTGAGGCAGAGTGGGTAGTCTCCCGGGCCTTTCCTCCTCCTTCCCTGGGGGGTTTGGGTTCCTGTCAGCCGGGAGGCTTGTGGATGTGGTTTGCCAGAGCCCCACCAATGGTGAGAGGTACTGAGCACTCTGGCTCATGGCTCAGAGGGTCCCAGATTTCAGAGGTGGGTGTGTGCAGGTAGTCCTGGCGGGTGTCGGAGGGGCCCCAGCCAAGGGAGCAGGAACCTTGTTGGAGTTCCTTTTTCCCTGGCGGCAGCCCGGGGCTTGGCATACAGCAGGAAATGCTAATTGCACAAATTAGTCCCGCCTTGGCTGGCCAGAGTAATTGCACCTGCCTTGACCCCAGAGTGACTTCCTGTTCTGTCCCTTTCTGTTAGAAGGTATGTGTGCATTATAGACTATTATGTCTATATTCTATCTAGAACCCACCCACTGCAGTCAGGTGCGAGAGTTTCCACGTTGGTTGCTCCCCAGCCCAGCAGGACTCGGAGGGTCTTGCTGTCTGCTCCAGCGCAGAAGCAGCAAGCTAGCGAGCGTTCTCCCCTTGCCCGGGGTCAGGAGCTCACTCTGCATTTCTGCATCTCCTGGGTTATCACCTTGCCTAGCTGGTTCTTTCATGTGGCCTGACTTGATGTGTGAATGGTCCTCCAGAAACAGGTATGCCATGTTTCAGGAGAATGGGCATGGCCTTCCCTTGGAAGGAAACAGAGTCTTCCTGGTGGGGGGGCGGGGAGGAGGTGACTTTGCTGGGGGCCACAGAGGGCTGGCGGCAGAGTCGGGGTCACAGTCTCGGCCTCAGTGTTGCTTCCTGCCCCTTGTTTTTTGTGCTTTCCTGGTAAAACTTGCTGAGTGGTTAGAGGAAGGTGCTGCCTGCAGGCTTGTGAGGCCAGGCGGGGGAGGCCCAGGAGCGTGGGGAGGAGGCCCCCGTGTCTGCCCGGTGTCTGTAATATATTTGAATTATCTCTGCAGATGAGCCCTGATTTAGCCGACAGTCTAGAGTAAACCTTAGCTTGAAGACAAATACAATTGACACTGGGCTTGAGTGGTTCAAAGGTTATTGGCACAAAACTGTCGTCTTTGTTTAGCCGAGGGGCTGTATTTATGACGGTGGGGCGGCAGTGCCATCTATAACTTGTCGGCGGCCAGGCTGATGTCGGACCAGAGACAGCCTATTTACACTGAGCCTGGAGTGTAGTTTCTCTGTTGGGAAGTGAAACGGCACTTCTGTTCTTGGCCAAGTCGCCTGATGGGCTGCTGGCTTCATCGGGGTCCTCAGTGAAGCGTGTTGGGGATGGCAAGCACGGCAGGAGGGAATGGCTTCCTGGGTGTGTGCTGTGGGGGGAGCCGGGGCACGAGGCTCTTTGGAAGGACCTGGTCAGTGCGTTTCACTTTGACCCCTGAGTGAAGGGCCACATGCATAGGAGTAGGAACTCTGAGTCTCTGGGCCCCAGGGCCTTGATGTCTCCTGTGTGTCTTGGCTGCTGTGGTTAGTTTGGGAGAGAGGAACGGTGGGTAAGTGCGGCCCTGCAGAGAGGGCTTCGTCTGCAGTGCGAGGCAGCCATGTGTCACGGACAGAATTCCTCTGCCGAGAAAGTACCCCGCGGAAGGATCCGTGGCCAGAGCTGCCAGAGGTACGTGTGTGGTGACTTTCTGGAAAAGAGGACGCAGTCCGTGTCAAGGGCCTTGACGTGTGCTGCTCTCATGACCCGTTCATTCCCCTTCTGGGAATCCGGCCTGAGAAGATCATCGTAGATGTGGACAAAGATTCATGTACCTAGATGTTCACTGCGGTGTTATTTATACTGGCACAGGGAGGAAGCAGCTGTATGGAGATTAATAATGGTTTGTCAATATGATTCTAAGTAGAGGAGGGGAAGATTGTGAAGTGTGTTTACTGTTGTGTAAAATAAAGGAGGGAAATACAACAGAATGTAAGTGGAAGTTAGCACAGAGGATGGGGATTGCGATTTTTAAATTCTCTTCTATCTTCATAGAATATATTTTAAATTTCTCCTAGAGGTGTGTATTACATTTTATTCTTAGGGACAATTACTCAGTGAAAAAACAAAAATTCAAGTTCCCACCCCTTTGGTGGTCTCTGCTGTTCTCTGGGCCTCAGTTTCCCTGGCATAAAATGGGACTCTGGGCCGCTCTTGTTCTGCCCTGGCTCAAGTCCTGAGCAGGGACGGATGACCCTCTGGGCAGCTTTGGTCGCCTGCCCATGATCGCCGTGTCCTGGGGCTGGCGGGTCACCTAATTTCAGTGCCTGCTGGGGCAGCTGCCTAAGCGTGGCCCCAGCCGCCGGGCAGACGGTCAGGGTGGTGTCCACAGCGTTGCCAGCATCTCTGCCAGGCTGGTGAGGTCAGAGCACAGCTTGGGACCCAGGCTAGTTAGACGTCACAGAGCCTCAGGGAGATTCTCAAGTGTCCACGATATAGAACATCACAAACCGCCTTTGAGAAAAAAAAAATCCATTAGCCAGGGGGCCCTTTGGAGGGGTGAAGAAGGAAGGGCTGCAGGCCCTAAGTACCCAAAAGTTAGTTCTCTGGAATTCCAGAAGCTAGTCTGCTGTTAGGGGTTTCCAATGTATGTCTAGAACTTGTCTCTTGGCTCAGCTACGTCTGTCAGCTGGGGACTTGCATGGAGACATTAACTTTTCCCCGAAAGGTCTTGACTTCTGACAGCAGGCAGCTGTGAGCACCATGTCCTTGGGTAGAATAGCTGGGAATGTGGGGTCTTTGGGGGTGTGAACTTGAGAACATGTCCACGAGGAAGAAAGTTCAAGGGCAAATGGAGAGCTGGGCTCAGCTGGTGAGGGAAGACAAGCCTCCATGGTCTCCTCTTGGGTCTGCTGTCTTTAGTCCTATGTCGCCTGCTTTGCAAGTGGAATCATCTTTCTGAACCCACCTCTTAATTGTCACTCCTCCTCTGACTTGGCCCTGCAGAGCCTGTGAATTAAGCCAAGAACGCTTAGTATGGCATTTAGACCTTTCCCCAACTTGGCCTCAACCCATGAACTGTTTTTATGCCCACAAACTTGCTGCTCTAGCTAAGCTGTGTTCTATCCCTTCTCTGGCCTTGAACACACCGGAAGACCTCAGATCCTTTGGCTGGAACGCCCTTCTTCTACTCTGCCGTGTTTAGTCACTGCCTATTTATGGAACACCTGCTATGGGCTGTGTCAGAATCACCTAATAAACTCCTATTCAACCCGCAAAACCCAAATGTCTTCTGGTCTGATATACATTCACCAGCATGACCTTCCAGGTCACTCGTTCTCCACTGTTGATGACGTCTTGTATCTCGTATTCTCAGAGTGTTGTGTCTTCTTTCCCCACTGTGCCATGGTAACTTTCCTCTGTGTTCCTGGCATGAGGCGTCATTCTCTGTAAATAGCTGCTGGGTGTTGTCATACAGAGAAGAGCCATTAGTGAATGCCAACAAAGCAAGTGGGAGGATCTATTCCCTGGAGTTGTAAGGGCATGGGATAATGATAGCACACAGTATCAGCTTACACTTACCAAGCATGTACCATGAGCCAGGCACTGTACTGAGTGCTTTCCATGTATTAGCCTATCGAATCCAACCACAACCCAAGAGATTGGTGTGGTTATCTTCTCGTTTTACCGATGAGGAAACCGAGACAGTTTCCTGTATAGGATTTGAACCTATACAGGTGGGCTCTTAAGCTCAAACACTATTGCTTCTTCCTTACCAGGTATCAAGGTGACAGTTGTCCCCTGGGAAGTGAAGGGCAGCCCCATCCTGGCTGGGTCCTAGCGCTGATGTCTATTGGCAACCTTGCGTGGACGCGTGGTTTGTGGGGGGCACCCTTGGAGGGTAGAGGACGTTCCTGAGTTTGTCTTAGTGAGCTATCTGGGTGTGTCTTGGTGTCTCTTTCCCCCATCCTCACTATCTGCAGTGCGGGGGGGGGGGGGGGCAGCAGCACCTGTCCTTTGTCTCCCCTTCAGGAAATGCATTCATTTTATACGCATATGTGAAGCCTCTACTGCCTGTTAATCTCTTGTCAGGCCTTGGGGGTAGAGTTGTCCCTGTCCCAGTGCAGCATGATCAAGTCAACCGGCGGCGTGGCTTTCAAGTGTGATCCAATGTTGTTGGCCAGGCACACATCCCAGGCGATGCCCACCCCTGCCGGCATTTACCTTGAGCCCTGGGCTAGCCTGGGTGTTTCCAAGGACTCCATGCCTTCCTCACCGTCCATCTGTTTAGGGCTCTATTTGCTTAGTGTCTGGACAGAGACTGAGCAGGAGACTGAACTTTTGGCTAGGTGACACACTCAACCTTAAATCTCTGGAGAACGGATTTTAATCCTATGGTGGAGGGCCCGGCTGGTGACGGCAATTCTTTAATGAGTTAACCTGTGTGGTTGGGAGCCCATTGGTGAGCGGAGGGGCCTGTCTTATCTTGAGACTGATGGTGAGCTTCTCTGTGGTCAGTTCTCAGTACCTACTCCCCTGCTTGAGCCAAAGTGGAGGTACCTTAGACGAAGGACTTGGGGGTGGCCGTGGACTTGGTATTATAGTCTTGGGGCCATCCTAAAAATGTACTTCAGACAGAGTAGTTTAAAATGACAGAAATTCACTCTCACCTTTCAGGAGGCCAGAAGCCTGCATGGTCTCACCAGGAGTGGCTCATTTTCAAGGCTCTGAGGGAGAATCTTTCCCATGCCTTTCTCTTAGCTTCTGGCAATCCTTGGCCTTCCTTGGCCTGTAGAGGCAGCGCGCCGTTCTGTGACACCATCTTCCCCTGGTGTTCTCCTTGTGCATCTGTATCTGAATATCTTTCTTCTAAGGCCACCAGTCCTGTTGGGTCAAGGACCGCCCCCCCCACCAACTCCAGTTTGACCTCCTCTTAACTAATTATGTCTACAGTGACCCTAATTTCCAAATGAGGTCATGTTCTGAGGTACTGGGGAGTGAGGGCTTCAGCATGTCTTTCTGGGGGACACAATTCAATTCATTCCAGAATCCCTGAGGGAAATACTTGGCGACTGCTTTGTAGAGCTGCTAGACTTGAAGCCCTGTTGCCCCTGTCTTCGCAGGGGCGCCCAGAAGAGCTGAGCTGCCCAAGGGGGCCGATTGCGTCCTGAGGAGGCAGGTGTTGGTCAGGGGGAGCCCACCCGGGGTCTCAGCTGGAGGGGATCCTGCAGGGCCTGGAAGGCCTTGGGAGAGGCAAGATGATCAAAGATGACAGAGGGGGTGGGGAGCCTTTCCTCTTAGAAATGCAAATGGCATCTGTGGAGGAAGGGGATGAAAGCAGTTTTTAAAAAGACATTAATCTCCTCACTCATTTCCTTCTGATGGCTGGAGTTGAGTGACAAAGCCTGGTAATTGAAGATGGTGGGGCTGATAATGCAGCAGTAGCCTGGGGAGGGATGTCTCAGGCGGTGAATCACTGTGCACTACACAGATCGGAGTGTCTCCCTGATGGTATCGCGGGCTCTCGGAGCCTCTTGCTGGCACATGAAGGCACACGCGTGTGAAGGCTTGAGCTGAGCTGGCTCTCGGGCTGCCCCGATGCAGCTTCCTGGCCCAGGGAAGTTTTCTGGGGAGCAGCTGCTGCTGCAGGCGGGAGATGAGAGCCCACTCTGTGCAGGCACCCTGCAGGGCTGGGGTGACAGTGCCCGGTGCACATTGTCTGTTGATGGTGTCTGTGGATGGTAATGTGAAAGGCTCAGCCTAGGAGCCTCAGTGCTTAGACCCAACCCCCGCGAGGCCCCCCAGGGCTTTCCACAGCCCTCTCCCAGTGGCTTGGAAGGCACAGCCAACTCTGAGCCCATGGGGGCACCTCTATGCAGGATGCTGTTGGGTCAGTGTGGGTCCTCAGGGGTGACTTGTAAACGCCCTCAGCCCTCCGCTTGTGCAAGTGGATCCCCTATCCTCGGCCAGACCCATGGGCTGCAAGAGGACGCTTCAAGGACAGGGAGGCAGCAGCAGGTAGAGAGGAAGCTGGGGGAGGCTTACAGGCAGGGGAGCCCCCCCACCCCTACACCCTTTCCGTGACCTCTGATGGCCGACACCTGGTCCGTGTTGCTAGCACCTCGGACAGGTCCAACCGCCGGAGCCGGCCCGGTCTGAGCGGTGGCGATGAATGAATGCCCTCTCACCCACCTCCTTCCCGGAACACTTCCAGTGTGGGCGCTGAGAGGCCCCCCGAGGGTGCCGCTCTTGGGTGTGTGCTATGGACAGCGTGCTGAGAGGCTGGGGAGGAGATTTGGGGCCACTGTGTGTGTGTGTGTGTGTGTGTGTGTGTGTAGGTAGGTAGGGAATATTCAGTAATGCATTCACTCATTCATCCAATTATTTGTAATTATTCATTTACAAGTGCCCATTCACTGTGATTCTGGGGGTCAAGGGTGGGAAGAAAACCGACACGGTTTTTCACTCACATGGAACTCACAGCTCGGAGAGGGGGACAGATGTGACTCCAGCAGTCACACCAGTAGACACAGATGTTCTGATGCCAGGTAGGAGGCGCTTTGGGGGGATGGGAACTCTGCTGAGTTTCGTTGCTGATTTGTGACTTTTCACTTCATGCCGGAATATTCACACTTATTTATCTGAAGGTCCCTTTGTGGAAGTGATTTCTGGCGTATCTGACAGCAGAGCCGCTGGGGACGTTCCGGATCTCTGTCCCCAGAGGCCTCAGCATCCTGGGGAACACTGCTCTGGGTGCTGGGGGGCTGGACAGTCTTGCAGCAGGGCAGTGAGATGTTGGAAGTGCTGTAGCAGGAAGATGCACGTGGCAGGGTGGTCTGAGCCTGACTGCGGCTGGGAGGATGGGCTGGGTCATGCAAACCCCTGCAGGTGTCCAAGCTGGCTGATGAGAGAAGGTTCTGCCAGAGAGTGCCGGCCTGCTAAGGGGCCCCTGGCTACCCATTGGCTTGGACGGCTCTAAGCACAGACTCTGGCCCTTCCTCTTAGAGCAGGCTGCCTCAGGCACAGAGCTGAGCTCCTTAAGTAGCCCCCCAGGGGAGGCCCTTCTGTCCGGAGCAAGAGGAGGCCGATGGCCAGGGCGGCTGATGGCTCTGGGGCGATATTAGTTTTCTCCTGCTGTTGTAACAGATTACAACGGATTTAGGGGCTTAAAACAACACACATTTATCATTTTACAATTCTGTGGGTCAGAAGTTGATGGGGTCTCACTGGGTTAACATCAAGGTGTCGGCAGGGCGACGTGCCATCTGGAGGCTCGAGGGGAGAATCTGTGTTCTTGTCTTGTCCAGCTTCTAGGGGCCTCCTGCATTTCTTGGCTCGCGGCCCCTTCCTCGGTCTTCAAAGCCAGCAACATTGCATTTCTCTGGCTCTCCTTGCACTGATGCTTCTCTCTGACCGCTGGGATATGATCCCTGCTTTTAAGGACTCACAGGATTAGATTGGGCCCACCCAGGCAATGCCGGATCATCTCCCCATTTCTGGACCCTTAAACTTAATCCTGTCGGCAGAAGCCCCCTTTTGTTATGTAAATCATGCAATGACAGGTTCTGGGGATTAGGAGGTGGGCATTTTGGAGGGGGCCTCAGATGCTTCCCTTCACCTGCTCCACACACCCCCCCCCCGNGCCACTCCCCTGCTAGAGGCTCAGGCGTCTCCACAGCTGGAAACAAGGAAGCACGTGACTTGTCTTTGGCTTCTAGGATGGGATGTCCCCCTGCCCCCCGGACCAGACCCACAAACATGGAAACCCCCCAACCAGAAGTGGATGTGGAGGACCCCTCCTCAGATGGCTGCCTTACCATACCTCACCTGCCTCCTCTTCCATGCCTGCACCCCGTTACTTGGAGTTCCCCAAATGTGCCACGTTCTTTCTTGCTTCTGGTCTTTGCACATGTTTGCTCTGCCCAGAACCCCCTCCCCCTTCCACCTTACTCTCACCCCAAACTGGTGAAAACTGCTTGCCCCTGGCTAAACCCCCTAGAAGGCTGCCCTGCCTCCTTGCCTTCTTGCCTGTGCTGCTGGCTGGGTTGGGCAGCTCCCACGCCTCCTGCCTGAGTTGTCAAGGCCCACACTTGTGTTCACGCCCTCCTGCGAGTTTCCGGAGGTGGAGCAGGACCCTTCTGTCTCTGAGGCTGGTCTGGGCCTGGCCCTGAGCCTGTGACCAATGGGCTTTGTGAAATAAATGAATAAATGAATGAAACAGCTGAGGGAGTAGAGGGCCTGGAATGATGATGGGGGTGGGTGGGTCCTCCCAGCTGTCCAGGATGGGGGCCATGGCTGGTTCACGTGTGTGCATGTGTAGGTGGGGCTGCAGAAGAGATGGGGCTGGATGGTCTCTGGAGGGTCTGGGTCCCTGTGGCCTCGGTCACTTGGTATGATGCTGAGGGGCCTTGGGCAACTTGGACATGGCCTCACCCTCAGGGGTCAGGCGCAGACATCCTGACTGTGAGTACTGCCCGTCCTTGGCTTTTCTACACGCAAGGTGGGTTTTTCTTCGGGCTTTCCCTGCAGCATGTCTGAGCATGGGGCTGGATGCCTGGTGGGGAGGGAGCTGAAATTGTGCAGGCCCTTGAGCAGGAGGGAACACTGGTTTCTGAGCTCCTGGGCTGGGAACCCATTTCTGCAACGGGGAAAAGGCACAGATGCTCTGTGTCCGTCACAGGCTCCTGCTGACCTCTGGATACTTCCTTCCCCAGGAAAGCCCTCGGGGGCGGGCAGTGACCTTCTCTATGTGTCCTCACACAGGGAGACCTTGCTGCGGGGTGATGGAGGCCCTTCAAATGCAGACTGTGGGCTGGGGGAGCACCCCTGTCTGAGGGCCTTCCGAGCAGCACTGTGTGAGCCATACCGGAGCCTGAGGCATCGGAAAAACCAGTAACACGGAGCCTGTCTTTACTTAAAATTTGATATTTTACTCATCGTGGACTTTTGCCTTAATTTTGATTTTAAAAATACCACACAGAAATATTTCTAATCTTTACTAGGTTTTTCGGTGCTTCCTTACATTTGTGTCCCTTATATTTTGTGCCTTGCTCGCCTCCCTCTGGTCCTGGCCCTGCTTCCAGGAGAGGGCTCTGGGATTCTTCCTACCCACAGGAACTCACTCTGGTGTCTGGTCCTCTCTCCTGAGGAAGGAGAAGGGCAGTGTTCATTGGGTGCCCAGGACAGGAGAGGCTGGTGACATGGCCAACTTGGTCTCTCTTAGGATCTGCCATGGCCCCCAGCAGGCGTGAGCGTGCGCTGAGCTGAGGAGGTCCCTGATGGCAGGGGTTACTCTTGGGTCAGCCCCAGCCCAGCACCAAACGAATCCTGCCATTCCTCCTGGGGTTGGAGGCCCAGCCCCTGGAACACCTGGCAGCCCAGACTAAAGACGTCTTCCTCCTGGGGTGTGCAGGAGGCCCAGGGGCATGGAGAGGGGGCAGGAGAGGGGCCTCTCAGAGGCTGGGACCTGAGCAGCCAACCCCAGCAGCTGTGGTTGTATCTTGGTCGCTGGGGAGCTGTGTCATGTTGGCTGTCTGACGACAAGCGGTGTTGGCAGGGCCTGGGCTCCCAGGCCTGATGCTCAGCACACTGTCAGCTCTCAGCAAATAATAAATAATAATAATATCTCCAACATGTTAGGGGAGCCAGAGGAGGGCGAGAACCCAGAAAACATGTGTTCTGCCTCACGGCGGGGGCCAAGAAGCTGCAATCTGTTCAATGCCTCTCTTTGGGTGGGGTCTGGGGGGAGCCATCCCCCTCCCCTACGGCTTGGCATCGGAGGAGGATGGGGCCCGCACTGGGAACCAGGGCTCAGGGAGAGTGGTCTGCGGGTTGCCCTGAACTGTCATTTTTTTTTATTTTAAAAGCTCAAACTACCCTCCGATGTCTTCCGGCATTTGGGGATGATCAGACTTGGGTTTCCATCCTGAATCTACGCCTTCAGACAAGCCACTTAGCCTCGGAGGCCTCCCCGGCTCTCTCACGGGTAAAATGGGCCACTTACAGTAACCGTGTGGCTGGGTTAAACGAGAGTGGCTGCAGAGCCCGGGCACAGGGGCTGGGAAATGCCAGGCCTGCTGGCGCTGGAGCTCCGTCGGCCAGGGCTCTGGTCCTCAGCATGAGGCCTGAGTTTGGTCCTGCGTGGGGAAGCCGTGAGGCGCAGGACTGGCTGGGTGGCTGGCACCAGCCCTGGGTCTGGGGAGGGATTCTACAGACCCCCTGTGAGTGGCAAGTTGCCCCCAGTGTGCTGGCACCCATTACTGTTTGTTGACTGACTCTGGGACCCGGGAGCTTTCAAAGGAGCAGAAGCGGGAGGTTGTGTACTTGGTGTGGAAGCCCACTGGGGGCTTGGCGGCATGGGCGAAGCCCCCTTGGCAGCCCCTGCTCGTGGGGCTTAATGCTGACATCTTGGGTTGTGGCTCCCTAGGATTTGGGCGAGCTGATGGGGGCGGAGACAGCAGGGCCACCTGCCACCGGGCCGCTGTCCCCCATGACCCCATCTCTCCCTGGCCCGCCTGCTCATGAGCTGGGCCCGGGCTAGAGACTGCACAGGAGTGTGGGCAGGTGGCGTGCTGTTCTCCTTGTAGCGAGGCCCAGTCTCCCCACCGGCTCAGGCCTCTGGGGGAGGGCACCTCGCCGCAGCCCTGAGTCTGCCCTTGTGGCTGCAGCTGGCCTCCTAGACTCCTTCTTTCCAGAGCCTTGGGGTTCCCCTTCTCCCACTCCTCCCTTCTCCCAGATAGGCCATTGTCCTACTTACTCTGAGCTTCCTGCCTTCTGCCCGGAGGAGAGGGCTCTCCCCGGGTGGGCCGCAGAGGCCTATTTGCTGTCAGTCCCCTTGGCCCGGCTCAGCGTGGTGCCGCAGGGGATGGGCCACTTGTCAAATGTTGTTGTTTAATTTTCCTCGCTCAGACGCTGCCTGTTCCAACACCCTGCAATGACACGGGTGTTAACCGAGCACCAGGGACTATAATTACCAGGGTTGAGAGACAAGAATCTCCTGGTGGCGTAGCAGCTGCGGGCAGGAGCCCCGCCTGATCTGTCCCCAGAGAAGAGCCGCTCCAGTCTGACTCGTGTCTGAAGAGCTGCAGGGTTCATGCCCCTCACCCTCACGTTTCTCTGACTGTGGCCCCACGGGGTTTCTCCCTGCGGAGGGGCCTGCGTGCCTCTCTCGGTGCATCCGATACGTGGCTGTCACTCAGCTTGAGTGTGGCTGGGCGTCGCTGTGGGGGTTTGGGCAGGACAGGCACCCTGTGTGGTCTTGCTGCCTGGACGGGGCGGCCAGGCGCGGAAGGGGCAGCTGTGACCACACGGATGCCGAGGAGGCGTGGGCGGCCCACAGCCAGGGCATGGGGCTTTTCTCAGGACAAATGCAGTGTTTGTGAATCAGTTCCTGAATTCTGTCTGTGGACAGACAGACCGGATTCAGCAGCAGGGATTGCGGCGACAGAGTCGGAGTCAACTTGTCACACACGATGACTGATAAACGGTCTATGAGGGCCACCTCCAAATGCACTGGTAGATGTTTAGTGTCTTGGTTGGGTGAGGGGACAACACGTCTTCTTGGGGGTGGGTGCCTCAGAGGCGTGGGCAGCTTGGAACCTTGAGGATGCTTGGCAGCTGGCCTGGGAAGGGACGCTCACCTTCGTGCAGGTGTGTGAAGGGCCTGTGTGAGAAGGAGGCAGCAGATGACAGGTTTTGTATGGATTTGTATGGGCTGTCGCAGCTGCTCATAATCAGACGACCCAGAATGAAGAGGTTTGGGTTGCCGGGGACTGAGTCCCCAGGGGTCAGGGCCCCCAGGGGGCAGAGGTGGGGTAGTTGCTGTTGACAGGTGGAGAGGATAATTCTCTCCTGGGGAGGGGCTCAGGCTAGGTCTGTGTGTTGGGCACAGGATCTCTAGCCCTGAGGCGAGTCTTGGCTCTGCCGCTAATTGGCACCCACCCTCTGGGTGGGTCTCTTCCCTTCTCTGTGCCTCTGGTCTTATTGCCTGGGACAGAGTGTGAGGCCCAGCTTCCTTCTGATTTTGTCCCGTGGGTGGTATAAAAGGGACATAGGGAGTGGGGTGCAGATAGGGGCTCTGGGAATTGTCTGTGGGCACAGGGTGCCCTGGGGCCCATGGAAGTCAGTATTTGTGGATGGAACCCTTTCTCATAGGACTTCAGGCTCCATAATGAGGCCTTGGGAATGTGATGTTCCAGTGTGAGTCTGTACCCCTGGGGCTAATGTTGGGATCTAGGACTGTGAAAGCACTCTGAGGTTGAGGCTGGGACCCTCGTCAGGTCTTCTCCTGGCCTAGCGCCCATGAGCATTGGCATGGGCCATGCACACAGTAGGCTCTTTCTAGGTCAGCATATCCAGTGGGCTGAGCTAATGGCACAGCCCTGGCTGCTGATGGGTGAGCCTAATTTGTGGGAGCCAAAGATTAGCTTCTCCAGGGTCCCTCTGGCCTTCTGGGCTTGCTCTGGGGCGAGGGGATAGGGTCTGGGGGGTGGAGAAGAAACTGGAGCTTATAGGGAGCATCAAAGGGCTGGTGCGAGGTTTATTGGGGCCTTTACTGCCCTAGTTTTCATTATTTACACCCTGTTGATTCTAGGAGCTCCCGTTAAATGTGTAATAAATATAAAAATATTTTACAGGCCAGTGAAAATTCCACAGCAAAAATAACTCTATAAAGAGGGATTTCACCGCGCTCTGCCCGCTGCCGAGTTCTGTGTGGCATTGCTCTGAGCCTGTTGGCTGGCAGCAAGGCAATGAGGTGGCTGGGTTCCCGGGTCGGGGGGGCGTGGGCTGGGTGTTTAATTAGCCCCTTTACCAGCCTGTGAATGAAGTTGCTGCTCCCAGGCTAGGCCTGCCAGCTCTCGCAGGTGGTGGTGGGTGAGAGCCGCCCAAGTGTAGCCGGTGGAGGGCTGGGCTGTGAAGCAGGGGGACCTTGGGAGGGCGGGAAGGGAGGAAGAGAGCCACTGAAAGCTGCCCCCCTGGCACTGACCTGCCCTCCTGGACAGCTTGAGCTGTGGCCCAGGGGGTGGGCAGGAAGGGGTGGGCACTGAGGAAACAGTGTAGAGCAGGGATTTGGAGCCTGGGCTCTGTGTCCCCACTGCCTGTTTCCAATCCCACCTCTACCACATAGTAGCTGTGTGACCTTGGACAGATGACCTCACCTCTCTATGTCTTGGTTTCCCCCTTTGTAAAATCCTATCTCACATGATCGTTGTGAAGCGTGTGCCTGACCCATAGAAACGACTCTGTAATTATTATCTTGTACTCTATAATTACAGTGATTTGTAATAAAAAGCAAGGCATTCACAGTTCCAGGCTTGTCAAACTAGGTGTACGGAGAAGGACTCCTGCCACTTCTGTGAGACCTGGACTTTCCAATTCAGGAGCCGCTGGCCACATAATGGCTGTTGAGTGCTGGAAATGTAGCTAGTCCCAACTGGGGTGTGTCGTGAGACATACCCAGGATTTCAAAAGCTTAGTATGAAAAAAAGGGCTCTAAAATATCTCATTAGTAACTTTTTGATACTGATTACATGTTGAAATGATAGTCTCTATTATTTAGGGTTAAATAAAATACACCATTACTTTTAATTTCATGTTTCTTTTTCCTTTTTTAACGTGGCTATTAGGAAATTTAAAGTTAAGTCCGTGGCTTGCATTGATGTTATAGATAGCTGGACAGTTCTGCCCTCCTCTGGGAATGACAGGCCGGAAACCCTTGGACTCTCCTGTCCTGGGCCGTTACAGGAAGGGAGACCCAAGCACGAGAGGGCAGGGGCCTCCCTGAAATCTCTCAGTTGGTGGTGGTGAAGCCATCCCTCAGGGGCAGACCCTTGCATCTTTGGGTCCCAGAAACATGGCGACAGTTGGCGTTCCTTCTTTCTCTTTTGATGGTAGGGAAGATCGGATCCAGGGAGTTAACGACACACGTGTGCTGGCAGGTGTGTTAAATGAAGTCCGTGGCATTTAGTGAACTTCATGATGAGTTAGGGACACGTAGCTTCCGGTGGGTACAGCAGGTGGCTCGTCTGGCCCAATGGAGCAGACTGGTGCTGCCTCCAGGAGGTGCGGCGAGAAGGGACCCACGCCCCTCTGCGAGCCCTACTGCTGCTTGGGCACCAGGCCTGATGGTCGGAGAGAAGCTTCATGAATGCTGGTACAGCCTTGCATTTACTGTGCGCTGACCAGTACCCGGCCCGCTGAGTGCTTTGGACTTCATGGCAGCCCCGCAAGAGCTTGGGACTAGAGCATCTGTGCTTCAGAGGTGAGGACGCAGAGCCTTTGGGTGGTTAGGAGGTGGCGGACCTGAGACTTGAACGCAGGTCTGCTTAGTTTCAAGGCCTGCGGTCGGAGTTCAGCTCATGCTACACTGCCGCGTGCCTCGCACACTCATCTGCTGATGGCCTCTTGTCCTCCATGGTCCTCGTGGCCACAGTCAGGCCAGCGCTGGATAGATGCTGTCCAGCTGTCTCCGTGCAGGCTCCCGACTCAGCAGCTTTACTGCTTCTTGCTGTGTGACTCACAGTAAGTCATTTGACCTCTCTAAGCCTTGTCTTCCTTCCCTGTAAAATGAGGAAAATAATGCTGCCTGCCTTCCAGGGCTAGGTAAATGCAATGCTGTGTTCCTGGCACATGGTGGGCACTAAAAAATAAATAATCACGGCGCAGTGATGACCGGCGAGGTGAGTGGTTTGGTGAGGACCAACAGGCATGGACATACTCCACTTTTCAGAAGTAGTCTTCAGGGGCGCCTGGGTGGCGCAGTCGTTAAGCGTCTGCCTTCGGCTCAGGTTGTGATCCCGGCGTTACTGGATCGCGCCCCACGTCAGGCTCCTCTGCTATGAGCCTGCTTCTTCCTCTCCCTCTCCCCCTGCCTGTATTCCCTCTCTCGCTGCTGTCTCAATCTGTTGAATAAATAAATAAAATCTTTAAAAAAAAAAGTAGTCTTCAAAATGAAGACAGATTAGAATTTTCCTTGAACTCATTTTGGAAGTGTGTCTCGTGTTTGTTCTTTTTCCCCTGGGTGGAGGGCCCACATGGTCCAGAGTCATCCTCAGGTTGCTGGCCAGTGGGGCCCGAGGGTTGCTTCTGAGTATGGCTGCGGCCTAGCTGTGCCTCCTGGTGCCTGCTGGGCATTGGCTCTGATTACCTTGGGAGGTGCTCACTCTTCCCTCCTCTCCAGTTTCTCCGCTGGGGTCCCGTGCCCATTACTGCTTGGAGAGGGAGAATGGGCTTTGAAAATGCCCTTTGGGGCAGGACTGGGCAGTCCTCCCCGTCCCAGCATGGCTCAGGGGCCTGGCCTCTGTTGGCACCCAGGCCAACGATGGCTGCAGAGGAGCGGCCCTGAAGTCAGGGAGCTGGGCCGATGGGTCTCAAGGCATTTGCCACTTGTTACCTCCTCTGGTATGATGTAATGTCCTGGGGGAGGGGATCAAGAGGGTCTGAGTTGGGAAACTCTGGACCCTTCCTTTTAGGACAGCTGCTTCCTGGGGGGAGCAGAGTCTCAGGGACCTGCTTGGATGCTTCTCCAACTTGGGGTGACCCCACCTGGGGACCCTGGACCCTCCTCCCCCAGGCCTTGGTCCATTCTCTTGGAGTCCTCCAGACCCCTGGACCTGCTCCCGTGAGCAGGGGGACAATTTTCAGACTCCTGCAGGGGATTGGGTTTCTTCCCTGCTTTCTTTGACTTCCTTGTCTCTGCCCATCCTAACTCTCAAAGGAGCCCTGAGTGGGGGCTGCTTAGTGCAGACTGGGAACGGGGTGGCGAGGACGGGAGGCAGCTTCTTCACCCACTCCTGATAGTGGGGCTAAATCCCCAGGTCCAGAGGGGCGGAGGAGAGAGGAGAGCAGAATGCCAGCTTTCCTCTGGCCGCCGCCTGAGACCGGCCTCCTGGCACAGACCCTTCGGTGTTTGGTGGCGGAGATGACGTAAACCGGGCTTGGTGCCGCCGGCTTTGCACGTTATTTCTCTTTGTACATCTTCAACTCCAGGAGGCTATTGTGCTTCCTATTGTAGAGATGGGAACACCGAGGCAGGGGCATTTAGCAAGGAAGCAGCAGAGCTAGAGTTCGAAGCCCAGGCAGTGTGAGCCCAGACCAGGCTCCTCTGCCTGGGGCCACTCTGCGTGCTCCTGGGCGCTGGGGGCTGCCTTGTGCCCAGCAGGGCAGCTTCAGGGCTGCCATCCCTGGTGCCCTGCCCTCCCCACGTGTGGCCAGGCCACCCACCGTCTCTACCCCCTCGATGCTGTGCCCTTTCCTTGCCTCCCAGGAAAATGAATTGGGAGGCCAGTGATGAAGGGGATGTTGCTGCAGGAACTTCCTTAAATCTGCTCCAAATCTAGAGAAATTGTTCCCAAATTTTGGTCCTTAATCTTAACCACAGACTGGAGATGCATATATGAGAATCGGAGCGCTACTAATGAAAAGGAGCCCCAGGGTGAGAGCCACGTGTGTGTTTGGGGCAGTGTGAGACACACTCCACTATAGTGCCTCCTCCTTCCCCTTTGAAGTGGGGTTACAGCAGTGACCATTTCACAGATGGGGACCCTGAGGCCCCGAGGAGGTTACTTTACTGCTATTGTTACAGTGGATGGAATGAAACTCCACCATGCTCTCCAGCGAATGGAGCTAATTTGGTGGTTCTGGAGCTCTTAGCTCTCAGAGTGGCCTGGACCACAGGCAAGGGGTCGCCAGCCCAGAGCTCCCCTCCCTGCTGTGTTGTCGGCTGGAAGGGCCAGCTCTGGGGACCTTGGTTTCTGGGGCAGTGAGAAGGGCTGGTTTTGTGGCCCTGGCAAGTCTCTGCCCCAGCCTGTACCCAACCCAGCCTGAGGGGGTCTGCCCGGGGGCGTCACCAGGCCCCAAGTGCAGTGACAGACAGCACAGATGCAATGCTGGGACCTCGGCAGGGCGAGGAATGTGGAGAGCGTCTCGGGGCTGCTGAGCTGGCATGCACATCAAAGGCGGTGTGGACGAGGGCCTCAAGTAGGGCTTAGGGGCTGAGGGGTGCAGCCCCCTCAGCGTGGAGGTTCTCCCTGCTCCAGGGACCTTGCTGCTGGTCCAGGGGCCCCTTGCTTAAATCTGTGCTCCAGACTCCGTTGCTGTCTATCCTTTAGGCTGATGGGTGGCAGGCCTACCACGTTTGTGGCTGAGGCGGGGCAGGACATGTGTCTGACCCTGCATCTTCCTGTCCTCCTGGCCCCTGCTGCTTCATGGCGGGGCGGAGGCAAGGCTGGGAGACCCTTCCCTTTGGCAGACCGTTCCTTGACTGGTCTGGCCTGCTTTGCTTCCTCCCCACTCCTTACATGTATTGGAACTACCCATCTCGGTTTGAGAGATCGTGCTTCTATTGCTGCTGTAGTCTCAGCCACGAGTCCCTAACGCCTGAAGGGGGCCAGATCCTGGGCGGGTGGCATCCCTGTCTTTTCCTCTAGACACATGGGCTGGGATTGGGGTCATTCTAGACCACTGGGGTGACATTGCTCTAACAGGATACTCTGTCCCCAGTAACAGAAGCCTTTGCTCGCTCCTCTACCCTGGGGCACACACCTCAGCAGGGGGGGCCACAGGAGAGGAAGCACTTGGGCTACCCTGGGTTTCCCTGAGGCTCACTGTCCACTGTCTTCAGGACTTGACCGTAGGGTTTTCCAGATGTAGTTTGGGAGGGCCAAACCCACCCAAGGCCTGGAGTTGGAGAGGGGGGTGATCAGCTCACAGAAGGAGCCACGCCCATCAGGTTGTGTCCCCACAGAGGCCGAGGGAGCCCACTTAGGCTCTGCCTCCCCCATCACAGCTGGTGGATTATTCTGCTCGTGACTTGGCCTCGGCTGCAGAGAGGATAGCAATGTGACGTATATGGCCATTTTTTGGGGTCATGGCCACCAAGCAAGAAGGCCCGAACTGGGGAAGAGGACTGTAGATGCTGGGCCAGCCTGGTGTCTTCTGTGCTAGAAAGCCCTCATGGTCGTGAGGTATCGTGGAAGGAGACTCAGAATTTCACGCAGACCGTGGCTGTTGAATACCTGTCCATCTCCACCTCCTCTTGGGGCCACACTCGTTGGCTCCGGCCTCTCTGATTTTGGGATACAGACTTGGCCTCCGTGGCCTGGGGCAGGTAGCGCTTAATCTCTCCTTTGTGTCATAACAGGCTGGGGTGAGAGTTCATGGGAGAGTAGAGTACCCTGGCTATGTAATTAAGTCACACACTTGGCACAGAAACCTGACTTTCGTGTATGTATCCCATTTGTTGGCTTTTCTAGAACATTGTCCCCAGCCTGGGCTGTGGACTCATTCCAGGTGTGGGCTCTGGGGCAGTTCAGGGGCCCAGCTGGCTATGCTGAGTTGTGCCTGCTCCTGGCCTCCGTGATGGCTCTGCTGTGACTGGGCAGGCCAGAGGTCCGGGGACTGCCCTGTGAAGGGGCCCGGCAGCCCCGCGCCAGGGGCCCCTTGCTGGGGGAGAGGTCTGACTTCTCCCATGTGCTCCCAGTTGGCCTGGCCTATGGGGTGGGCTGCAGCGGCTCATGGAGGAGAGGGGAAGACAGAAGAGGGAGCAGAGTTCCTGCCAGGGCTCTCTGGGGGACATGAGGAAGTGAATTCTGGAGATGTGGGCGCTCTGGTGACCACGGTGTGGTTCCCAGAAGTGGCTGAGGAGCTCTTGGCATCCAATGCATCTGGCTGAACTTCTCCGTTTGGGGCTTTGTGTCCCAGTCGGGCTGTGGAAGGGACTCCATTCCTCCCCAGAGGCAGATACTCATCAGCGTATCACAGAGGGAGCCCACCCAGTCCTTGTCACGGTGAATTACAGGAGTAGATGTGCCCCGCAGCTGTCCAGACGGACGTGGACGAACAGTCCACACTCGCATCCCCGGACAGCCCGGGAAGCAAGAGTGCACATGGCGCACCGAGAAGAGCTCCCCTCGCTCCCATATTTGGTTTGGGATGATATGTTCATTGTGACTTGTATCACACTCTATATCCCTACTGTTGGACTTGCCTTCAGTTGTAGAATAGAATTGAGGAATGGCTTGCCTGGTGCTCGAGCCTGTGATAAAAAAGTGCCCATAAAAATGTGAATGAATTTTTTTTCTCCTGGAGCTTCCTCTCCCTCCCCCCAGCCAGGGTGGTATCTGTTAGCCCCCACACGCTCCTGGCGTGGAGGATAGGAAATGCTACTTGGAGGCCAGTGACAGCTTCTCTGTTGGCATTGCCCCTCCAGGAAAGTACTGGAGTAATAATAGCTAACATTACCGAGAGCCAGGCTGTGCTAGGATCTCCTGGACCCTCGAGGTTCATGATTTCACTCCTCAGACAATCTCTGGGGCTACAGGCTATTAGGAAACCTATTTATGGGTGAGGGGGCTGAGGCACAGAGAGGGTAAGTGACTCCATCAGATCACACAGTGAGGAGGTGACGGTTTGGGACTGGGCAGTGGGCTGTCAGCTGTCAGACACTCTCTGCGAGGAAGGGCTGACCTGCATCTTCCCCTGTCTTATCCTGGTTATCTGAGCTACACAAGGCATGGCTTGGGGCCAGACTCTGGCCATGTCTGCTCGGATGGCTTTGGTGGCCCCATTGCCGAAGTCCCAAGTGGACGCCTGCTTGGTCTCTATCACTGACCCTGTGATCCGCCTGATGACCGGGTCTAGCTCTCCCTGTCTCCCTCTGGCTCCGTGTCTCCTGTAAAATCAGGCACAGTAGGACAGGTCACCTAGTCTGAGAAAGGCTTTAGAGTAGAAACTAATGCTGTTTTAAAAATATGAACCCCACATCCTAGTGGAACGAAGCGCAGTGGGCCCTGCACCGTGTGGCAGGTATGCCCGTGCAGGAGGCAGCAGGCCTCCCGGGCCAGGTGACATGTTAACAGTGCGCGTGTGTGTCAGAGAGAAGCCATCACAGGCACGGGGCAGGCCCCCTCAGGGAGCCCCGGCAGCTCTGGGCCCGCATCCATGAACGCCTCACCGGGACAGGCAGGCTCTGCCCGAGTTCTGTGGTCTGGGTCGGGACCCTGGTGTCCTGGAGCCCAGCTGAGGGTCTTATTCAGTCCATCTGCTCCGCTGGACCCAGTCCAGAGCTGCCCTGGGCCTCCGTAAACACTTGTTTCTAGATGTTTATTTTGGGGTTTAATGAAAAACAAACCGGATAGTTCCTGCACCTGTAGGGTGTTCAAATTCTCAGTGCCCTGGGTGGGCAGGTCCCCTTCATCCTCACCGTGGTCCACTGAGAATATTCCCGCCCACGCCACCCCTCACCAGCCCAGGCTGCTCCCCTGGTCGCTGATTTGCACATGCTGTTCCCTCTGCCTGGACTGCCCTCCCTTCCCCCTACTGCTTGCGCCTGGCCTGGCTAACACCTGCTTGGCCTTTGGGGCTCGCTTGGGATGTCTTTTCTTCTAGGGGCGTTCTCTGATCCCCACCGCATTGGACAGGGGCCCTCCCCTGGGCTTCCCAGGAATCGAGGATCACTGTGCAAAGCAAGCAACAGGGCAGTTCCATCTCCCTTGGTGACAAGGGCTGTTTCTCCTTCCCTGCTGGATCCCCAGCATGTCAGAGGATCATACTAACGAGTGGCTGTGACAATAGTACTGATACCAAGCACTTAGGGAACGCAGTTCCGTGCCAGGCACTGTTGTCGGATTTGACAGGTGTTTACAGATCGACTTCTCACGTCAGCCCTGGGAGGAGATCCTCTTCTCTCTACTCGGCGCAAAAGCACAAAGGCACAGCTGTCTACGTGACCCACAGTGATAGAACCAGTGAGGACGGGAGCTGGGATCCCAACCCAGGCGGTCTGCTGTGGGGACTACTCTTCCTCTTCTTCTTCTTCTTTTTTTAAGATTTTATTTATTTATTTAAGAGAGAGAGAAAGAGAGAGAGAGATATCATGAGCAGGGGGGAGAGGGAGAAGCAGGCTCCCAACTGAGTAGGGAGCCCGATGTGGGGCTCAGTCCCAGGACCCCGGGATTATGACCTGAGCCCCAGGGAGATGCTTAACCCACTGAGCCACCCCAGCGTCCCGTGTGGGGACTACTCTTAAGCACGCTACCGGGCTGCCTCCCGGGGGTAGCATCTGGACGTGTTCGATCCATATCTAGTCACTCCACAAAATCATTTTGTCCTCGTCTCCAGATAAAGGCTTAGACTACAGGGTGGCGGGGCATGGCTAAGGTTAGGTGCTGGCGGGGAGCAGTGGGGCGACTCCAGTCCACACTACGCCATGAGTCCCTTGAGGGCAGGGACGTGGACCACTTTGTCCTTCGGTGTGTCACCAGCTTCCGGCTTGGAGCCTGGGGCTTAGAAGGTGTTCATCTCTGTCAGTGACATGCTGTGAGTCTTCTGTCACTGCTGAGTTACACCCCCAATCCCAGTCCTGGGACGTGGGCCTCCCAAGCCAGAGCTGTGGCGAGTCGGTATTTGGGTTGATGGCTGTCAGTGGATTGTGGCATGGCAGGCAGGGTGTGGGGGCAGCGGTGTGGGGGTACAAGGTCAAGGGAGGACCCACGCTCCTGCTTCTGGCCTTGTGGGGGGCTTTCCTTCTGCCCGGCCGAGTTCACTCTTGTCTGGGAGCAGTGCTCTCTGGGCACGCCCACCCGCAGGAATCTGGGATGGAGACTCGCACAGAGTCCCCCCGCGGGAAAGGAGGTGCCTGTCTCGGAAGGTGAGGTTTTGTTTCCCATGAGCTCCTCGTGGGCCTGGAGGCCCCTCCTGCCTTGGTGAGCAAACATGGGCACTGCAGGGAGAAGCAGTGGCGTTGCCTTTTGTTGGGCGCACCTGGCTCAAACATCTCCCGAGTTGGGAGTGACTCCGTCAGTCCCTCCTCCCTGCATAGCAGCACGGAGTCAGTTCAGACACTCTCACTGGGGCTCTGACAGCTGTGTCAGCTTCTGGCCTCACTCAGAGGCAAAAGGCACGTCGAAGATGAGGTTTAAACCTGTTGCCAGCCGTCTTCCTGCCTGTCCGAGTCTCGCTGCCCTGGTCCCAGCTGCAAGTCTGTTCTGCCTGCCTTAACGCCAAGGTCCCAGGCCCAGTTCACCAGATGTGTCTTGATAGCCCCTAGGCACAGAATAACCTCCTGGGTCCTGCACCCTTTTCTCCAGAGAAGTCCAGAGCCCTCTTTAAATAGGTATGGAGAAATTAGTGTCACTGGATTAAGTTATGATACCAAATGCCCCGTGGGGGACACTGACCACAGCTAGCTTGCATTTCCTCATCGTTTGTGTTGAGGTCAGCAGCAAGCCAGAGAAAGGGCAGATCAAAGGTTGTTCTTGCCGGCCCTTGAGCCTAGAATTGAGAAATCCATAATTAGGCCATTCAGTAAAATTATTTTCGATAATTCTCTTTTGTACTAATAAGTCACGTCACCTGCTGAAAACTCAAGCTTTGCTCACCTTAGGCTGGTTACTACAATAATAATTAGAGGTATCTCGTCCTCTTTGTAAACTAGCAGCACAATGGCTGTTAAATAAAAAAGGGAGCTATAATTTATTTTAAGATTCAGGGATTTTGTATGTGCAAGTAGGCAGCAATTATGGAACAAATACTATAATTATAATCACTTTGGAGAAGTGCACGAGGTGGTAACTGGCTGAGATGTGTTTTCTGGTTAGAAAATACATTATCTCAGTTCTGAGCAAACGCTGCTAGCCCTCCTGTCCCTGGATTCTTGGGAGCTGAATCAGAGAATGAATAAAAGCTTGGAAAAGCCCCATCTCCACCTGATTTGCCCCAGGAGCGAGGGGGCTGACCCTTTTGCAGATGAGCAGGGATGTTCCTTCACATGATAGGCAGCTGAGGGGCTCAGGCTGAAGGACATTCCTCCCGTGCCCCCTGAGAGAGGCGGGCCTGAAGCCTGTCCCTGTTCCCCGCTGAACTGGCTGAATTCTGCCCCTGAGTGTCCAGAACCGTCCTGAGTTGGAGCCCCCATTGGGATCTGCCTGATCAGATCTCCTGCTGGTGATACAGGCCCAGGAGAGCATGGCATTTCTTTCTTGTCTCCCCTTTTGGAACATACTCTGGAACCCACAATTAGATTCCACGAAATAACTTCTCTTTATCTGGTGATGTGTTTTTCTAAGAGACGGTTTTAACTCTTGGGTACAGCTTTCTTGAGGGCATCACTGAAACATCTCAGGACTTGCTAGGTGTTTTGAGACTTCTCTGGATTCTTGGTAGGTGGTCTGATGCTCAGAAGTTTCCCACAGCGGCACAGCAAGGAGTTAGAAATGTGGAACAGAGGCTGACGTCTGACCTCTCTGGAGTGACTCAGAAACAGGAGATATGGACCCCATGCTGTAATTCATGGGTCTCTTTTCTCAGCCTAGAACCAACTTCAGGATCATGTGGCCCTTTTCATAGATACATTGATTGGAGACACAGTTTACCCATTTGAGAAAAATCAGACTCTTGACAAAACGGTGAAGTTAAAAGGATTTTGCCACCTTGACGAGGAAACAGATCAGCAAAAGCCAAATCCCTTACTAAAAGCCATCATTGGGGCGCCTGGGTGCCTCAGTCAGTGGAGTGTCTGACTCCTGGTTTCAGCTCAGGTCATGATCTCGGGTTGTGGGATAGGGCCTCGCCTTGGGCTCCGAGCTCAGTGAGAGTCTGCTTGAGACCCTCTGCTTCTGCCCCTCCCCCTGCTCACACGCATGCATGCTCTCTCTCTCTCTCTCTCTCAAATAAATGAATAAAATCTAAAAAAAAAAAAAAGTGAGTTCCATGAGGTGAAGGATACGCCTGTTCTATCTGCTTTGTTCCTTGCTGCTTCTCTAACCACTGATCAGTGTTTAGATCATATAGAAGCTTACTAAGAATGAATCTCTTCAAGAATAACTGGGCTTGCTTTAGTCTTTCCTGTCCAAAGGAGACATGCAACGTGGATGGACATTTGTGGTTGCGGTCCAAGGTCTCCTGAAAAATACTTCCTTTTTGGGGACAGAGAAAAGACCAATGGATCTGTGCTCCCAAGGAAAGCGACCCAGCCTTGTTGCTCAGGAACTCACGGAAGCAACAAGTGTTGATTTTTAAGGGTGTTGATTTAGTGAGAACTGTGTTGCAAATTTTTGTTAACACTTTCCAGTCTGTTTGCGTAGCGTTACCATTAGCCAGATTTTGTACATTAGTCGTGTGTGCCTGAATATGTCTGTATTTATTTATGTACGTAAATAGCAAAGATCAATATACACTGAGAATTTAAGGCGTAAAGTTTGTAAGTATCCTGGCGGGATGTATTATACTGTTTGCTCATCTGAGCCAATGTCAAATATGTAACTAAGTAAATGTACCTCATTTTCAGGGACACAGATGGGGCTTGCCTGGTGTTCATTGCTGTGTAAAATCAAGGCATTGAATCATCTTCCCGAAGCCAGGCTATGGTGGGTGTGTGCGGCAGAATCTGTCTTGTCCCCTGAGACAGGCACTCTGAGGCTGCAAATGGGTATGTGCGCATTTTTCTTTTTTAAGTGGACTTCTAGAAAAGAGTTCCTGTTTGAGGGTTAAGTAACTGGTTTGGAGGGCAGCTTGTAGCTAGGTGGTAGCTGCGGATCCTCGATAATTAGAGTCCCACTGTGCCTTGTGCCATGGGAACAGAGCAAAGGACCCCTTTAAGGTTTCACTCTGGGCTGGCGGGGGCACAAGGGTGTCTCAAGCCCGTTGGCTCTCTTCTCTCCAGGGCAGAGTGCTGGCAGGGCAGTGGTTTCCAAAGCCCCAAGCTTTGGTTGGGCTGATCAGTCCAAATAAACCTATAACACATCCTCTCAGGCCCCGGGGCCCCTCTCCTCTCCCTCTGAATGCTCCAGGTTGCATCATCATTAGTACGGCTATTGTGGGCCTGATACATGGGGAAGAGGTGGCCACAGGCCGGAAGGCCCTGTGGTGACAGACGCTGCCTGCAGCCGCCACAGCTCGGGTGCTGTATACACAGCATGGGTTCGGGCCCAGGTGAGTCATCGCCAGCCTGGGAAATGCACGGGCGATGATGGATGGCCATGGTGCTCGGATGCGCCCCTGACACTATTTGCACAAACAGGGAACTCAAAAGAATGGGGTTTTCATGAGCTTATATAAGTTAGTTGGCAGTGCACGGCGCCCCAGCTGTGCGGCATGACGGGACAGAGCTTTGCGTTCCTGTTCAGAAACAGGTGACTTTAAGAACCAGTTTGCCTATGTCAGGACTTGAAATGGTTTACTCTGCCCTTCTGTTGTCATTAACCCTCCCCCACTTTTCTCTTTGCCTTTCTCTTTGTAAAAACTTTCTTTGCAAAGGGATTCTTACAACTGGGACAGTAGGGCTACTGTTGCTTCCAGCAGCCGCCCAAGGGGTTTGCTTTTCTTTGGGACTCTGACTTCCTTGAAAGATGCATCAGGGAGGGGACAGCAGGTGTGTGAGGCTGAGTGTTCTACGAGGTGGCGGGTAGGGGATGAGTGCAAGGGTGGGGGTGGCCTGGAAACCTACCTCAGCCCATTCCTGGGGGCATCTCCGGATTTTTGTCTTGGCTCTGTGAGAATCAGGCATGGAGTCGATGAGGAATAACCTTACCCTCACACGTACTCCACCAGTGCCTGGCACACCGTAGGCCTCTCCTTTTCTCCTTCTGTCAGCTCTACTGCCAGGAGGACAGGAGTTACCGTCATCTGTAAAGATAATAGCATCGGGGCACCTGGGTGGCTCAGCGGGTTGAGCCTTTGACTCTTGATTTTGGCTCAGGTCATGATCTCGGGGTCATGAGATCCAGCCCTGAAGGGGGTAGTCTGCTTCTCTCCTTCTCCCTCTCCTTTTGCTCCTGCCCCCGCCCCCCTGGCTCACATTGCTCTCTCTCTCAACCAAATAAATAAATCTTAAAAAAAAAAAAAAGATAGGGATGCCTGGGTGGCTCAGTCGGTTAAGCATCTGCCTTCAGTTCAGGTCATGATCCCAGAGTCCTGGGATCGAGCCCTGCTTCGGGCTCCCTGCTCAGTGGGGAGTCTGCTTCTCCCTTCCCTCTCCCCCACCCCATGCTCTCGCTCTCTCTCTCTCTCAAATAAAGAAATAAAATCTTAAAAAAAGAAGATAATAGCGTCAGAGAGGGGATGTGGCCTTTGCAAGATCCCTCCGTGTGCCAGAACAGGGCTAGCCTGCAACCCGGATACGGCGCCATGCTCTGCCGCCATGTTCCCAGCCTGGGGTCAGCCCCCTGGCCTTCTGGCCTCCTGCAGGCTTGAGGGGGCAGGAGGATAGAGACTCTTGAGATGGGGAGTTTGCATTTTGAGACCACATCCAAATGTGGGCACCACCCATTGTCAAAACTGGGACACCATTCGTTCCCTCGGTGCTGGGGAACACGCTGATGGTGTTAGGTCTCACTCATCCCAAGATGGCGTCTTTCCATCACCACCAAGATTGTGGACACCATTAGCTTTATACGGAGGCAAGCGTCTCATGCAAGCCTTTGCTCTCACTTGAGCATTTCTTTATGAAAGTTTTTTTCCCTATTAAAAAGCAGTACATGATTATCATAGAAAGATAATACGAAGGAAAAGAGTTTAATAATATCACCGTCTTGATACAAAACCCAAAATGGGATCGTGCTGACCATACAACATTTTTGTGACTGAGATTGTCCTCTTCCTGTATTGCGCATACGTGGGGTCTCGGCGGGCATTCCTGACCACCTTCCGGGGCTGCAACTCCTGCTCGCATTGGGTGGAGCCGTGCTTTGTGGACGGATATGCAGGCTGCTTCTCCCTTTCTTCTTCCTCCATGCACTGAACATCCTCATCCCTGGATCTCTGCTCACATTTAATATTCAACAAATAGTGGTGGAGAACAAGGCACATTTTTCTTGGGATAAATTCTTAGAAGTGGATCTTCTGGCTTGAATCATCTGGGTGCTTTTAAAGTTACCACATTCGTGGTGAACGTTTAAAGAGTGCAGGAGGGAATCTAGTAAAAACTTGAAGACCATCAACCTCTACTCTTTAAAACAACCTCTGTTAATATTCTTAGGGATCCTTCCAGAAGTTATGTGTGCATATGTGTGTGCGAGTCTTTAATTGATTTGTAACTTTTTTTTTTAAGATTTTATTTATTTATTTGAGAGAGAGACACACAGTGAGAGCGAGCATGTGTGGAGCAGAGGGACGGGGGAGAGGGAGAAGCAGACTCCCCGCTGAGCAGGGAGCCCAATGCAGGGCTCGATCCCAGGACCCTGAGATCATGACCTGAGCTGAAGGCAGACGCTTAACCGACTGAGCCACCCAGGCGCCCCTGATTTGGAACTTTTGTAACAGCGTGAACAGTGATTGTTCTATTCATACTGTATTCTATTGTAGTGGCAACTTCCCACGTTGGCACGACCACTTCATGGGGCCACGACCACTTCATGGGGGAGCTGTATCACGTCTTAAAAAACGGCAGAGCGTGCCACCGTGAACATCCTTATGTCTCGGTTTCATTGTGCAGGTGTCGCTGTAGGAAATGATGGGAGTGGAGTCACTGAATGGGAGAGTTCTGCCCATTGAAAGTGTTTTCAGCTATTGCTAAGTCAGTGTGGGTGTTTGGTCATACGTATTGCTGAGTAGTTTACAGAAAGGCTTTTTTTAAGATTTTATTTATTTATTTGACAGAGGTAGAGACAGCCAGAGAGAGAGGGAACACAAGCAGGGGGAGTGGGAGAGGAAGAAGCAGGCTCATAGCGGAAGAGCCTGATGTGGGGCTCGATTCCATAACGCTGGGATCGCGCCCTGAGCCGAAGGCAGACGCCTAACCGTTGTGCCACCCAGGCGCCCCTCTGTTTACACTCTTAATGGCAGAGGTTGAGAATGTCTGCTTCCTGATCTCTTTTACTTGCTCTGTGGATTATCAATTTTAAAAATGTCTATTTATTTGGTAAAAAAAAGAAGAGATTCAGTATTTGTCCATGAATTTGCATTCCTCTGTTATTAGCATGAGGTCCTCCCCCTAGCTGGGACAGTGCTTTGAAGCTGACAGCTACTGGTTTTTTGTTTTGTTTTGTTTTGTTTTTGGAGGCTGAATTCATTTCCTCACCTGGGTAACCTTGGGCAAGTCAGATCGAACCCTAGTTTCCTTATCTGCAAAGCGAGGATAATAATATCTATTTCTCAGGGTTGTGGAGCCTTTCTGACCTCTACCTGTCTGGTCAGGGACCTTCTGGTGTTGTATTTTTACGCAACACTGCCATCCTTTCACGTTGTCACTTCCTCCACTCACTCCTCACCTCTCCTCTGCTCTGGTGCCTGAGGCCGCAGGGTAGCTTCAGCTCTGGCTGGTTTTGAAGGAGGGTGGGCTTGTGAGCTGTCCTGCTAGAAGGCAAGTCTTAGGACCCCTTTCTGAACCCTGGATAGGGATGAGGGGAGCACCTCTCAGCAGCAGACACCGTGCTGGCTACTTCGTGTGACGCATTCCAGTGAATTCGCCAGTGGGCATCATCATCCCGGTTTGCAGAGGTTTAGAGCGGTTGAGTGCCTTTCCCGAGTCAGACAGTGTCCACGGCAGAGCCCAGGGCTGGCTGACTCACTCCCAGGCCTGTGCTCCTGTAGCCGTCGCCCTGTGCTGAAGACAGGCGGATCCCTCTCCCATACCTGTAAGGAGTTTGGAACCGTACTACCGGAGAAGCTCTTTTAGTCGAGATTGGAAGGGTGCTTGGGGCTTCTTGACGCTGCGAGGGACAGCTTCCAGGCACCATAGGACATCCACACTTCATGCAGCAGTGACTGGCACACTGGCCTCAGTAGATTTGGGCCAGCTGGGTCCCTCTCCCGGTCCCAGCCAAGTGTCCCAAAGAGTCTCTAGTGTGTGGTCCCATGATGCCCAGGAGTTAGAGAGTCCTCCCATGGGGCCCACTGCAGGGCTAGTGCTGTTCGTTGTGGAGTGTGGCGAAGGCTCCTAGCTCAGGAAGTGGGGGAAGGCTCCACCTGCAGTCTCCCAGCTTTCTGGAGTAGTCCCTGTGTAGCCTGGGTTGATTGGCTCCCACATCCTTCTATATCCTCTGGGTGACATTTTATTTCTAAAATGAAAACAAGTTTTAATCAACTATTTTGTATTTATTTTTTCTTAGTTCTTCCTTAAACATTTTTTCCCAAAGATTTACTTTTATTTATTTTAGAGAGCCCCAAGGCGGGGTCAGTCTCGTGACTCTGAGATCATGACCTGAGCTGAAACCAAGAGTCAGACGCTTACCCGACTGTGCCACCCAGGAGCCCCTTATTTTGCCTTATTTCTAACTCCTTGTTTATTTTCTGCTGATTCTTATGACAAAAAGTCCCAGTACTACAGTACATACCATATTTAGGTGCTCAATAAATGTTTGAATAACAAATGAATGTAATATAGAAAGTGTTAATTCCCTTGGTCTATCTCCCAGAAATACCCATTGTTAATAGCTGGCTGAATAAAGCTTCACCATTCTTTTCTAGACATATATATACATGTGCACACACACAGACTTGCTACTTCCACAAATGGGCCCATATGATATATATTGTACTGCGTTCATTTAATAACGTGTCTTGGGCATCTTTCCACATCATCAGGCACAAAGCTCTACCTCCTTTTAGACATCTGCTTTGTGTTCCATTGTATGGATAGTCTGCAATTTATTTAAGTCCTTTATTGATGAACATTTGGGATGTTTCCAGTTTTTCATTTTTTCAAATACTGTTTGCAAATAGTGTATTTTGAAAGGCTTTTCTTCGAGATGAATAGAAAAATTCTGGAGCATGTGACTGTATACTGGAATTTATTGATCACCTGCTTTTCAGAAGCCTTTACCAACATAGCCACTCAGAATTCAGTCCTTTCCCCTGGGTCCCCCTGCTCATGACCTGCTTCTTCTTTTTCTTTTCTTTTTTTTAATTTTTATTTTTTAAGATTTATTTGACAGAGAGAGAGAGGGCACAAGTAGGGGGAGCAGCAGGCAGAGGCAGAGGGAGAGGGAGAAGCAGGCTCCCCACTGAGCAGGGAGCCCGATGTGGGACTCCATCCCAGGACCCTGAGATCACGACCCAAGCTGAAGGCAGATGCCCAACCGACAGAGCCACCCAGGCGTCCCCGTAACCTGCTTCTTTGTCCTCCACTTGTTCCTCAGCCTGGCATGGATAGGTGTCTTGCCTGCTGGTTTTTGAGCTCTTGACAGTGGCAAGTGTGCTGCTTTCTCGGGCTTTTCTTTCCCCCTTTGGGGGGGAGCAATTTTTCTTTTTAAATTTAGTTTCCACTTGTTACCAAAGTTATACAGTAACACGAAGAATTAAATACCTACATAACACTTATTATGAAAAGGAAGCCCCCCCCTTCCGCCTATACACTCATTTGTCCTCAGTTACACATCCCAGAATCAACCACTTTCAACCCTTTTAAGTGTCTTTTTTCAGTATCTATTTCCATAATTCTACAAAATGTATTTGTATTGCTACTTTTTAATGTTTTATCTTTAAGCACCACTATCTACTGACTTCTCACTGTGGAAAGTGAGCCTCCAGCTTCCTTTTGTACTTCTTGTCCACTGGTTACCCAGGCACACACACCCGTGCACACACTCTCACACTGCATGCCCGTGTGCCCGGGGGAGTTACTCCTCATGTTTTGGTAGATCAGTATTCAGCGTTTACATTATTTGATCTATGTCCTATGAGATTGTGAGCATTTTCCTTTGGCTACAGAACCTTATGTTTTCACCACAATTAGTCATTGTTGTTATTTACTTAATTTTCGGTGCATCTCTCATGATTTTATTGTTTCCACATTATCCCCTGGTTGTGCATATCTCCTCTCAGTCTATTTGGCATGTGCGTATTTTACCAGGTTTATCTTCCTGAGAAAGCCTCTTCTGGAACCTTCTGACTTGCCCTGGTCTGGACTGGTTGCCCTCTGTGCTGGGTATGTATCTGTATTCTTGAGCTTTTCCTTCACTGTTATCCTGGGAATTGGCTTCCCTTCTCTTCTGAGTAGGATTTCCTCTTCCCTGTGTCCCATGCCTTTGTACTTCTTGGTTTAGCCCTCTTTTGCTTTCCTGTGCACATTCTCCACAGCTTCCCGAGAAAGCATGCCCTGGAGGTGAAGCCTTTAAACCTTGTATGTGTTATAAACTCTTAATTTTCCTATCACACTTAATGTGATCGTTTGGCTGGGTATGGAATTCTAATTTGGAAGTATTTTCCTTAAGAGTTTTGAAGAGTTTGTCCATTGTCTTTTAGCTTTCAAAGTTGCCATTGAAAATTCGGATGCCATTTTGGTTCTCCAAGTTTTGTATGAATCCTGTTGTCATTTTTTTCTCTAGAGACTTCTAGGAATTTCTTTTTATTCCCCGTGATCTGAAATTGATATTCGGTGTGATTTTTGGTATGATTTTATTTCCTTTTGTTTGCTAAGCACTGGGTGGGCTATGAAGTCTAGAAAATCATGTCCTTTAGTTTTAGGAAGTATATTGGAAGAATTATTATTTTATGATATCTTCCTATCCTTTCTATTTTCTGTCTTTTAAAAAAACTCTTGGGGTGTCTGGGTGGCTCAGTAGGTTAAGCAGCAGCCCTCGGTTCAGGTCATTGATCCCAGGGTCCTGGGATCAAGTCCCACATTGGGCTCCTTGCTCAGCAGGGAACCTACTTCTCCTTCTCCCTCTGCCTGCTGCTCCTCCTGCTTGTGCTCTCTCTCTGTGTCAAATAAATAAAATAAATAAAAAATCTGAAAAAACACTCTTGCATGGTTGACTGCAAAAATAGCCTCTTCCTCATACCCAGATTCTTTGCCATGTAACCCTGTGGTCCCTTCCTTCTCTGACTCTGGCCTGAGATATGTGGCTCACTCTGGGCCAATGGGATGTTGTCATCATGACACAGATAAAGGTGTGGAAGTCACTTATGTGATGGAGTTTGCTTGCTTTCGCTTGCTGTCAGCAGCTTGAGAAGAACATGCCCAGGTTAGCCTACTGTTTCCAGGAGAAAGATGAGAGACACATGGAGCAGAGCCAGCCCTCCCCAGCCCAGATCAGCAACCATCCCGATGCATAAGCAGCACACGCTTATTGTTGTAGGCCACTGGGTTGTTGCGGTTGTTTATTATTTAGCATTGTGGTGCTAGTAACTGATATATTTGATTATTTAGATGTTGCACCTCATAGCATCGCTCTCTAGCTTTCTTTTTACTGTTCTTTCTGGGAGATTCTCTCAACAATATGTTTCATCCCTTCTACTGAATTTTTCATTGCTATTGTCATATTTTTAATTTTCAACAACGCTTAGATTCTTTGCATGTTGTTGCTCTGGAGCGCCCAATTGGAGTTTCATGGAAGTGTATTTTTTTTTTTAAGATTTTTAAATTTATTTATTCAACAGAGATAGAGACAGCCAGAGAGAGAGGGAACACAAGCAGGGGGAGTGGGAGAGGAAGAAGCAGGCTCATAAGCAGAGGAGCCTGATGTGGGGCTCGATCCCATAATGCCGGGATCACGCCCTGAGCCGAAGGCAGACGCTTAACCCCTGTGCCACCCAGGAGCCCCCATGGAAGCATATTTTGACTATGTTAACTGTTATTCTTTAAAGTTTTACTTTCCTTGCTCTCTTTCCTTTTTTATTGTTTATTTTGTTCTCTTTCTTATTATGCAGTTTCTTCTAATATCTGATAACGCTTGCGTATTTATTCATATTCACAAAAAAGTGGGTTGGAAGCTGTGTGTGTGTGTGTGTATTGTGCACTGAATAGCAGTCCTTTGAGGGAACTTCTGACTCTTTTCTCTAGGGCTGGCTAAGTGTCCCAGAGAAGCTTCTTCCATTCTACAGCTTTGAGGACATTCATCGGGCTGCCAGCATTCTGAGAATCTGATGGGGGAAGCAAGCAAGGGGGTCTTAACATTCAGAGTGTAAACTTCCACTTAATTCCCCTGTTTTCAGTATGGTATCCCTGCTCTCAGCGGTGCTTGGTGTTCTCAAACCAGAGTCTTTCTGCTTAACCCTTCGGAGAAAATAATCCTCCAGTCTTCTGCCAGCAAGGTGAGGGGCAGCCACCTGGCTGCAGGGAGCTGGAGAGGGGTCTCTACACCTAAAAGCTGATCACAGCTCCTTTCAGCCGGCCCCTTGCTCCACGCCCCACCTCTCCCAGGTCCCTGGTGCCTGTAATTCCTGAGGCTTTGTGTAATTCTTGGGTGAACATCAGGTGGCTTTTTGGCTTTCCTCACTGCTGACTTAGGATTTAGTTTGCTTAGGTCTGTTAAGTCAGCTACTCTCCTCTACCTGCTTCCTAGCCCCCAATTTTGTTGCTCGTTTCCTCTCCTGTTCTTTTTTTTTTTTTAAAGGTTTTGTTTTAATTTCAGTTAATCAACATACGGTGTTGTATTGGTTGCAGGTGTACAATATAATGATTCAACAATTCGTACATCACCCAGTGCTCATCACAAGTGCCCTCCTTCATCCCCCTCCCCTATTTCCCCCATCCCCCCACCCCCCTCTCCTTGGTAACCATCAGTTTGTTCTCTGTAGTTAAGTGTCTGTTTCTTGGTTTGCCTCCCTCTCTCTCTTTTTTTTTCTTCCTTTGTTCATTTGTTTTGTTTCTTAAATTCCACATATGAGTGAAATCATATGGTATTTGTCTCTCCCCGGGCTTATTTTGCTTAGCGTTATACTCTCTAGCTCCATCCGTGTCATGGCAAATGGCAAGATTTCATTCTTTTTTTTATGGCTGGGTAATATCCCGTTGTATATATATACATCACAACTTCTTTATCCATTTATCAATCAGTGGACACTTGGGCTGCTTCCATATCTTGGCTATTGTGGATAATGCTGCTATAAACATTGGGGCGCGTGTATCCTTTTGAATTAGTGTTCTTGTATTCTTCTGGTAAATACCCAGTCATGAGATTGCTCTATCATAGGGTAGCTCTATTTTTAACTTTTTGAGGAACCTCCATACTGTTTCCACAGTGGCTGCACCAGTTTGCATTCCCACCAACAGTGCATGAGGGTTCCTTTTTCTCCACGTCCTCGCCAACACCTTTTGTTTCCTGTGTTGTTGATTTTAGCCACTCTGGTATGTGTGAAGCAGCAGCTCATTGTAGTTTTGACTTGCATTTCCCTGATGGTAAGTGATGAGCATCTTTTCATGTGTCCAGTGGCCATTTGGATGTCTTCTTTGGACAAACGTCTGCTCCTTTCCTGTTCTTCGTATCCGTGTGTATTTAGGCCTGTTTTTTCTTACCTAGTGCTTTATTTTAATGGGATATCTTTATTACTTCTTTGATAAAACATGATTCTTATAAAAAATTAGAACAGTCCAAGGTAACTGAACCTCCCTCAGAATCTACCCCTTCATCCAGAGCTGATCAACAATTTATCTTTCCAGATAGTTTGGCCTGTATGAATTGTAGGCCTCTGTAGGCGAACTACTCATACTTGCAAACCCCAGCCCCTACACTTTGTGACTATACACGAGAGCATACTATCCTAGTATATACTATGCCGTTCTATTCTCTAACCGGTCTGTTCCCTCAACCCTTGGACAAAGATCATGCACGTCTTTTAATCATAAATTCGGAGTCACTGCTTTCTTTTTAACATGCTGCCCAGCGTTCTGTTATACTATCATTTATGCATCAAACATTTAGGATGCTTCCAATTTTTTGTTCCTATAGAGGGTGCTGCTCTGAATGTCAGTATACCCACATCTTTGCCCTCCTGTCATTTTGTGTCCTCAGATGTTTCCTTGGAGTGGAATTGCCAGATGGGTGTGCACAGCTCCGACATTGGCAGATAGTCCCGATGGCCCCCAGACAGGTGTCCAGTTTATACTCTGCTCCTTGGTTGGTGAGAGGGCTTTTTTCCTGGCCTCTCTGCTTACTCCTGTCTCATCATTCTTGGTAATCGTGGCTATAGGTTGGGTGGAAATGGCATCCCATTGCTGCTTTAATTTGTGCGTCTTTGAGTAGTAAGGTGGAGCCCATCTGTGTGTCCTGGCCATTGTGTGAACTGCTTGCTCTCCATATGTTTTTTCCCTCTTCCAAAAAGAGTTCTCAGACCCTGGTTCGTCCTCAGCTTTGCTCCCTGGGTATTGTGGGCCCTGGGGTCCAGAGGGTGGCAGGCTGTGTGGGTGGTAGGAAGAGGCATCGTGCTAGCGAGTGCCGTCTAGACAGCAGTGCGTGCTCTCCTGTTTCTCCCCTTTCCTCCCGCGAGGCTCTTAATTGGGGGTCGGTAGAACTTTCTCACCAGTAAGTATAGGCCTGGAGCTGACAGGCTCTGGGCACAGAGTGGGCTTCTGGGGTGCTTGGCTCATGGGGCTGCTCTGTTGGTGGCTCAGTCCTGGGTGGTGACTCTGGCACTGGCCTGAGTTTTGGCATTCACCAGGGTTTACATTCCACAAAGACGGTTGCCTTTTTTTTTTTTTAATCTTAAAAAAAATTGTGAAATACAACCCATACAGAAATGTTCAGTTTAACAAATTATTATAAAGCAAACACCCGTGTAACCTCCTCCCTGGGAGACAGTTGACTTAACAATACTGTGGCAACTGGGCCTGGCACCTTGCCTTGACTGTTGGGCTGTATCGTTCCCCGGCAGCCCACCCTAGGACTCTGGGCCAGGGAGGGGCGAGCCTTGGTCATGGGAGGACCACTTCAGGATGGGCAGCTGTGGGTTAGGGTGCCGTGGTCCAGTGTGGGGGCACGGGGGATTGAGTCTGTGACTTTTGCTTCTCCTCTCGGCCCCTTTCACCGACCTGTGTTCTGACAGACTCAGGGAACATTCAGACCCCAGGAATTTGGGTGGAAACCCAGGGAGCAGGGCAAGTCCAGGAATCCAGAGTGTGAAGCGTTGGACAGGCCTGAAGGCCGGGTCTGACTGGCTTGGGGTTTGGGGATAGCCACAAACACTCACCCTCCACGGCAGAGCTTGGCCCTAGCCTGTCTGGGAGCGTGGCCATGTCGTGTGGGTGCAGCCTCCCTCTCACCAAAGAGGGTTTGAGGAGGACCAGCCTTGGTGTGGGAGATTTACCTCAGGGATTGGGCTGGGGTGTGAGCAGCTGACAGAAGGTCAGGACTGTGGCTCGTCGCCCTGGGCTGGGACAGCTGAAGAACATTCCTCATCCTGGTGGCTCACTTCCTTTTGCTGCACCAGCCTTTGGTGCTTCTCCAGATGGGATGTCTTCCCCCAGTGACCAGCCCCCAAGTGGAATGCCCACACCCACTACAGCGCAGCCCTGACACACAGGAGATGGGCCTCAGCCCACTTGCCCGCCTCCACTTTCTTCCCTCTCAGCTGCCCCTTCCCTTGTTCAGCCCACATGGAGCTTGCCGGTGTGCCAGACCCTGGGTGACAGTGAAGGACAGGCAGACTCAGTCCCTGCCCTCGTGGAACTTAAGGTCTAGAATGTCTGGTAGAATTTTCTGTGGTGATGGGATGTTCCACCTGGTACTGGACAGAGCAGGTAGGGACATGGATAGACAAGTAACTGGGAACTATCATGCTTGGCATGAAACAGTGGTGGCCAGGGAAGGTTTTTTGCATAAGCTCTTCCTGAAGGAGGGAGAGGGGGAGCCGGGCAGAGGGGCCTGGCAGAGGGGTGAAGGGGGGGAGTGGCACATATAAAGGCCTGCTGAGGGGAGGTGTGGGGAGGTATGCACGTTCAGGAGGAAGGAAGGGCAGCATGGCTGGGGATGAGAGGATAAGGGAGGGGTCTTGGGAACTGGGATGGCAGGGGCCAGAATCATGGAACCTGGGAGCACATGTGGCTTTACCTGGAGGGTGTATTTGGGTCTTGGCCTGATGTGGACAGCTTTGCATTTTAAGACGTTCACCCTGGTGCTGTGTGAAAGGAGAAGGGTCTGGAAGGTGAGACAGCTGAAGCGGTGGCAGCATGGGAATAGAGAGAGCTGGAGAGAGAATCGGAGGGATGGATGCTGAGGGAGGGAGAGCAGGGCTCACCAGGGACCCAGTGCTTCCTGCTTGGGAAGCGGGGTGGCAGGTGGAGCCACTGTCGAGTTCCCAAGCGTTTGGATGGAGGAGTCTGCTGTGAGTGGCGAGGTCGGGGCTGGGGACAGAGCTGTGGAAGTCCCCTGCGTGAGGTCCACCTGCGTGGGCCTGTTTATCACTGGCTTTCCCACTGAGCTGTCACTCTTGAGTGGCGCAGGTCCAGCCGAGCCTGGGGAAAGGGTGTCCTGACCGGGCTGTGGCCAGGGCTCTGCCATTTCTACCTGTGGGGTGTGCACGTGCAGTCGTGTGTGGGCGTGTGTGTAGTGGCACTTCTGCCTACCTCCAGCCTGCAGTTAGGATGAAGGGAGCTGGGGGTAGAGGAGGGAGGAGCAGGAAGGGGCAAAGTGGGACCTGTCCCAGAAAGACGAATTTCACTGTGTGGACTTAGGGTCCCCTCCTGAACGCTAGCTGATGCTGGAGACTCTGGGCATTGCCTGGAGGGAGAAGAGCTATGCCAGGCGCTAAACTCTGCCTTCTGCCTGTGTATTGTGACAGACTCATTTCTCTTGAGAGTTTGATCTGACCTCCAGCCGGTGGATTGCCTAATTATACCAGTGGCCCTTTGGGGGACTAGAACTTTGGAGTACAAGCTGAAATTCAGTACAGGCCAAATCGCGTTCGGGCTGTTTAAGTTTGGGTGGTGTTCTAGGGCTTCATGGGATGTGCGCCAGCTTCGCTGTCCCTGCTCCGCACCCCCCACCAGCCCCCACTCCGTGCCAGTCTTTCACAATCTGGACTTGGCTCCAGCTTTTAGTAGGGAACACATCCATTTGGTGTTCAGAAGTACAAAAACTTACCGTGTTAAGCCACATGATGCCTGGATAGCATGTTCTATTGAGTCTCTTGGATGAGGCTCTGGGCTAAGATTTCAGGTTCACTTTGTCCTTACCTACAGCAGTGCTGGCTGGGAGAATCCACTGTGCCAGGGAGGACCCAGCCAACTGGGGGGAGTGGAGTGTAGAGGGATCAGTAATCTTGGTCTGTGGACTCCTCTGGGGCCACCAGTCGTGGCTCCTGACTTGGCCAAGGACATAGTTGGGCCAGGTAGATGAGCGTGACTAGCTTCTTGGGAGGCCTAGCTCCGGAACCGGGTTTGCTAAGGATGCTTGTGGTTTCCTGTCTGCGCACCCATCAGCCAACTCTGCGCACCCTGCCTTCGTACTTTCTCCTAAATGTGTCTACTTCTCTCCACCTGAGTCACTGCCCTGGCCCTAGGCTAAGCCTTCATCCTGTCACCTGTCTCTCACAAACCTTCCTGCCTCGCTGCTCCTTCTGCTCCTCCTGGGCAGTCAAACCTGATCCTGTGACTCTTGTCTTTGACCTCTTTGCAGGTTCTTTTTCTTTTACCTAGAATGTTTCCATCCCGTTACCCTCCTCCCCTCTGCATGACCAATTTCTAGGCATTCAGTATCCGGCATATAGTAGGCATTCATGTATTTTTCAAATGAATATATGTAAATTGGTGTAGGATGAGTCTTTTTAATCTCAACTGATTGTTATTTCAACATTTAAAAAAATATTTTATTTATTTGAGAGAGAGAGAGCATGAGGTGGGGGAGAGGCAGAGAGAGAGAGAGAGAGAAGCAGACTCCCTGCCGAGCAGGAAGCCTGATGCGGGGCTTCATCCCATGACCTTGGGATCATGACCTGAGCTGAAGGCAGACGCTTCACGGACTGAGCCACCAGGCGCCCCTGACTGTTACTTCATAGAGAAGTCATTCCTTGCTCCCCTTCTTTCTTTACGTTGCACCTACACTCTGTGCTAGGAAGTGTAAGCTTGTGTTCATCTGGTTCAGCAAATATGTTGCATTGAATTGTGTAGCATTATCTTTCCATACTGAGAAGTCATTGAAGCTCTATTCAAGCCTTTTTATCAGACACTTTTCCTGACACTCTGTGAGATTCATAGATGAGATCTTGTATCTTGGTTTCCAGCCTCTGGCTTCATGGAGAAGGTGGCTTTTGTGTGAACCTTGGAGGATGGGAAGGCTTGGTCCTATGAAGACAAGGTAGAGAAGGTCTCTTCAGGCAGAGAAGGGCTCGAGCTGATGGGAGAAGGGTGAGATGTGTTTTTCTTCCGCTCAACCCACAGGTCACCATCCCAGGAGCCAGATTAGTGGCTCTGCATTCTCAATAGTCTGACTACGAACTTCTTGCCTGGGGTAAGATTCCTCTGAATCTGACCTTCATTTTCCCCTTCTTCTCATCTCTAAGACCTTGTTCAGGTTGTTGTCCTTGCCCAGGACACCATTTCTCAGAGGACATGTCCCAGAAGCCCCTGCTTCTCTACCTTCCACTGCAACTGCGATTGTTAGCACTTGCACATTTTGCATCTTTCTTAATGTTTCTCCTCAACTGCATGTAGCTTGCTGTTCAAGCGACTTCAAGTGTCATCTATCCAAACAAAGTCCTTTAGTCATTTCTTTATTTGTGTGTCTACTGTGTGCTTGTCGCCGTCAGAGTCTATGGAGGAATCAGGCACATAAGACATGGCGTCTGGCCCCAGGAGGTTCCTGGTCTACTGAGGAGTCAAGACACGAGAGAAGTGGCTCCTCATGGTGTTATGACACAGGTCAGAAGAGGGAGCAATCCACCATTGCTTCCAGCTTGGAGCATCAGCAAGACATCATGGAAGAGGAAGCCTGTGCGTTGAGTCTTGGCATGTGAGGGAGGGATTTGATCCTGCAAAGTTGGGGCAGAGAAGACTTCTGGGTGGGAGAGTCTTGAGCAAATTTAAGAAGACAGGAGACTGGGGGCTTCTAAGGGGTTGGGGGATGTTCAAATGAGGCAGGGAGGTGAAACCGGAGATGACATCTGGAAAAGTAGGGAGGGCCTGGGTCTTAGAGGGATGGAAGGACTGCCCTCTGGGGATGGAGAACTCTTGCCAGGATTGAGCAGTGACTTATGGCGACTTTTGATAAGGTAACATAAAAAAAAAATGAAAGAAATGTGGCCAGGTACCATGAGTAAGATGTTTTGGGGTGGAGAGAGGTGGTCGTGAGGGGCCAGGCAGAGATTTCATGTTGAGAGTGGGACTGAGGGCCAGCGAGCCCCTGGTGACCACTGTCTCGGTTTCAGTAATGGCAGGGGGAATGGAACTGTGCAAGCTGTACTCAGGGACTTCAGTGAGCCAGCACCGTGCCACGGGCTGTGGGGTCTCCTGAGGAGAAGGGACGATGCCACCCCTCTGCCCATGGTACCCACGTGGGGATTGGGCTTGCATGTTTTATACACTTCGGTTTTATTTGAAATTCTTACAAAAATACAGGTTGCTAATTAAAATGATAACTGTTTTGTTTTCATGCCTAACGAAAGAGAAGACAGGGTGTCTGAAGTAAGCTGGGTGCTGAAGGGCTTGGGGGACAGAGCTCCCCAAAGTGGCTCTGAACCGTGGCGGGTTAGAGGTGTGGGGTTGCAGCGCGAGTGCTGGAGTCTTCAGAAACCCGTGGCACCTAGTCAACACCTGGTTGGGAAGGGTATGTCAGGTTATGATACGAGACAGACTGTCACCACGGATTAAAATCCTTCTGCCGTCCAAGGGCGCTAGTCGTTTCTTGGAACATTTGCTAATTTGTTAAAATTTTAAAACAAATGCGAAACAAATCGACTGCTTGAGCCTGGCTTCTTAAGTGTTGGGCGTTCATTCATGTATTCACGTGACCGATATTTAATTGGTTTGTTGAACTGATCCACTGACACTAACCTCGCGGAACACGTACCAGAAGGCAAGGTGAGGAGGGTGGTCTCGCCAGAAGATGGGAGCGAGAACGTGTTCACTTCTAACCCCTGTGGCCGTTAAGGAGCTAGAGTTCCTGGAAGGAGGAAAAGCCGATCCAAGTGCGGGTTCATTATACTGATTAGTGTCAGAGTAACACGGAAAAATGCAGCCTGGGGAGGAAAAGTCACAGGTGTGCAGCATTTTGTGGGCGTCCCACAGGCTGCATGTTTTGGGAGGGGGGATGGGAGGTGGAAACAAAGATGAGAAGTGGGAGGGTCAGGGGAGAAACGAGGCTTGTCCCAGGGCAGTGGGTCACACTGATGCCACTGTAAGCTCCGGGGTGTGGGTAAGCAGGCAGGTTTGAGGCCCATCTCCAGAGATTCCTCTAGAAGTCTGGTCTGGAGCCCTGCAACCCAAAGGCTTAACCAGTTGCCCACCTTAGGTGATTCTGAGGAGTAGCAGTGACCTGGAGACGTGAGCCCCAGTCTCGTATTTTCCAAAGATGATTATTGGGGAGCATCTGTTTCAAGGCCATATTGGATTTGTCCACTTATGAGGATAGAACTTCCAGGCCCCACCATTCATTCATTCATTCATTCATTCTTAAAGATTTTATTTATTTATTTGTCTGAGGGAGAGAGGGAGTGCACAAGCAGGGGGGCAGGAGAGGGAGAAGCAGTCTCCCGGCTGAGCAGGGAACCTGATGCAGGGCTCCATCCCAGGACCCTGGGATCATGACCTGAGCGAAGGGCAGCTGCTTAACCGACTGAGCCACCCAGGTGCCCCCAGGCCTCACCATTTAATCTCATAGCCATCCCCTCTGCCCCTTGTGTCCTAGGTGTCAAATTCCAGAGGCCTGGGCGTCCAAGGTCGGCAGGCCAGTGGGGCTCAGACAGCAGGCTGTGGACACGGTGTGGGCTCTGCAGGGCAGAATGGCTCCTGGAGGAGGAGGTCTTAAAGGATTGGGAAAATCCTGGGAGCCCAGAGGCACTGAGCAGGGAGGAGGGAGACTGTTTTGAGTTTCTGACAGATGGCAGAGGCTCTGCTGCCCTGGCTGTGCTGGGGGACTCTGGACTCTGCTGGGGGTGGGGAGGTCTGTGTGTCCACACACCTGTCAGCCTTCATCCATGCCAGACCTCCACCAAGGGGCACATTGGAAGGTTCTGATACGTGTCAGAGAGCAAGTGCTGACGCAAGTGTTGCTGGGGTTGAGAAATTGCTTTTCCAGCCATCTCACTTTGCAGGTGGGTAAACTGAGGTTCAGAGAGGAGAGATGACCCTTGGGGAAGATAGAAGAGGATGAACTGAGCAGTCAGACAGACGTGGGCTCTTCCCTACCTCTGCCAGCCCAGCCAGAGGACCTTGAACAGATGATGTGGCCTCTCCGTGCCTCACTCTGCTCATCTGTGAAATGGGGTAATGATACTTACACTTAGGGTGGTTATGAGGCTCCACCAGGACTTTTTGCAGAGCCTGGCATACAGGAGGCATCACCACTGTTGATACCGAGGGTTGGGTCGGTGGTGGGCCAGAGCCACCAGGCTGCCCCGGCTCCAGTCCAGCCTTCTGGTCCATGCCCTGCGGACACCAGGACCCTCTGACGCTCTGCAGCCTGGCCAGGCCCTTGCTCCAGTAGGGACAGTTGGGATTGGGGTGTGGGACAGTGAGCGGATTCTGTTTGCTAACTTTGTATATTGCTTAATAAGGAAAACACGGCTTGTCCTGGCACACAGTGGATCCAGCCATATTTGGGGAAAAGGAGTAACTTGGATACGGTCAAGAACACAATTCTGAGCTCTTCTTATTTAAAACAAAATCAAAGACAATATGGAGTTGCCTCTTCCTTGTCCAGTTTGGTTATGGAGGAATTTCTGGTTATAAATAGGCAACATCTTGCAATGTGAGCTTTAGAAATAGCTGTGAACTGTTTGGGGAGCAAATCCTTTCTGCACTTGAAAGAACTTGGCATAGAGCTGGAGTCCCAGTGGATGGAGAGAGAAAGCAAATGTTTTGCAGCCATGCAGAGCAGATCGAGGCCTGCTGTGTCCCAGCCATTCCCAGACTGAGCACCACATCTGTGGGCTGGGAAGGGTTGGGTCACGTCCCAAATCTGGGGCCCTCCTGGCCTCTATGCAATGGGGCACCCCTGACCACACACACCCTCTTTCCTCCAGATGTCTGCTTCATGGTGCCCGCATCACCGTCCTTCCTTAGCCATCACTTACTCGTTGATTCATTGACTTAGCCGCTTACTGAGCGCCGTCCCGGCGAGGCAGTGATCCCGATGTTCTCCTGCTCCTCGCGCCTCCTCCCTGGTGGCCTCATCCCCTCTGGCTACTCTTTGCTCGTGACTAGTGCCCTGGGTTCTGTCCTCGGTCCCTTTCTTTTCTCTCTCTGCACACGATCCCATCCACTCTTGGCCTGATTTCCACAGCAGAGTGATTAAGTGGGGCCGCTCTGCCTGGGGCCAGTGCTGGTTCTACAACTTCCCAGCCGTGTGACCTTCGGCAAGTTTCTCCACCTCTCTGCAACATGGTTTCCTCACCTGTAAACTGGGGATGATGATACCTCTCAGGTGGTTATGCGGATGGACTGAGTTAATCTCTACAAAGCTCCGAGAGTGGGGGCAGCACTGAAACAGCAGGTGCACTCACAGGGCTTTGGCTGCTGCCCCCTTTTTTTTTTTTTAAAGATTTTATTTATTTATTCGACAGAGATAGAGACAGCCAGCAAGAGAGGGAACACAAGCAGGAGGAGTGGGAGAGGAAGAAGCAGGCTCCCAGTGGAGGAGCCTGATGTGGGGCTCGATCCCAGGACTCCAGGATCACGCCCTGAGCCGAAGGCAGACGCTTAACCGCTGTGCCACCCAGGCGCCCCAACCGCTGTGCCACTCAGGCGCCCCTGGCTGCTGCCCTTTTTAGCCCTTCTCTCACTAGTTGCTGTCTCTGCCCTGACCTCTAGGGAAGGACCTCCAGCTGCCCGCTGGGCATCCTCCGTTCAGTCAGTTCAGGGCAAGCTCCGTGCTGTGTCATCACATGTGTGGCGTTCAGTCGGGGGTATGGTGTTGAGGAAGGTGCCGTCAGGGTTGTGAAGTGTGCCAGGTAGGTGACCAAGCACTGCGACGTGTATCCTGCCAGTAGTGGGCGCTCTCCGGGCCACACTCAAGCTGATGGTCTTTGTCTATACCCCCTTCCCACGTCTGCTGACTCTCCCATGGACAGCCGTCTCTTGGAGGCCAGTTAGGCCAAGGGCAGGAGAAAGTGGCAAGAAAGCTCCAGGTTTCCAGCCTGAGTGGCAGACGGTGCCACCCAGTCTGGTGCTGTAATGTTTCTTGATTCTTTGTCTCCTCTCCAGGGCCTTGGCCCCTGCCTGCGTCTGGCTCACCACCGCTCCTCCGCGCAGACAGTCTTCCCGTAAAACCTCTTCCACTTCCTCTTCCTCACCCACTGGCCTCACGTGGCCAGAGTCAGGCCTGGCCTGTGTAGAGCTCCTCAAAGCCTTCCCATCATCTGCTGCCTGGTTTTCTGTGTGATGGGACCCTGCACCCCTGCAGCCTCGTCCTCCCCTGCTTGAGGCTGGCCCAGATGCTGCCCCCGTGAGTGTCGACTTCCTCTCCTGTTTGCTGAGTGCCCAGCCCTATGGGGTCCTGAAATACCTGGGTGCTGCCCACCTGGCCAAGGAAGGCTGGAGAGCGCACAGGCTGCCACAGGAGCATGGGGCCTGAGTGAGTCACTGTATTCCAGCTGGGGCTTTTTCCAGTCAAAGCAGAATCACTAAGCGATGAGCTCCTCAAGGCCTTGGTGGCTCCCTGGGTACCCCTGCTGCCTCTCACACACTCCCTCCCCTCACACCTGTTCTGACCAGAGCAGACTCAGCCACCTCCTGGCAGGGACCTCTTCTTGGGCTTGTCCTGTGGGTGTTTCTTCTCTGGATTCTGATGCTGACTTTGCCTCTTTTCCAGATGAGACCTTTAGATCTTCCCTGAACTGTCTGTGGTCCCTGCCCTAGGAACCACTCTGCCCTCCAGATGGCCAACATGGGCACTCACTCCTCTGACCTGCCTCTGTAGAATCCTTTTTCCCCACCTGACTGTGTGCTTCTGGAAAGCAGGACCCTGCCTCCTCCTCACCCCCTCTCACAGAGGAACCAGCACAGAGCTATCACAGAGCAGTCCTCAGCCTCCAAGCCTTCTTGCCCACATGACTGCCCCCTTGGGGTGGGCATGTGTGTTTTCTACCTGGTGTTCCATTTTAACGTTTGTTTGAGCTGAGATTTCTGTGCTGAGACTTTCTTCATAGAAGGCCTGAGAAACCCTTGGGTAGTCAAACTGATTTTCCAGACTCCCTTACTATATTCATCTATGTCCTGTATTCCTTTTGCCCCACCTTCTCCCTGCATTGTGGCCTCCGGTGTTGCGCCCTGGTGACCCAAGTCCACCTGACCATCAGTGGTGGATTCTGAGCCCAAGCCTGCACCCAGGCGGCCTGTAGACCTCAAGCAAGGCTAATCTAGCAGGTGGATTGTATGTGTATCTGGGGCAGAGTATGGGTCGTGGCTTGAGGACAATGCCCAGGAGTTGGCCCAGCTCCTGAGTCACTGTATGTATGCCCAGTGCCCTCAGTGCCTGCCCATTCATCTGAGGTCTTCGTGCCTGAGATGTTGGAGCAAAGCCATAGGACAGCTACCCTCTGTCCTCCCCACCCTATGGAGGGCATGTGGCCAGGGTGTAATTCACAAACCTCCTGCCATCCATCACAGAGCGTGGAGGTTGTCCCCTGTGGATATGTGCAGCCTCTTCTCCAGACTGGCTCCCCAGGGCTCAGTGGATGCCTCCCGCCATTACCCCATCCCTCACACAGTGGGCAAAGTTGAGCTGTTCCATTGTTTTCCAAGGGACGTGCTCAAACATGCCCTTCCCTCCTAGATTGCATCGTGCTGCCACTCTTGTGACATTTACTGATGGAGCCTTGGGCTTCCCACCACTCTGGTTGGTTTAGGCAGTAACAGAGTGTTCTCTGAATATCATAACTGACTTGGCAAGTCTTCCCTTCATGCACATTTAGGTTATTTCCAATTTTTCTTATAAACAAACTTCAGTGAACATCTTTTTTTTTTTTTAAAGGAATAGACTTTTCAAGTTCTCTATTTCCTATTTTTTTTAAAGATTTTTTATTTATTTATAAGACAGAGATAGAGACAGCCAGCGAGAGAGGGAACACAAGCAGGGGGAGTGGGAGAGGAAGAAGCAGGCTCATAGCAGAGGAGCCTGACGTGGGGCTCGATCCCACAACGCCGGGATCACGCCCTGAGCCGAAGGCAGACGCTTAACCGCTCTGCCACCCAGGCGCCCCTCAGTGAACATCTTTGTAGAGAGATCTCTTTGTAGGGTCAAAATGTCTGCACATGTATCATTTCAATGTGTAATGCCAAAGTGTCACCCTCCAAGGGCACTCACATGGCATGAGGGTGCATTTCTCTACACCCCAGGCAACCTGGGTTTTGTTAATGTTTTTATTCTTTGCCAGTATGGTAGTGGAAAATTACATATTGCGTCTGCTTGCATTGATTTGATTCTTAGGGGCCATTTTTTAATTTCTTTTTTTTACAAATTACATGTTGATGCTCTTTGCTCATTTTTCTACTGGGGGCTCATTTTAAAGAACTGAATAGTGAGAGCTCTTTGAATGTTAGGAATACAGCAACTGGTACGCACTCAGTAGGCCCTTCATAAATGTTTGTTGACAAGTAACTTTGTTTTATGTCTTGCGATGATTTTCATTTAACCATAAATTTATTTTAAATTAGAAATTTTAGGTTTTTATGTTGTTAAATTTTCATTCTTTATGGCTTCTTCTTTTTTTTTAAATGACATTGAAAAAGCATCCCTTTCTCCTGCAAGATTTTAAAACTAGTCACCTGTGTTTTCCTCTAGAACTTTTAAGTGTTTATGGTTTACGTTTGAATCTGTTCTCCATCTAGAATTTCTTTTTTTTTTTTAAAGATTTTATTTATTTATTTGACAGAGATAGAGACAGCCAGCGAGAGAGGGAACACAAGCAGGGGGAGTGGGAGAGGAAGAAGCAGGCTCATAGCGGAGGAGCCTGATGTGGGGCTCGATCCCATAATGCCGGGATCACGCCCTGAGCCGAAGGCAGACGCTTAACCGCTGTGCCACCCAGGTGCCCCTATCTAGAATTTCTTATAGCTTAAGGACAAAGGTATAGGTCTAACTATTCCTTCCCCTGCCCTTGCCACCAACAAAAAGTAGCAATCAGTTGTCTTGACACCATTTATTAAAGAACCCACTGACTACTGGATTTCAATGCCACTGACTAAAAATGCTACTTGTACCATATACTGAATTCCCATAGATATTTGCATCTGTTTGTTGATTTTTCCTCGTCCATTGGTTTGCTTGTGTTCTGCTTATGAAAGTGCTTTGAATAATAATTACCGAACATCGCGTTCCTACTATGTTTTAGGTATTTTATATGGTTTGTCTTAAATGTTTCCCCATACCGTATAGGGTTGCACACAGTCACAATGTTCCCAGTGTCAACAAGGCTTGCAGGCTATGTGACCCAGACAAGTTCAGAAAGGTAGTGAGTGGGATCAGTCAGGAATCAAATCCAGGAACACATGGCTCTGAGTCTGGCCCTTCTCACTGCTCCGACTGGCCCCGTGTGACCCCGCTCTGCACTCTCCACGGCATGTGGGCGATGGGGCTGAGAGAATGCCAGCTGGAAGGTAGGTAACTGGCCCTTATTTCCCATCATTGAAAACAGAGGCGGTGAGAAGCAGAGGCTTGCCCCAAACCCGGTGTGGTTAGAGGAAAGCCAGGTCTGGGACCAACGTTCAGCTCACTGACCTTGTATCCCCAAACCAGTGTCATAGGAGAGCTGGCCTGTTGGCATGGTGATGGGATTATCTGTGCCCTGTCTCAGAGCTGTTACACAAGATTCTGCTGCAGATGGGTCTGGCTGGCGGTCTCCCTCGGAGAAATAAGTGGGTCAGGCAGGTGCCCAGGTAAACTCTTGCCCCAATGCTGAGTGGATGGGAATTACAGGATTCCTTTAGGTCTTAGAGCTCTAGAATAGACCGATCTTTATTGGTTACAGAGTCTACTCCTGCCATGTTTAGATCAAGAAGCTGATGCCCAGAGAAGGGATGGAGATTGCCCAAAGGCCCCCGTGCCGTTGTGATCTTGGGTACACTCTGAAATCCACACCCCATAAAGAGGCCTGTTGAGTAAGAACCACAGCTGTAACAGCCTTGGCTGCCAGCGACAGTGGTAGGAAGGTATTAGGTAAAACCCCAGCCTAATTTCCTGCAGCTCTGGGACAGCCCTGAGTGTAGGCCTTGCTAAACAGATGTAGGAAGTGCTGGGAGGACAGCGTGCTGAAGCTCCTTATCTAGGCCTTCCCTGTTTCAATGGTCTTCATGGCTGACATCTTGGGAGTTTTATAAGAATGTGATAAGCATCGCTGTTGACATTGGCACCTCCTGGTAGCCCTTTCAGGTATTGTCCGCTGGCTGATTCTCACGGGAGAAAGTAGCCTGGCCTCAGATTTGAGTGATCACTGGCCAGTGATGCAGTGTGTGAGGCATGTGCCCTCGTGCGTGCACACACATACACACATGCATGTGTGGAGCTGTTCGTCTTTGGGGCGGCCATGTCCTCACAGTGCATTCTGGGCCACATCACAGAGCCACTTGGCCAAGGTCTGAGGGTGCAATTTTGCATCCTCGTCTCGGGAGTCCTGTTTCTCAGGCTTTTGCCTGGGCCCTTCTGCCCAGCTGTACTGACATCTTGAGACCCTTTCATCTGCATGTCAACATTCTGGCTCATCTCGAGGGCTCAGCTTGAATCTTCCTCTGGCTCTTCTGTAAAGTCTTTTCTCCCTGGCCCAATCCAAAGGTCTGCTGTTCTCCCTCTTTGGAATGTCAGTAGCTTCTTCTGTGTCAGTCATACGGTATTTCAGCACATACTCAAACTCTTCCTTATAGCTTGTATTGGCATAATTTTTCATGAGAAGAAATCTTGGTGATGGAATGAGGCAGTAATCCTGTATTTCACACCATTTTTAAAAAAAAGAATCTATTTATGCACGCGAGAGAGATAGTGAGAAAGAGCACGACGGGGTGGGGAGAGGGAGAATCAGGCTCCCTGCACCACGGGCTCCGCCCCAGGACCCTGGGATCACTACCTGAGCTAAAGGCAGATGGTTCACCGACTGAGCCACCCAGGCGCCCCGTGTTTCGCTACCACTTTATATCCTCATCTGTGTGTGGTGCACAGTAGGCCCCCAGGAAATGTCGGTTGCCTGGTGGGTCAGGAGTTAGTATATAAACACCGACTGAACCACTCTCAGGCCTGGGAGGGCACTAGGTGTTGGCAGCCATTCCGAGGGGTAAGGTGGGCTCGTTCGCCAGGCAGGAGGTTATGATCTGAGACAGCCATGGTGGGACGTGCCAGAGAGAAATACTGAGGATGTGGGACTGGCGAACTCATAGGGCACTGGTGTTGCGAACCTGGCCACACTCTATGTGCTGTGCAGGCGGAGAGGACCGGTGGTTGGTGGTTGAGAGGAGGGGCTGTGTCAGAACTTAACTGCTCTCTCCACCTGGAAGGCTTCCTAGACAAGGAGGGGTGAGGGGTTTGGAATTAGGCAGTGGGATGTAGTTCCTTCGCGCTCTCTTTGGGCCCAGATCTTGGTCCTAGTCAGTACCGGAGCTCTCAGAAAACTGTACTAGGAGTGGGACGTGTTTTCCCTTTAATTCTAAAGGGCTTCTAACTGCTAACTGGGGGCCATTTTTGAGGGAGAGAGGTGTATTGAGCTTGCCTCTTGCCTGTGTGCCTGCCTGGTCATTCTGGATCCGGTGATGAGAGGCTGGCCTGCTCAATGGTCTGTACTGGGCTCACCTGAGTGCAGCTGGGGACTGTCCCTGGCACAGGGGATGAGTTTCTGTTCTGTTCTCGGCTGTCACGGTTAACACGCAGGCTCCCAAGGCTGGCGGGCAGTGGCCTCCCTCCCCGGGCTCTGCAGGCCGCTCTGGCTCTGTGTTCTCTAGAACTTCCTTCCACCTTACTGTACCTCTTCTTTTTCCCACGTGCGCTGGGTGCCTCCTACCGCCAGGCTTTTGCTCATGCTGATTCCTCTGCTTGGACCATCCCGGCCTCCTCCACCGTCACTATGACTGATTCCCAGGCATCCTGATTAGACTCCCCGGCAGAATCCTGTAGCAGAAAGAGCATGGGCTTTGGAGTCTGCTAGACGTCGGTTCAAATCCTGCCTTCACCATTTCATGGCTCCGTGTGTTACTTCTCTTGGTGTGTTTCAAACACACGTCAGCGTTGACCTCACAGGGCTGATGGGGGGCTAAACTGGGGGAGGATGTGCCTGCCCTTTCTTCTCTCCCTGCATCGACTGCCATTCTTAGTGCGAGGCCTGTAGATACCCATCCCCTGCTTGTCTCCGGGAAGCCCTTTCATTCAACAAGTGTTTACTGAACACCTACTTTGTGCCGAGTGCTGGGCACTGGGACGACTTTTGTTTGGGTGTCTTGTACCAAGGGTTGTAGAGTCCGTACTCAGTTCTGGGAGGGAATGACGCTCACGCTGAGCTCTGGTGGCTGAGCGGTGATGTGGAAAAGATAGGAAGGAAGAAAGTTTGAGGCAGAGGGAGGCAACAGGGCGAGTGGGACTCAATCAGGCATGAGCTGGGTTAACATAATCATCCTAAGAGTAGTAGGAAGGATTCTCTGTGGATGTGGGACACGGTCACATTTGCACCCCCAAAAGCAGACGATAGACTGAGAAGGACCAAGAGGGAGCTGGGAGACCAGTGAGAAGGGCAAGTGAGCAAGGGAGAGCTGTGGCTGCTTGGTGAGGGGGTTGCAGCCATGGAGACATTCTGGAGGTCAGGTGGGTCAGTATGCTGGTGGGTGAGACTCGGGCAGTGAGAGAGAGGAGGAAGGAAAACAATGCCTCCTCCAGGTTTTTGGCTCTTGTGAGAAGATGATGTATGGATGCATGGAGAGCAGGTTGGGGGCCAAAGGAAGACCAGCCCTCAACTCATCTCCCCCTCAGGGGTGTAAGCTCCCTGACCTTAGACTCCAGAACTCCCTTATTGCCCCTTAGGGCCCAAGAGGATTCCAGAAGACTTGTTCCTGGTTGAAAAATTAGCCCCTAGTCATTGGTCAGTTAGCAGACTCGATTCTGGACATGTCCCACTGGATTCCAAGGCTGTCTGTGCTGGCGAGGAGGCCCCGCTTCTCCTGAGAGCTCCATGCTAGGGCCGGTGTGCTCCGCCTCCTTGGTCTCAGGCAGAGCCAGCTAGGGTGGGGCTCCCACCGCCTCACTGAGGTAGGCCTGGGGTCCGCCTGTCTCCCGGCTGTGCTGTATCCAGAGGGAAACATTTAGAATATGTGAGTGTAAGTGGCTCCTGGAGACAAATCTACAATTTCTCCTAGTATTGGGAAAGAGCGAGGCTACCAGAGGCTACCAGATGTTCTGTGTCATATAATGTATGTTTTATGGCAAATGAAAATATATATGAAATCTGTACCCAGAGAGCTCCCTGCTCGCTTGAAGGGAGCTGGATCCTTCTTTTCACTCTTACCCTTTCATATTTTAGGCAAGAATTCCCTTCCGGGCAATGAACTTATCTGCCAAGTTGGGGCCCAGAGGGAACTCTTATGGGGGACTTGTAAACCCCGTCTTTTGAGGAAATCTTGGGGCTGAGGCCACATTCAGCCCCACATGTTTACACAATCGTCTCTCTCAGCTCTGAGGGGCCATTAGAGTTAATTGGGTGAATAATCTGTGTTTAAAAAGTCCCCAAATACGTATTTACATAATCCATGCTTTGCCCAAGCCTGTTCAAGCCTATTTGTGGGATCTGGAGTGGATCCGGGGCTTAGCGTCTTATTCCCGTGCCTCCAGACCAGCTTCTCCTCTTGGTGGCCGTCCCTTGGTGGGTACGGGGACAGGCAGGTTTGCCTTCCGCCTGGTGTCCTGGCAGGGCCTGGTAGCCATGTGATCTTCCTGAGCCCTGCAAACATGTTTTATGGATTGCTGGTCGTGGCAGATACTATGTGGGAGAAAGGTCCCACCATCTAGAAAGTCTGGGAAGCCCTGCGTCTTCTCTTGGCTCGTGGAGATTCCTCAAGGACATGATTACATCAAGACTCCGTAAAGTCATCCAGGAGGGAAACTGAGCCAGCTTTGTCTAGTGTCACTTTCCTCAGATGCATCGGAGCCTCTCTCTCCCACGGCCCTGATGAATATCCCATAGAAATAGCATTTTGTAGAAAACGACCTGGCAAACAGCAATCCCACTCCCATTTTTTGCAGGGGACCCCTCGGGTTTTGGCCATCCATCCCCAACACTGTGTTAGTGGACTTGGGCCAGTGTGTACAGTCATGTCAGCTATGAACACGTGACCCCCAAGAATGCTTGTTCCGTGAGCACACTGTTGCCTGGTTCTCGGAGCAGGGAGCAGTCTGAGTATTTGAACTCGGCACGCAGGGGTTGCTGGGAGACACAACGCTATGGGTCAGGGAGCTCTCACAGTCCTGTGCCCCACTGGTGGCTGGAACTTCTTCTGCAGCATGGTTTCTGTGGGTCACTCCAGCCCCAGGGATTTGCTCGGCCTGGAGCATGGGGCACCAGGAAGGAGGCGTTCCAGTGTGTTCTGAGGTCACAGCCTGCTTGGGACACCAGCTGCCCGCTCGCACTCTGGCCCTGCTGCTACTTTGAACTGGCCGCCTCGTCAGTTGTCCCATGGCTCTCCGTCTTGGGTGCACGTGAGACTCACCCGGAGAGATTCAAAACATAATCCTGATGTTCAGCCAGCCACCGGGATTTGTTAAATCAGAATCGAGGTAGATGAGAAGCCCGGTGCAGATGGGCCTTCCTGCCCCGCAGGTGACGCCGTGTGCAGCCACGGAGGGGGCGGGGAGCGGTCTCATGAGGAGAGGGGTGTCGTGGGGAGGAGGGGCAGGAGTTCACGGTTCTGCTCAGAGCAGCACCACCACTACATCTGTTTGCCCTTGAGAACCAAGGAAACCCACAGTGCTGCTCAGACACCCTGGGCAATGCGGCAGGCTCTGTGGCTGAGCAAGCAGAGGCAACTGCAGAGGGGACGTCACAGGTGCCTTTGTCAGGTGGCTGATGGGGAGGACGATCGTCCACGTTATCGAGCATTTACTGGGGGCCACGTCCTGTGCCACGCTTCGCCTCAGTGAACCCGCAGGTTCCCCATGACCTAGGCTTGCCATTTCCAGGTGCAGGAACCGAGGTGCCGCCTGGTTATGGAATGTTCCTAAGTCAGGTAGTTCTTCTCCAGTGATGTAGCTGTGATTTGAACTATCTGCGGTGAAGAGTTCTTGGTGTGGTACCCGTGCAAATGGGTCTTGTTCACTCGGGCAGATCCCTGTGCGCACGGGGATGGTGGCCGGGGTTGGGGGAAGAGGGAGGGAACGAGCAGGGTCCCGGAGCCAGCCCCCACACCGGCTGTGTGTACTCCTTCACAAGTGACTTCAGTGACATCCCCCCTAGGGAGCTTGGAGTCAGCCCCAGTGTGAGTATTTACACCACAGAAATTGGCAAACACTACAAATCAGGTTTTTATTTATTTTCTCCAAGAGCTGGCTGTTAAATATTTTCCAGCACATTGCTGGACAGAACCCAACGTGCTAGGCCCAGCTCTTTTGGATGAAGGATGGAGGAGAAGCGAGCGCCTAAGGAGAGAGAATTCAATGGGAAGCAGTTTGTGCAGTGGAGTAAATAGTGGCATCAAGGGAAACAGAATGAGAGGGGTGGGCAATGAGCTTCTGTGACTTAGGTCAACACTTAGGGTGAGACATGATTAATGCTGAGTAAATGTTTATTTCTCTTAAAATGGGGGTAGGTGGAAAAAAAAAACGCAGTAGAGATCAGACTAGAGATGAGGGAAGGGCAGGGACCATTCTGCAAAGATCTGCGAACCCATACGGAAGTTGTGCCACACCACGGCAGGCGATGAGCTCACAGAATCAAGTTGCAGCCTGCATACACTGGGCCAGAAAGCCTTTGTGTGTCCGTGTCCTGAGTATGTCTTTCGGAGGGGTGTAGACAGGGGCTCCAGGCACGAGATGGTTAAATCAGAATAACACGGGGTGATTTAGCTCGAAGCCCCCACATTCCCTTGTTCACCGCTCTGGCTGGCCCTGCTAATGCTCCCGGGTTGCAAATCTACCTATTTGTCAAGCCTCTCTCCACTGCCTGGCTCTCTGTGGCTGCCTGCATGCTTTATTAAAGAGGCGTTTGCTACCTGTCATCTCAAACGGCCTCCTTTATCCAAAACAGAATAATAGAGATATTTCCCTCCAGGGACTCCGGATGCAAATGCCCGAGGACAGGTTGCCAATTTGCTGCGTGTATTAGGGGAAGGAAGCTGTCAAGGGAAACGGCCAGGATCCAGGCTCTTCTAACAAGCTCATTTCTGGGTTGAGGGGAGACCTGGGCCATTCGAGTTTAGATTACGCGGGCACGAGCCTTCGCTTTCCTACGGACAGCTGTCAGCAGCAATCTCGTTTCTCCCTGGGAAACAAAATTGGCTTTTCTTCCTTCTTCCCCTCCCCCAGCCTGTCCTCGGGTAATAGAGGCCCTGCCAATAACTGTCAGGAAGCCCTTGCATGGAGCAGGGCTGTGGGCAGGGGGCTCTCTGCTGTGTGGCGGGTTGGGCCCTGGTTTGCAGCCCGAGGACATAGGTCCTGGCAGGTGCAGCCTTGTTTGCTGGGGGCTGAGGGGAGAGAGTGCATGTCCTCCTCCCTCAAGGAAGTCTAACCAAAGCAAGAACACTGTCCTGGCGGCACCTGGGCACTGTTAGGCCACTGTTAGCCCACTGTTAGGGACCCCACATAAGGATTTTTGGTTTAACTCTTGCTCACCCTATAAAGGGGAACCGTCCCAGCTCTGGGACCATTCAGCAGGACACTCTGCAACCAGGGACTCTCTGTCCCCAGGAAGACTTTTGGCAGTGGAGGAACTCAAGTGCTGGAGAGGGGTCCTGCTACACCCACCAGGGGAACCCTGTGCACACCTCCCCCCAATTTCACAGGTGAAGAAGCTACGGCTCAGGGCCTTACGGGCAGCTGGCAAGTGCCAGGCTTTGGATGTGAACCTGGGATAGGACTGTTCCATGTCCTGTGTGGTTCTGTTTAGGGTTACAGTGGCCATGCTTCACTGGGGGTTCACAGGGCAGGGAGAAGCTGGCTTCCACCTCCTCCGGGTTATTCCACAGTGTCACCTCTTTTCGGGCTCGAAGCTGCCCATCCACCCTGGGGGGGCCTACAGTGACTCCTGACCGGGGAGTGGTAGTCTTGCTTGGTTGTGTGTGTGTGAGCCCTCCTGGGTCTCTAAGAGTTTTCTTAACCAACAGGATTCCTGCTTGCCCCCGTGTCCTCACCTCCACCACCACCCCGCCCCCCCCCCCCCCCCCCCCCCCGCCCCAGCCAATGCAGCCTCAGGACTGGGAGAGCCCAGGGCAGATCCTCGCATGCACAGAAGTGTTCTCTGAGTGTGGCAGGGGCTTGTGTTGGGGCTGGGCAGAGGGGACCCTATATGTAGAGACATCTCCTGGGCTCATGCTATAGCCTGGAGGCAAGAGCTGGCCAAGGAGGGCAGGGCCCTCCTTGACTGGGAGCCAGACTATACCATGGGGTCATGGAATTGAACCTCAGGGTAGAGTTCAAGGCCCTGAGGGGCAGGCTGGCCCTCTGTCTGGGGCAGGGAGGCCCCACGGAGCTGTAGGCACCACAGGGCGGGACGGTGCTCTGTGCACATTTGGTTGCGCCCCTGTCGTCTCACATGGTTTTTGGTAGGTGCTCAATTAACGCTTGTCGCTACTCTGTCTCACACCCTTCTCTTCCTTGGTGGTGGTCTCAGCCCTTTGGGGCCTCTCTTTTAGCCCCCTGCCAGAGCCGATGGTGCACCACGTGTGTCCCCTACAATCCTCATGTACCTTGGCCCTATGTCCTTCACAAGGAAGGTGTCCTAGCTTTGCTGCACCCCTGTTGCAGCCTGTCCTCTCCTAGCTCTTCTCCAAGGTGGGCTGCTTGGCTCACCCATCCCACTTGTTTAGTATCCTCATTTTGTTTTTTTAAAGATTTATTTATTTAAGAGAGAGAGAATGTGAATGCGGGGCGGGGAGGGGCAGAAGGAGGGAGAGAGAATCTCAAGCACTCCCTGCAGAGCACAGAGCCCAACGTGGGGCTTGATCTCATTACCCTGAGATCATGACCTGAAATGAAATCAAGAGTCGGCTGCTTAACCATCTGAGCCACCAAGGCTCCTGTCAGTGTCCCCACTTTACACACAAGGGAACAGAACTTCAGAGAGGTTAAGGTCAGAGCAGAATTTGTAGCCAGACTTCTGACCCCAAAGTCCGTGGTCCTCCTCCTGACTGGGATGCACGTTGCAGGTAGTGAGGACTGGGCCCAGGGGTCAGAACTCTGTATGATAGAACCCTCTCGAGAGGCTGTGTCACTTGATTGTTCTGGGTGCTGGCTCTTCTGTGCAGAGGGTCTAAAATGTGGCCCATCTGGCCCGCAGCTGCAGGCTGACTGGTAGAAGGAGGACGGACTGTGTGGGTAAGAGGAGCAGGGGCACGAGGGCTCAGATCTTCTGGGGCTGGGCTTGCTGCTTGGTCCTCAGCCTGGAAGGATGCTGGGCTGGGGCTGAGTTTTCCTGATGACCTGACCTCAAGCTGGGGCTTTGAGCCAGCCCATGAAGCCAGCAGCCCCTGGTCTAAGATGCCCTGTGGGGACTAGGCCAGTGTTGGCCAAATGGCCCCACAGCAGACCTGACACAGGTCCCTCTGCACTCCATGGCAGGATAGCCATCCCCACTGCAAGCCCAGTATGGCTGGTCATGGAGTCCCGCTGAGGCCAGAGAGCCCACAGGCATCAGTCTGGAGTTCCTTGTACGCAGTCCATGCTTCCTAGAATACAGTGTCAAAAAGGTAGCCTCTAGGATGAAGGATGACAAATCCAGAAAGAAAAAAATGGAGTATTTGTGGGATTCGACCCACAAATGACAGTGGTAGGCTTAGAGGTGATACTCCAACTCGAAGTGGGAACCTCGGGGTGCCTTACTCATTTTACCTGAGCCCCAGCTGTCTCATCCAGTGCCTGACACATGGCGAGCAATCACATAGTCATTGAGGGAATCTGTCAAATGGGAGTGATCCTAGTTCTCGTCTCAGAAGCTTGTGGGGGATGGAATGCGATGAAAGCACCTGGTAGGCAGCAGGCACTAAGTAAGAGCTCTTCTTTCTGGAGGTGGAGCAGGGGAACTTGGAATATGGCGCTTCTGACTTGTTCTAGCTTCCTCTTCTCATCGGCTCTCCCTCTGCTCTGGGATTCTGAGGCCTCACGGCAGAACACAGATGCCGTAATTCTCTAGGGGAGATTCCCTAGGAGCAAACATTATGGAACTCTTTGAGTAGATGTGCGAATGCCAGACCTGGAAAGGCCCCCAGAAGCATCATGGAACAGCCTAGACGGACCTGCATCTCTTCCCAGCATTACCGCCCACCTCCTCTTTGTCCAAGGGACCTGGTCTGTCCAAGCCCGGGACTGTATGGAGGTACTCTCCGTCCAGACCCCCTAAAGGTAAACGTACCCCTGCCTCTCATCCTGCTGCCTTCCTCAGGGTCTGGAAAGCCCAGGCCGGCAGACGTCCTCCGTCAGGGCCTGTGGAGCCAGGCTTGGCTTAGGGAGAAGGTGTTGTGGAAGGGTTTGTGCATTCGGGGAAAATCAGCCCCAAATAACTCCCAGATTCGGGTCCAAGCAGTGCAGGTGAAGGCAGGTAGGAAATTACAGCCACTTGAGGCTTTCTCTCCCAGGGACTTGATTAAAGCTGAGGAGTGTTGGAGCCAAAATTGAAGCTGGGAAAAGTGCCCTTTGATATGTTCATTTGGTTTTAATTTTGGGGGGCACAGGGCAGCCCCAGCTTGTTTTATTTCTGCTTCCTTTTAGCGGCTTTCCCTCGGCTCCTATCCCCCACTGCCACCCCTCCCCTGCTGGAGTTTGTGAATTTCAAGGTCAGCTGAAAGTCAAACTTTAGAATGTTGGTGATGAAATGCAAGCAGATGTGGCTGGTTTGGCTGATGGCGGCCACACCCTGAGAGCCGTGCTCAGTCCTGTGGGTGATGCCTGGCAAAATTAACAAAGTCTGATCGCTTACAACCCTGGCTTTCCATCTCGGAGATTCAGATTTCAAAGTGAATGCCAATCAAGCTTGTGTTTACCGAGGGGGGTAGAGAGAAGTGATGCTGCCCGGGGAAGGTGTGGCCGCCCCATCCCAGCATGCTAGTGACTGAGAGTGGGCAGATGGGTGCCTGCGTTTGGGGTTGGCCTTTGTCACGTGGTGCGTGCTCTGCTGGGGGACGTTGTGCCCTGAGCCTCCTTGCTGGCGGAGGGGATTGGTGGATCTTCCAGTGCTGGTGACATCACAGGCCCCTCCAGTTGCCCTCTCCCCCTTCGAAGTGGGTTAAGCTATTGGCTAATGCTTGCCACGTGACTAGCACTGGGTTGGCAGTGACCTCAGGGAGAAGGTCAATTTTCAGCTCGGCTTCCTGGCATCACCCACACCCCTCTGTGACTCAGAAAGTGGCCCAGCCGGCTGCCTCCTGCTCCAGCGCTCTGGCAGATACGGTCGAGTGGTGCAGAGAGGAGTGGCTTTCCGATGCCCCAGCTGCTTCTGGCGCGACCCCAGACACTGCCCCTCGGGCTCCAGGAAAGGTCTCGTACTACTCCCTGACTGGGGGTCTGTTAAGGGACTGTGGCAGCTTTGTGCATGACACACCTGGGAATCCACCTCCCAGTCACATGCTGGGACCGGCTTAGCCAGCAAGCAGGGACACTCTGCACACTTGGGTTTCTTTCTCTGGGCTCACCAGTTCCGCCCAGCCCAGCCCATTTCCCCGCACCCACTGCTTCCCAGAGCCCCGCCACAGGGTGGAGCAGATGCCTGCACAGCCCGAAAGGCAGGGGGTGCTGAGGGATGGGCGCATGGGAGTCAGCACTGCATTGGAAACCCAGCTCCATCAGTGGTCAGCGGTGGCACCTGGGCACCCTTCTCCGTTCCTCCACGCCTCAATTTCTTTGTAAGAGGGGGAATGGTGCCCTCCTCCGAGCTGCGGTGAGCACGAGATGAAATGGTGCGTGTAAAGTGCCTGGCCCAGTGCCTGATGCCTGGCGCTCAGTAATGCCCGCTATTAGAGCTATTGTCCAAATTCAGCAAGAGCTACGGAGAAGGCAGCGTGGGGAGGGACCTGCCCGGGCTCCCCTGTGGCCTGCTGGGATTTCCTAGCTGTAGAGCCCAATTACACAGCCTTTCCCTCTGTCCAGGAGTGCTGTTTCTTCCCCGGGGTCCTTGCCCCCAGCTTGGCGGCGAGTGGAGGCAGATGTGGTTGGGGAGGTGGCCCCCAATCTCCCTCTCCACCCTGCCTGAGTGGCAGCATCGTGCGGAGAAGTGACATGTAGAAAGTGTCCTTCAAATTGAGGAGTTGTCCAAAATGGGCTAGCTTTCACAGCACATTTTTTTGGGTAAGAAATCCTGCAATAAGAAAATTCTGAACGCAGAACAAAGCAGAAGAGCCTGCCACAACAGCACATGTGAGTCAACCCGAGCGCCTCGCAAACAGCCTGCCTTGTTAAAATCAGTCCCTTGGTGCAGGGGGGATTAGCGCTCTGCAAACTTGCCATCCCAGGCCTGCCTGCATTTTTACTTTACCTCCTCTCCATATCTTGCTCCCCCTTCAGACCCAGGGGGATTCCCCCCCCCCCCGCACAAAATGGGGGGCCACTCCCATTGCTAAAATGATGGAGAGCTTTTTCTTTGCTCTGGGCAGAAAAAGAGTCACTTGATCTGGGGATACAGAGAGGCAGAGACATTGTCGGGAACAACTCCCCCCAGCCCCCCGCCCCTGCTTTGTCCCCTCCTCTGGTTGTTGTGGGAACCATCAGGGAGACCTGAGTGCAAGTGCCCCAACAGAGGGACCTCTCTAGGGAACCGTGCAGGAGTTCTAAGGGTCCTTCCTTTCCTCCTCTTCCTCCAGGAAGTCTTGCCTGGATTATTTGATCTTCGGAGTTGGGTTCACAGACACAGCTGTTCACACATGGCCTCCCAGGGGTTGTGCCTCGGGCAGTATCCACAGAGCCTGCTGACCGTTCCCTGTCCAGGTCACTACCTGCTAGTGTGGCTTGTGTGCTCTTAGAAGTACGTCCAAGATGGAGCAGCAGGCCACACCCAGGAGAAGGTTCCAGACCTCCCCGCCCCCACTGTTTCCCTGCCACTCTGGGCTGGCTGGAGCAAGACTGTCCTGCTAGCCTGGGTTCTGGAGCACCAGCCCTTTTCCTCGTCCTGTTTGCTGAGCCTCCCCAAGCTTGGGCAGCTCATTATTTCTCCACTGGCGGGTGAGTGGGAGAGGCTGCGCCAAAGGGAGGGCCAATTACCAGGGCCTACCGCCACATACCGCCTTGGATGCGTTTTCTCAAATGGCGAAGCCCTCTTTGGGGAGAGGCAATTTGTGGGGAGCTCAGGGCAGCATAATTTATGGGCCCCTCTCTCCCAGTTAGGAATGAGGTGGCTGTGGCTTAATTTAATTAGCTGGGTTTAGCTGAGCACATGACCAGGATGGGCCCGGAATCCTGGTAAACGAGGCACATTTCTCTTCTGAGTAAAGCACGGCTGAAGAAGAAAAGGTCTAAAGTTGCTTGATTCCTTTGGATCCTTTGGTTAGAGATGTCTTCCAGTTTGAAATATAAAGCCACTTATTTTTCTTAACAAGAATCCAGCCCACCAGCTACAGTGTTCTGCTCATGCATTTAATAGGAATAATTGCATGGAGCTCAAATTATCATAAGCTAACGCTGTTCATGCAGATCCAGCCTCGTCACATTTTTCCCACAGGGAAGCGAGCGTGTTGTGCAGGGTAGGGAGAAGCTGCCAGCCTCGTGTGCGGCCACTCGTCGCCTGGCTCTGCTCTGCACTGACTTGGTGGAGTTTCTGGGGGTGCAGGTCACCGGGCTGGGGGTACTGAGGGGCTTCTAGAAGGGGCCAGGGTAGCAGGTGTTTCCTATAGGTGTTTCTTATAGCTCTCAGCTGGGCGTAACTAATTTCCAAGAATGGTCACGGTCAGAGAGAGAGCTAGGTTTGCAAAGGATCAGGAAGTACTAATATTTCTGGTGACAACAACGGTCCTAATAATTAGGGCAATGCCCTTATTTAATAGTTGAGGGACCAGGGGTGCTGAGAGGCTTTAAGTGAGTTGCTCATGACAGACCCTGGACCCAGTTTTTGGAATTCCCAGAACACAGAGGGACTTGATGGAATTCATAGACACAGATCCCTGGAGCAGATATGACCCACAGACTGGGAAAATGGCCATGACCTACTCGATCTCAGGTAAAGGTTCTCAGTTTCCATTTCCACGTTTGTAAAATGGGGATCCCAACACCTGCCCCGAGTCGCGCACAGAATTTGGTTTAGGATGCCCGTGAGAGAAAGAACCCAGGTGAGAGGGCTCAGTGAAGTGCTGCCAGGTTGCTCGAATCATCATCCCCAGAGTGCTGTCACCTGCACAGGGAGAAGCTTCCTGACTCAAGCCAGGCCTCACTTTGAGCCCAAAATGACCAGAAGGGTCAGAATTGCCAGAACCAGGGATGGGCTCCTGACTATGGGTGGCCTGGATTTGAGCCCTGGGGCTTTCCCCAGATGTGGCCCTCGTGTGGATCTTGGGTGGCGAGCCAAGGGTGCTGTGCATTTGAGCTCAGTGGTTCTTGACCATGTCGGTCCACAGAGGCAGGCTCTCAGGTGAACCACCTGTGGGGACCGTGGGGTCACGTAAACACAGGACGAGTGCTTTTCTAGCCAGCGTGGCTCACAGAGGAACTGAAGAGGAGCCATATGTAAGTCCTCCATGACCTACCTCCTTCTGTTTCTCTCTTTCTCTCTTTCTTTCTGGAGCCTCTGGTGAAGTCATCAGGCAACCGCGGCTGGGCTTGGCCAGGGTGCTGGGGCTTCAGCCTTCCCTTGTGGGGCCCCGTGGTGGCAGGTGCCAGGCACACCACGAATGCTGCCAGTCCTCACAGGGCCAGGCTCAGGGACTCAGGGCATTTGCCCCGTGCCATCAGAGAAGCCGTGGTGGTCCTTTGTCAGCAGAGGAAGTGATCACCAAGGCCGTGCAAGTGTTGCAGGAGGCCCTTGTGATTGCTTCCCCCCAAGAGCGTTGCTTGTTATCTTTGTTATTTCACACAGCAAATGGTGCCGTCGCCTTCCTCCCCAGACTGTGTTGTCCACTACTTCAAAAAAGCTGAGTGAATATTATTCCAATATTTATCTTAGTACAAAACTAACATTTCAGGGCCTGTGCCCATAACTCAAATGTTGATGGGGAACACATTGTGTGAATGTGGTGCAAATATATACAAGGGGGAAGTTGCTTATATTTAATAGGGAAACAAGAAGTAAACATTTTTGAATAAAAATGGCAAAGCCTTGGGTTCTACGAGTTGCAATTTCTCAGTTGAACATATTTAACTGGCACCTCTTAGGAGTGGTCGTGTGGTCTGAGACTCCAGCAGGGTTAAGGTCAGGTTCTTATTACCAAGGGTGCCTCGCAGGACGTGGGCCCACGATTTCATGTTCCGGGCACTGCTGGGCCCTAGCTGATCTAGAAGCTGGCGTGCGGCTCGGGGAGGTTCACAGCTGCTTCTCTGTGTCTGCATGTGTTTGCTTCACGCAGATGCTCACGAGTGGCCGGAACCCGCATAAAGGCACATGGGAAGGGGAGAACGTCCCCCTGTTCGGGGCGGCTGCCTTCTGGCCGCTCCATAAAAGTGCCACTCACCCCAAAGCCTGAGCCTCACGCTCTCATCCCCTGTGTGGAACAGAGAGGCATGGGCCCCTGTGGTCTCACTCTAGGAATTGGTGAGCAATGGAAACCGTGGCTGCCGCTGGCATCTTGCATCATGCAAAGAAGGGCTTGTGGGGTCTCATGCAGACACTCGGGTACCTGTCTGTACAAATGTGGGGCCTTGACACTGGCAGCCTCTGTTTCTGTGACTACCACAGGGTGTGGGCATGTGCACACTTGCAGTTCCTTCTGGAATTCTCCAGCCTGTGTGTCGAGTTGGGAAAGTGCTTGTGGAAGTGGCACTTGCAAAGCCCCGGCCCCAGGCTCCTGTGATGATTTGGCAGGTGACAGGTCTCCGGAAGCGGGGGAGCTCTGTGTGGCTGCACGCTGGTTTCTGGGGTATTCGTTTGAATTCTCACTGTTTTTCCTGCAGGGAGACAGCCACAGGACTTCTCCAAGTGAAGCAAAGACACTTCAGATTTGTCCCCATGGCTCTGTTCACGATCACTGCCTTCTTTCCCAAAGTTTCATTTCCTCCCTGGCTGTACTTTGTGTTTTTATGGGCTTCTGGAGATGGCAGAACCTTATAAACCCCGATGCCCTACTTTGCGAGGACACCCAGAAGTTCACGGGTGTGTGTGTGTCTGTGTGGTTGGGGGGGAACCTGGAATCTCTCTGGGGCAGTTCTGCAAACACTGTCCAGCACAGCTGTGTGCTCAGAGCTGCGAGATGGGCTGGGAGGGGGCGGCTGGGCAGAGAGGCATAGAAGGAAGTGCATTTAGGTCAGTTGAGGTTCCTAGGGTACCATGTGAGTAGGACAGGAGTTAGGATTTCACGTGGGAGATTCAAGGGCTCTGCTCTGGGGACTAGAAGTAATAATCTGAAAAGTAAGAAAATCATCAGGCTAACACAGTGTTTATGAACAGGCCAGAAACTGTTCTAGGTAACCTCATGGGAATTAATTCCTTTAAGCCTCACAAGTGTGAGGTCGATGTTATCACCCACATTTTACAGATTGGGTAATAGCTGTTTGACTCCAACAAAATGCTTGCATGCTGGAGCTGCCTTCCGACCCTGGGCCGTCCCCTTGTGCCTCTAGCCACTACGGTAGCTTCCCATCAGCACCTGCTTCTTGACACTGTTTCTGCTGCGGCCTTTCCCCCGGGGCGTTGGTGTTTTGCTAAAGACCCTGACCTGGACATTTCCCGTCTGCGCCCAGGGATGGACGGGATGGTGTCGGGTGCTGTGAGGAGAGGGCAGGTCAGGATGTGGCTGCTCACTGTCCAAACCCTGGGCCGAGCGCGCTTTTCTTTCTGGCGGGGGAAGAACTGAGAGCTGCGGTGTGGTGCGGGTCCAGCTTGCCGTTGGAGAGCGTGGGGCCAGCTCTGCCCCGTCCAGGCTAAGAGCCTCATTCCAAGGTGGGAGGTAGAGCTGCAGCAAGAGTTACATGACTGAATTGAGGCCACACCGTACCTTTCCTCTGACGAGTTCCAAGAAGTGCATACCATAGAATATTCTCCCCCAGCTTCCCGATGTCAAGGCTTTCACATGCATCAAGCTTATTTTGCCCCCGTCCCATCCCCACCGTTATTATGTGTTCCTAGCTAAAAGGCAGACAGCAGTATGGCTAGCTGCTGTCTGAGAAGACGCTGCTGGAGAGCCCTTTGGCCAGGTGGGCTGTACGTGTGGTGTGAGAGCCTGGTGAGGTGGAGGCAGAACGTATCTCCAGGCTTGGGCTGGGGCAGGGAGGACGGGAGCGGGCTGCAGAGGTGTGCCACAGGGAAGACGTGCTGGTGCTGGCGTGGGAATGAGATGCCAGTTGAGAGCAGTTTCTGACTTAAGGCATGGCCAAGGAAGTTTCTGGATCTTTAGGTGTGTGGTTTGGGGACACGTGGCCAAAATGGATGGGTTCTTTCACTTGGTGGGTTGTTGGGGAACATTCAGCTTGGGGTTGAGGGGCTGTGGGAATAGTTTTTTGGGGGGGATCGAGTCCTTGTGAGAAGGGCTACGTGTAGAGCTCGGGCAACAGGATTTTGCCAAACGTACTGAGAGGAAACAGGTGTCCAAGCTGAAGAATGAAACCACGCCCAGGACCATGGGTGTGTCCACGGGGGGTGAAAACTGTAAAGCTTGATATGCTGGCCTCTGAAAGCCCCCTTTTCTTCCAGTGTAAGCATGTTCCTCCCTTTTGTGACAGGGTTAGGTGTTCTCCAGAGCCTAGCCACGTGCTCTGTGTCTGCAGCCCAAGGAATTAGACCTAAGGGGCCACCTAGGGGAGTTTCTGAGCCAGGAAACAGCGGAGGGGCAGATGAAGCGGGCGTGTTTGTCAGTGTCTAATTTCTTCTTTCCCTGAAGTGGACCCACGGATGTTGCCATGTGGGTGCTGGGGAAGGACGTAAGTGGTGTCTCTCGTGGTGTGAAGTGACATCCTATCTCAGCTGGGGGGGGGCAGAGAGGTCTGCTTGGGGGATGTGACTGGTCTTCAAGCCTTGACAAATACCTGGATAGAGGACAGGCAGGGGTGTCTTATTTTAGGTGAGCTTTTAGAGAAAGAAAAACAGTTCTTTCTCTACCTAGAGGACCATCTCCTGTTGCCATGGCAATAGCTGGAGGGGAGGGTGGTGGTGATGGGACTTGCTCTGGGGGAGGTGCTGGGGCAGGAGCTGCATGATGGCCCCATAGCCTCTGTCGCTCTGTGCTCTTTCTGGACTCCGCTAATCCCTGCAAGGCCCTCATGGGGCAGAACACACTGGGTATGGGGTTAAAGTGCCTTGAGGGTCTGCTCTCCATCTGAGCTGCTCGTCTTAGCCCCCATTGCCTCCCCCTCCTTACTGCTTTCCCTGGGTCCCCAGGCATCAGGCTGTTGTCCACCTAGGGCCAGAGTGATGGGGATCCCTTCATGGCTTGGGACCCTCTGGACCCTTCCTGTCCTACCCAGGCTTCTCCTGGAGTGTGGTCTCCGTATGAGCAGTGGTGCCTCCGGTGCCTCCAGAAGGCCCCTTGGGAAACTTGTGTTTGATGCTAATCAAGATGGGAGATTGCAGGTATTAGAACCAAGATGAGACCTTGAGTCCGGGGGTGGCAGCAGAGTATGGGGGTCAGAGCAGGCCTGGGGGCCAGACCGCCTGGTTCAAACCTGGCCTTGCCCCTGGCCAACGGGGACACCTCGGGCTTGTTGCTTACTCTTTCTGCCTAATCGTGGGTTAGAAGAGATCCTCCCTCTAGGGTGTTTGTGAGAATTAAGCCAGTCAACGCATGCGAAGCATTTAGTCAGTGCTCGGCGTACACTATTTCTCCATTGGGGCCAGTTACTCTTACCGTGGGTCACTGTTGAAGAGCAGCGTTGAGCAGATCACAGTGGAAGTGGTCTGTGAAGAGCCAGCCCCGAGGTCTTGTTCTTTGTGCACAGACCATCCCGGATTCCTGCTTCAGCTCTGCCCTTGATCTCTCTGTGTCCCGGGGAGACAGCTTAGCTGCCAGCCTCCTCACTTGATGTATTTGTATCGTGGGGCGTCACGCTGATGGGGGAGCTTAAACGCACAAGACCCAGGTGGCAGTGTGACTGGCACGTGGGAGATGCCCCGTGGTGCAGCTCTTCCGTTCCCGGCATTGGTGATGCTGCTACAGCTTCCCCGCGAGCTCCTGAGGGAGGGGGCCGTATGGGGTCGTCGTGGGGCCTAGATATGCCCAGTGTGGAGAATGTGCTGGACAGACTCAATGGGGATGTGCCTGGGCTGAGGAACAGGTGGCTTCCAGGGAGGAGCCAGGCAGGCGGGGCTGCTCCCCGAGGAGCTCACCTTGCTGCAGGGGGACACCTGAGGAGGGGACTAGAGAAGGGTAATGGGATTTTAGGCTGCCTGGAGTCTGAAACCACCTGTTCTCAGGAAAGTGTGAGAAGAAACAAGGCAAGGTGGGTGTTCGAGCCTGGGTCCCCTGCTCAGCCCTCGTGGGCCACGGAGGCTGTGACCTGCCCTCCCAGGGCCTGGCGATGTGTGATCTGTGAATTGAAGTGGAAATCCACAGGGCTGCCCTCCCATCGTGCTCTGGGCTCCACAGCTGAGCCCTCGTTCCCGGTGGGAACCTGGCTGACCTCTGCCTGCCTTCCTCCAGTCACTGGAGTCCCTCAGATGGAGCCTTCAGGAGCCTGGCACCATGGCCAGCCAGGCCCGCTTTCGAGAAGGCTGGAAGGGGAGGTTTCTACAGGCCTTCTGTGGGAAAACCTAACAGGTCTCCTGATGCTTGGCCTGAGGGAATGTAGCTGTGGGGATGGGAGCGCTGGCGGGCACAATTACAGTATGGTGTCCTAGGGCTGGCAGCCTGGAGACTCTAGTGACCTGGGCGTGTTGAGAGGCACCTTGTGAGTGGCTTGGAGCCCCTTTCCAGGGAGAGAAAATTAAGGTTCTGAGTTCTGGCCTTGACACTTCTGATGGGGGAGGTCTTCGTTTGGTTGTGTGGGAAAACACAACAGGGGGCGAGGCACAGCCGTCCAGCTGTGGGCTCTGGAGCTCTGCGGGGGCCATGGGCTGCTTTCGTGAGATTATCTTTTTTGCTGGCGTACTTTGCTTTGAGGGAAGGGTATTTTAGTCTATAGTTCTTTGTCCCTTGTTTTCAATGGAGGGGTCTCCAATTTTATTTTGTAGCTGTGTATATCTTCAGGGGTCAGAGAGTGGCCATCTGTGTGTGGGAATAGTCATAATTACCAGATAGTACTACCATTTAGGTCACTCCTGCTGTCGAGTTGACTGTGTTTACTGTGCATCTCTCTGCTTTACAAGCTACCTACGAAGCCCCAGGACGTAGCTGTTAGCTCCATTTTACAGATAAGGAAACTGAGTTTTAGAAATCCTAACTACCCCAGAAATAAAATTAAAAAAAAAAATCCTTACTGACTTTGGTTATTACTACTTGTTAATATTGTTTAAAGGAATATAGATAATACACAGCTTAGTAAATGTACTCAAACTCAGATTTTTTTAAATTCAAGTATAATTAGCATAGAGTATTGTATTAGTTTCAGGTGAACAATATAATCCGACAATTCTGTGCATCACCCAGTGCTCATCATGGTAAGTGCACTCTTAATCCCCGTCATCTATTTCCCCTACGCCCCCATGACCTCCCCTGGCAACCACCCGTGCTCTGTGTTTAAGAGTCTGTTTTTTGGGTCTCTTTTTTCTTTGTTCATTTGTTTTTTCCTTAAATTCCACATATGAGTGGAATCATATGGCATTTGTCTTTTTTTTTTTTAAGGTTTTATTTATTTATTTGACAGAGCTAGTGAGAGTGAGAGAGAGCACAAACAGGGGGAGCGGGAGCGGGAGAGGGAGAAGCAGGCTCCCTCCTGAGCAAGGAGCCCGATGTGGGACTCGATCCCAGGACTCTGGGATCATGACCTGAGCCCAAGGCAGAGGCTTAACCAACTAAGCCACCCAGGTGCCCCTATATGGTATTTGTCTTTGTGTCTGACTTATTTTACCTAGCATTATACTCTCTATAGCCATCCATGTTGTTGCAAATGGCAAGATTTCATTCTTTTTTATGGCTGAGTAATATTCCATTGTGTATATACACAATATCTTTATCATCATCTATAACTCAGGACTTTTGATTCTAAAGTTCATACTCAGTCTCTTTTAATAGCTTTTATATGTGCTTGGTATGGGTCAGATCGTGCTAAAACAAAGGCAAGGGAGGGTATAATTTCATCCTTATCCTGGACCTCATTGCTCTCAGAGCATGGATTGTGTGTTGGGATGATTGTGGAGCGTATCCCTTCCCCTCGGGTCAGTGGCCACAAACCCTTTGCCATCCTCATGGACCATACTGAATGCAGCCGGCCTATCAGGGCTCCACTGAAGATTCTGTATGAAGTACTTGTGACCCTAGAAAGCTTTCCCTCCACTGGCAGGACCCCAGTGATGATGAAGCCCTATGTGGAGCCTGGCATGGGTCTGTGATACTTCCAGAAGGGCTGCTGTGGTGGCAGTGGGCACACAGGGCCCTCTCCTTGGCCAGCAGGTGCATGGCCTGCCTGTGACTCCTGTGGCACCTTCCTGAGGGACCCCACATATCCTCTGGGGACAGATGGCTGATCTTTGTCCGTCTGAGGCCAACTTTGAATCCTGTGCAGTCATCAAGTCAGAGAGGATGTGACGTAGATGATAAGTGGGATTTGTAAGACTGATTCTCCTCCCTCTTTAGCCCCAAACCTCCTGTGTGAGCCTGAATAGGCCATTATCCATCCCTTGGTCTCTGCCACTTCCTCTGTCAAGTGGGGATGGCCATCCCTGTCCAGCACTGGCACGGGGTTGTTTGAGGACTGCTGAGGTGAGTTAGTGAAGGGCTTGTCCATTCTAAACCTAAGTGGGTAAGTGACTGCCTTTAGCCACCCTCTGGGAAGCCTGCCTTGATCTTCACTGGGTAAGGCTGTATGTCCACAGCCCCCATATGTCCTCTGGTAGAGTTGGCATCACACTGTAGCAAAACTGAAAATAATAGGAGGTTGTGTCCCCGCCCCATTCTGAGAGCTCTTGAAGGCAGGGACTGTGCCTTGACCACCACTGGTGGCACAGTGTTGACACTCCATGGATATTTGTTGAATCAATAGATGATTGAATGAATCCATTCCCAACCCTGGGAACTGGCTGGATGTGCTTGGGGGTGGGTCTCTTCGGATCTCTAAATCAGCAAAGGACTTCGTCAGAGAAAGATCAGGAGTGTGAGGGTTCACACAGGATATTTCCTTAATATTCTGAGTAGTCTGTGGGTAGATCAGGTGTGGCTTGATCCAGCACCCAGACTGTCTCCAGGACAGGGTATATTTCTCCCCATTCCTTGATTCCTTTAAGCAAAGTTCTATTCACAGGCCCACATGGCTTAAAGGATGTCTGCAACAGCTGTCTCCCCACATCTTCTCTTATTCGGTCCCATGGGATGGATGGAGACTATTTTTCCCAGCATGCCTAGTGGAGATCCTGGGCTTCACTCTGATTGGACAGCTTTGGTCGTGTGCCCTCCTCTGAACCAGTTACTTGGCCAGGGGAAGGCCTGATGGGACTTGTGCTCCACCCCATGCGGAATGAGAGTATGGGAAGGATACTCCTCTAAGAAAATTAACTCCCTTGCTGGGAGAGGGGGAGATATGGGTATCAGGGAAATACAAGGCATTTTCATCATAGATGGCACTTTTTTCCCCCCCCAATCTGTGCATCAGTTCTGGGCCCCTTCAAGGTCAGAAGGTGTTTTCCTCTTCAGGTATCAGCACAAGGCCCTGCAGTCCTGTGTGTACACAGCCGGCCAGGGCCAAATTGGGTGGCAGATGCTGGCCCCCTGGCTTAGCTGGGGACTGGCTGTTGGTACTGGGCTCTTCAGTGCTTTCCTGCTTAAACATCTCTCCATCTGCCCGTCTCCCTCAGGGGAAGTCAGCAGTGTGGAGCCCTAGACGTCTTTTGTTCCAGATGCCCAGATAAGAGGAGCAAAGCACAGAAAGGTGAAGGCTTTTCCCTGATGGCACAGCTAGTCCGTGTCAAAGCCAGGAGTGAACCCAGGCATCCCGACCCTGTCTGAGCTCTCTTCCTTAGACCCTGCTCTCACAATTCCCCCCCTCCCCCCACAGCTTCTACTTTGCAAAGAGGTTTTAGAGCTATGGACATAGACAGGAGAGACTCATTGCAGGAGGCCAGAGTACTTTTTACGGGAGGTCAAGCACTGGAATGACGCCCCGTAGATTGGCCCAGGCTCCAGATGCAGCCCGGAGCCTCCCTGCCCTCAGGTGCCCAGCCCGGAGTCTGCAGCATGCTTCCATCTCCAGAGACTGAGCAGTCAGGTGAGCCAGCCTTGGCATTTCTCTGAGCTCAGTGATTAGGGTCTCTAAGAGTAACCATTATCTGTGTGTCTTGGGAATGCGTGTTTTTCACACATGCAGCCCTTCCAGAAAGATTCAGCCTGGGGATGAAGCAGACGGGCTCTACGTTGAGGGCAGATACCAATCATTTTTACAATTGTTTGCAACAGGAGAGGAAACATGAGCTTAACAGTTCTGTTGTGGATAGATTTGGGGGAGAAACAGGAATGAACTGTCAACAGGATGGCTTTCTGCTTTTATCCTGGGATCTGCTGCCGTTCCCTGCAATCTGGCTGCCCCGTGCAGAGCCCCGGGATTTACAGACATTCTTGCAGGTGCGGGCTTCATTGTGCAGCACTGTCCCAGGGGCTGGGCCGACATGTGTGGAAGAGAATCTGTCAGGTGTTTAGGGAAGGGAGCACACTCTGTAGAGGGGAATGTGGAGCAGCCCCACACTTCTCTTACTTGGGGGGGAGGAACCCAAGCCAGGATCCCAGACCTGAGTGAGCACCCACTGGCCTCTTGAGAGACTAAGCCACTCTCAAGTTTTCACAAGCGCTAGACAGCAATAACCAAGAAGAATAGTCTTTTCAGCCTCTCACCAAGGCAGGGATGGGGTGGGGGGAGCTCCCCCTCAGAAATCCATTTGCGGGAAGTTTGAAGTTTGAAGCCCTCCAGCTGCAGACTGGCAGCCTGGGTGGTCGAGTGGGTGGGACGGGTGTCCTCGAGTGGAAGGAGAGCGGAGCCCGGGGCAGCTGGGGAGCAAGGCCGGAGGGTAGCAGACATCTTTGACAGCAGCAGTGCGTTTGCCACCCCACAGACCTGGGTTCAAGTGTTGCCTCTTGTTCTGAGCCAGCTGCAAGCTCTTAGGCAAGTTCCTTAGTGTCTCTCAGCCTCAGTTTACTTGCCTATAAAATGGGGATAATACCTAATTGGTTGTTAAGAAAATTAAATGAGATGATACATGCAAACCTTTCGGCACCAAGCTCAGTCCGCTCAGTGGAGGTGGTGGTGGTTGCTACTAATAGCAGTGTTGGGGCCACGGGTGCTCCCCTCCCAGTCTCCATCAACACCTCCCAGATACACTCAAACACATAATCCACGCAAAAGCAGCGTGGTTCTAGACAAGTTGCTAGCCTGCTTTCTAAGTAGGTGGCCAACTTTATGCCCCTGTTTTGTAAAAATTCTAGAACCATCACTGATAAATATTGATACAGGAAATATTTCAAAATGATATGCCACTTTCCAAATAATAGGCCCTTATGGGTGGGAAAGCACTCTGGATCCAACTAGCATGATTCTTGGTTCAGGGAAAATGCAGGCGGGAGATGGTTATACACACATCTGGGCTGCTAAAATGTGGGACAGGTGGAGGGACCTGGAGAGAGAAGCAGAAATTGGGGCCTGGGGTGGTTTTCTGTACTCCACCCTCATGATAATCCGAGAAGGAAGCCAGGGGAGAGGAAGTCCTCACTGGTCAGCCGCAGGGGTCTGTGTGCCTGAATCCTGGTGTATATCTCTTGGTGGCTTCTCACAGACAGTTGTACTCCATCTTATAGAAAAGGGGTATAGTTTATCCTGGATCTCATAGCTAGGAAGGCGCAGAGCTGAGGCTCAAACCCAGGCCTGGACCTCACCCTCCCCAAATATGCTTTTCCAGAAACGTGGACTTTTCAGTTTCTAGGAGCGCAAGGTAAGACGTGGGGCACTACATCACGACATTGAGGCATTGCGAGGCCCAGACACAGCTGGGGATGGTGGCTTGGTAGTCTCAGGGAGTCAGCGGGATAAAGAAAAGTGCCTGGGGAGTTTGGGGTTCTAGATGCTCTGGGCATCAAAGGGCCCCATGAGTCCTTCCATGCCCGTGGCCCTCCTGCAGCACAGCAGGGTCCTGGAGCATAGCTTCTGCAGGAAATCCTCTCTGCCAGCGCCCCGGCCGGTGTGGCTGCTGAGTGCAGTGGAGGGCTGTGCTGGTGCCCGTGTTGGCCAAGCCCAGGGAGTATGGGGGTGGGAGAAGCCACCCTGGGTAGGCACAGTGGGAAGGTGGCAAACTCCTCCTCGCACGGCATCTAGGTCCCTGGCTTTCCAGTTGGGGATACGCTCCACTCTCCTTTGTCTAGCCTTTGCAGGCATCTTCGTGGCCATTACCGTGTTTGCCATTTTGGGTTTAATGGTCTGATTACTTGGTGAACAGTATTCCTGGCATCAGAATGCAAGCGCCATCAGGCCAGGACCTGTGTGGACGTTGTTCAGTATCATTTCCCTCAAACCTAGCATCATATTGAGATTCAGTATTTCATTCATTCTTTCAATGACGATGTACATTTATTGAGCAACCTGGGTTCTTGTTGGATGCTAGGACTGGGGTGCAGCTGTGAACACTGTTGTCGAGTCCCCCCTCCTGGAGCTTCCAGTCTAGTTCTGTGTCCTGGGAGCTCCACACGCCGCGAAACAAGGGATTGAGTGAATGATCGGGGACCTGGATCCCTGCCCTGTGAGCTCCTGCGGCCAGAGGGCGGCCAGCCTGCAGGGCTTCCCTCCTGCAAGTGGCCAAGACCAAAGTTCTGCTCTCCTGTGATGAAAAGCGCTGGCGGGAAGCCCAGGGCTCACCCACCCAACCTGTGAGGGTTTCAGATTTGTTCCATCTGAGCAGTCAATTAATTAGTAATTGGAGCGACCCATCATCCTGGGCGCTTGGGGGAGTTGCCAGGTGCCCCTCCTTCCTCCTTTCCATTCGCTCAAACTGAGCAGCCCAGTTCTGTGATATCATTTGAAACTGGGCCAAGAAGCAATTAATGTGCTGTTTGCTGACAAGGATTTGCTGCTGCTCCAGGAGCAGGGGCCAGGGCCGGGGCTGGGAAGACCAGTGCAGGGAAGAGGAGACACGAGGGCAAACAAAGGTGCAGAGAGGGGGCGCTGCTACCGGTCTGGCCGGGAGTGGCCTGCTCTCCTTGGACCTTCTCTCGCCCCTCCCTGCTCCGCCCCGTGTGCTGCAGGGAGCTGAATGGGATGGATTTCCTGGGAATTTTGATGGCAGCCGCCAGTTACTGAGCTCTCATCCATGCTGAGTGCACCGGGTTTGAGTCCATTCACCCCTCATGGCAGTCCTGAGAGGAGTGTCAGGAGCCCATCTGACAGGCGAGGAGACTGAGGCACCAGAAACAAAAGAATAGGCCCCACATGACCCAGGCAGTAAGTGGTGGGGTAGCAACTGAGTGTCTGAAAGAGCTTGCCTGTTCAGGCGGGTGCCCAGCGGGGATAGGAAGGGTCAGCCCTGGGCCCATCGCCAGGTCACAGTGACTTGCTGGGGGACGCAGGGCTTGATAGATGATGGCGTTTCGTAATGCACGTCCGCCTCTGGAGGGTGGTTAGGCAGAGTCTGGTACAGCGGGCCGGCCCAGCCCATCCCAGGTGACGGAGCAGGGGCCTGAGACGGTGAAGGGCCAGTCTGGGGTGCTGCTGAAGAACAGGGCCCACGCCCCCATCCTTGGTACTGGTGCTTGTGCGGGGGCCTGTGGGATTGTCACTGCACAAGCCGCCACAGATGGGGTGGCCCGATGGGAGGGGGTCTCTCTCAGTGGCCGGGGCACCCTGTGCTCTGCCTTCCTACCCTTCTTGGCAGCTTTGGGGCCAGCCTCTGGGGAGTCCTGTCTGCCCTGCTGTTGACTCATCCTGGCTGGAATTCTGTACAGACTTAGTCAACGGAGGCCATTGCCAGGCCCACAGGCAGCTTTCTGCAGGCATCATGCCCACCCTGGTGGTCTTTCCGGGACACTGAGCGCTAGCCTTCCTGGGCTTGCTTCTGGGGGAGGGGGCTGCTCACTGCAGAACAGTACAGTTGGAGGCTGGTGGCCTTCCCCCAGAGACACTGGTGTGAGTGTGAGCCCTGGCCTCTGTCAGCTTGCTAGGGAAACCTGGAGACCCTGGACCTGGACGTGCTGGTGCCTTCCCGCCCAGCCACTTGCCAAGCACCCCAGGTGCCAGGCACAGTGTTGGACGCTGAGCACTCGGTAGAAATAGCACCTGTGTATGGTTGCCCGTGTGCTCCTGAGGTAGGGGCAGGAAGAACCTCATGGATGGATGTGGGCATGGGAAGCGCTGTCCCATGAGAGCAAGCGTTCTTTTCCTTCAGGTATATGACTGCCACGTGGCGACATTGTGTTTGGGTAGGTGCAACTCACGGTGACAGCTGCGTCCCTTTGCCTGCTTCTGGCCTCCAGGGGCAACCACCATTTGCAGTGTCCCTTTTGTGCCTCCCGAAGATGTGCTCCATCAAGTGGACGGTGGCCAGGGCTTGTCCATATATTTGCTACCTCCACCCTTTGCCTTTCACACGAAGAGCAGCATTCTCTACGTGCCCAGCTGCTCCATTGCCTTCTGCCTTTTGAAGCTTGGCATATCTTGGCATCCATTCCCTATCAGCTCGTGCATAGTTGCCTCCTCCTTTTTACTGGCTGCGTATTATTCCATTATGTAGCGGGGCTGCACGTTTTCTGGACTAGCGCCCCATCAATGGGCTTTGCCGTTGCTTTCTGTCCTGGCTGTAATGGGCCGTGCTGCTGTGAGTGTCCTAGTGAACACACACGCCTGTAGGAACAGTTCCTGCAGAGAGAAATGCTGATGGAAGCATGTATGTGTTTTTAAGTTTTGTTGATTCCGCCATACTGCCCTGTGAAGAGGTGGGACCCATTTCCTCTCTGAGCAGCAGGGCGTGAGGGATGTACTTGGCCGTATCTCCACCCATTCCGAGCATTATCAAACGTGCTGATCCTTGCCAGTCTGACTGGTGAGAAATGGTACCTTCCCAGATGGCTGTGTTTGGTGTTGACATGGTTGTGTGTGGTTGAGCTCTGGTCCATACGTTAAAAGCTAGGTGTGGCTCCCCAGGCAGGTTGAAGCAGAGTGCTCTGTGAGCGATGGTGTAGCCTTCCCTCCACAGGCAGGTGTGGTCTTTCTAGAAGCCTCTACCCGGTGCTCGTTCAGTTACAGACTCCAGTTGAGAAGGGGGCAAAGGAGAGCTAGGACGGGGTTGGTCGGGTACTCTACCAGGGGCTGCGTGAGGAGCGGGATGCCTGTCTGCTGGGCTGGGGAGGGCCTGGCTGTGTCTCAGGGGAGAAAGGAAGCAGCCCTTTAGACCACGGGAAGAATGGGGTTCAGCCTTCTCTCTGCCAGGCCTGGTGGGCAGTCCCACCTGGAGGCACGGAGATAGATGTCCTGTTGTCTGTCAGAGCTTTTCACCGTTGGGACTTAGAGAGCTAGGGTAGCCACTGCAGGCACCCTGTTCCTCACTGCCAGGCTCCAAGCCAGCACAGCCTCACTGCCCAGAGCTTGCTCTGCTGCCCTGCCTCTGTGGTGGGGGAGCCCCACACAGTCCTTAGGATGCTCCCCAACTCCCCTGCCCTTGAGAGCTGTCAGTTGTTAAGGCCTGTTCACCATGCACCACCTTCTTCCCCTCCACTGCCCTGGACCCAGTGCAAGGGCATCCTTCCGGCCCGCCTCCCACTAACCTCCCTGACTCCAGTCTCTTCCTGCCTTCTTGACCACCATGGCTCCTTAGCTAAGTCCTTCACCTAATGGCAGTTCTGGGTATGGCAACATATGCCTAGAAGCCTTGGGGACAGAGAGCGAAATCTACCTCTGTGACGGGCCCCTACCTCTTGCTCTTGACTCCAGATTCCGTCACTGTTCAAATCTGACAGCACCCCCTCCCCAGAACACTGTGCCTTTTGGCCTCCATTTGAGCCACTCCACTGGCCCGGCATCTTCCTCTTGCTTTGTTTCCCACCTACACCCCTTGAGACTGATGGCAAGGACTCGGCCAAGGAGTTGTTCTCCTGCTACACTGACCTCTCTTTTCCCAGGAGTCACTCTAGGGGTGGTTTCCAGGGACCAGTAGTGGTGGTGGTCGTTGTAGAAATAATAGCCAACACGTGCAGTGAGGGGCAGACGTGAGTCTTGAGGTCCAATTGCACAGTGTCCTTAGCTCCTGAAGGTCTCACCTTACAACAGTGAGCAAGAATTGCTCACTGAAGGAGGACGTAAACCTCAGTGTCTTGACTCCAACACGTGGCAAGTGCTCACCGGCTGGTGAATGAATGGATGAGGGGAAGATGAGAACCACGGAAGGTTTTTTTAATTTTAATTTTTAATTTATTTTTTAATTAATTCTTAAGATAGTGAGCACAAGCCTGGGGGTGGGAAGGGCTGAGGGGGAGAGAGTGAATCTGAAGCAGTTTCCATGCCCAGTGTGGAGCCTGAATGTGGGGCTCGATCTCAGGACCCTGAGATCATGACCTGAGCCAATATCAAGAGTCAGCCCTTAACCAACTGAGCCACCCAGGCACCCTGAGAAGCACTGAAAGCTTTCGGGTGGGTGAGTGACACGATTGGAGAGAGTCACCTGGCCACATGTGTGTAGACAAGAAAAGAGGAGGCTATTCGCAAGGCTGATAGAGCCTCCAAGGAGATGAGAGCCTGGGTCAGGGAGGACGAGGGTGGGGGTAGGTAGGAGGGGCCACTGTGACTGGTGCCTTCTGGGCCTCTCTCTCCAGGTGCCAGGCATAGACTTGCCCACCAGGCTGGGTGGGGCTGGGACGGCTGCTTCCCCTTCACCCGTCTCCTGCATGGCCTCTCATACGGGGCTGGCATACAGTAGGCGCTCAGTGGGGAGGTGCTGCCTGGGGTTGGACCTGAACAGTGACTTTGGGTAAAATCTGGGTGGAAAGGCATTCCCAATGGGCTGTCACACTTTGTTCTTTTCACGCAGAGATGAGAGCCAGACCGAGCGAGATGCAGACGGTGTGGTCTGGTTCTCCTGATCCTCAGGTGCTGACCGGGGCAGGTCGTTGACCTGGTTAAGAGGGCTGATGAGAGTTAGCATGGCCATCCCGTCAGGCGCTGTCTATAGAGAGCCTAGCCCGGGGCCTGGGGCCCAGCAGGTGCTTTGCTGCTGGGACCCACCGTGCTGGTGGTGAGAGAACCATGCAGAAGCCAGCTCGGGATCTGGAGCTCCACAGGGGTCAGGTCACAGTGAGGGTGACACTCCAGATTCGTTTCCAGAACACCCACTGCTCCCAGCAACTCCGGGGCCTGCTGCGCGGCCATGGTAGCAGAGGGCTGGCCGTGCTGCAGTGTGTGCAGCCCATCGTGGGATGGGGCTAGTGGGCCGTGGTCAGGATGACTGTGTTCGTGCCCTGCTGGCCTGTCTGACCAGATGGCCATGTCACCGGCTTACCTGCCCCCAAGACTGCCCTGATCCTTGGCTGCCCTGGCTGTTGGTGGACAGGTTGGCCTGAGGCTGGCTCATGGCGGGGGTGGGACGTCATTGACCATCTCAGGACCTGCGCTCAGTCCCATGCCAGGCTGATGTCACCAGCCACAGGGGTGATGAGGAGGAAGGAATGTCTTGGGAGGCCAGGCAGCCATTGTTGGCTGGCTTATGTGGGTTAGGCTTTTCGTGTGAAGGAAAGGAAGGAATCTAATTGTCGCAACTGGGGCATCAGGTTAGAAGCACAGTTGGTGTTTCTGGCAATCCTCGGCACTCTCCAGAGCTTACTTGTTGCTTTTCCGAGACACAGCCAGGTGCTCTCTGTTATGATAACAAGTGGTGACACAGACTTAGCTCGAAACGGGATAAACAAACAGACTAAAAATAACTGGGTTTGGGGCGGCTTGGCACTGAACCTAGTGTGCAGGCTGTCCCCGCTCAGCCGAGGGGTGAGGGTAGGCACCATCAAAGGCATCTCTGCCCCTGGAGCATGGAGGTGCTGGTGCTGGGTGTGGCCAAGTCCCGCTCCCCTCTTCCCGCTTCCACCACCATGTAACTGTGGGCTGCCCGAGGGTGGAGGTGCCAGATGGAGCCTGAGGTCTGGAGGAGGGGTGTGGTGGGCCCGGATGTGAGTGAGGCAGTTTATGTCTGTTTGGAGGAAGCCGGGCCAATGTTTGGACATCTTTATGGTTTTGGAAGTTTCTTGGCCTCACCCAGAGGAGCCATGGTTGCATCAGAAGTTGAGGTCGTCTCCTCGGTGGCCCATGGAGACGGCGAGAAGAGCAACAGGAGCAAATCCGGAGTCTTTTGGGAAGAGTGGGAGAAACAAGACCCCTGTCTAACTCCAGGCTGCTCCTTCAACCCCCTGCTGCCCATGAAGGGATTTACATGATGCATTTGGGGGCCAGTCTGGGCAAGGAGAGAGGTAGGAAGAATGGGTCTGATGGGTGCAGGGCCTCTTAGGTGGGGTACTCATGACTGGATCTATATCACAGTAGAAGACTTAGAGGAAAGGTTCACTGCAGAGCAGAAGGAGAAGAGATGCCTGGTTTTGGAACTTACTTACTCTCCCATTGCCAAACTGAGTCTTTGCTTTCATCGGAGACATTGGCTGACATCTGTCATTCAGTAACATTGCTCCTACTGGTCACAGGCTGGTTTCACCTCCGATCCCGGGCCCTGGTAGTCGTAAGTCCTGCCTCCCAAATGTTTGGTTCTCCTCCCAGCCATGTCGTAGGACTGTACTTCCCTGTTCCCTTGATGTTGCATGTGGCCATATAAAAACTCACCATGCGATAAGTCTTACTTTCTCTTTTCCTCTGGCACAGAATTCCAGAGAGCGATTGATCTGTCTGCTTAGGCCCCAGAGTGAAGTCAAGGCCAGGTAGAGACACCGGTTGGCCCGTGGTGGGTATGTAGTGTAAAGACGGAGGAGCCCTGTGTGGGTTCAAGCCATTGAGACTTTGGGGTTGTTTGTAACTGCAACATAATCTAGTCCATCCCGATGGCACAAGGGCGGGGGGAAGAGGGGGACAAAACCCTGTGTCAAGCCTAGATTCAGAACCTAAGAGCTTATAAAAGTAGCGGATGGCTTTTTTTTTTCTGCATCACCTTCTTGCTCATTAAGCACCAACTACACTGGCTTTCTGTTATTTAAACAAGCCACTGTCTCTCCCACCTCAGGCCCTTTGCACTTCCTGTTTCATCTGCCTGAAGCATTATTGACTGATTTGCATGGAACACCTCCTTCTCATTCAGGTCTCAGCTTAAATGTTACCTCTCAGAGCACTTTTTCCCCGAGTTCCCCCACCTCCTCTATCACTTAATTGCCTTACCATATTTATCTTTGTAGCACTTAACCTGTTTGTTTACTTATTTATTATCTTTTTGCTTCTTCACAAGGTCAGCTTCATGAAGGCCAGGACCCCGACTGTCAGGCTTATATTTAGCCAGTGCAATCAACAGTGCTGGCCCAATATGGGACACCCCTACCTATCGGATGAGCGCATAGACTGGACGGTGAAGGGCACAGGAGCCTTTTAAATATACTTGTTCAATGCTGACAGTGGAGTGGGAGCTTAATAAGTATTTGTTGAGTGAGTGAGTTCTGGGAGGGAAGGGGCTGTGGTGGCACCATTGCAGAATCTGGGAGAAGACTGCGGTCTACAAGAGCAGGAACCATGGTGCCCCATCTCTCCGCCCCCAGCCCATACATGCAAGGAGCAGAGAAGGTGCCATGGCTTCTGTAGGGAGGGGGAAAGTTACTATGGCGGTGACTTGGGCCACCCTTTGGTACGCCAGCTCAATTTACTTGGCTCCAGAGTGCAGCGAGCCGAGGGCAGAGGCATGGTTGGCTGGAGAAGCCTCCCAGGCTGCAAGGTAGAGCCCTGTGCCAGTTCTAGAAGATGAAAGAGAGAGAGAGGGAGTCTGTGTGTATGAGCGAGAGAATACTGAGTGAATGAATGGATGGGGGAATCCTGGGCACCCCCCAGGCTTTGTAAGCTTTCTACCCCCAGAGGATCCCTTGCTGATCAGGAGACTGGGACCAGTCAGGTGTCCTGGAGGTGGGGTGAGGACCTTGTACCAGGTGCCTTGGTGTGGGTGGGAATAGGGGAAGAGGCTCCCTGGCCTGTTTTGGTCTGGCCACGGTCTTTGCACCATTCTCGACTCACCATCGAGGAGCGCTTTTCTCTCTGACCTGAGTTACTTTCTGGCTTGCTCTCTCCCCCAGCAGATGGCCAGGCAGGGCTCTTGTCCCTGCCTCCTCACTTACTGCCCGGCACATGGCCTCTGCCCTGTCAGTGATTACTGAGATAAGGAATATGGCATCTTCAGGTAGCTGAAGGGCTGTCTACTAGGAGAGGAGGCCCTTTGATTGTGTGCCCTCAGGGGGCAGGAGCCAGTCTGTCCCATGGAAAATTGGGACAGACAGATGTCAGCTCACTATAAGGAGGAACTTTGTGTCTATCAGAGTGGCCTTCTAGGGACCCAGCCACCTTGGGACCAGTTGCCATCTCTGGAGGTGTGTGAGCAGAGGTGGCATGAACCCCCACTCCTTACCATTCCAGAAAGAGGTGGAAGCCTTAGGTTTTCCAGCTCCCTGTCGGAGATTTCCTGGGGGGACCCTTGCGGACTGGAGTCTGGAACAGATGTAACGTGAGGTAGCTGCCAAGGTGCTGAGTTGAACTGTTGGGGTCCCGGGCTATTCCCAGCTGGAATCCCAGTCTGGGGATGCCAGCCATCAGATGGGTGCCCATGCCTGACCTTCCTGAAAGGGGAGGCTGAGCTGCTTTGTCAAATGCCCTGAGCACTGGCGATGGGAGAGGAAGTGTACCTGACCCACGCTGCTGAGGCGTGGTGGGCCAAAGGATGTGAAGCTGGTTCTTGAGGGTGACTGTCACAGTCCTGGCAGAGACGGAAATGGAGAGGCGTGGCCGGAGTCTTTTGTCTTAGTTGGGTGTCACTGTTCCTTCCCTGTGCCCCCACATGTGGGGTGGGTGTGTTTTGGGGGCTCAACAATGCGTGGAGCATCTCCTGAGTTCTGCTTAGCTCCTCAACCATTCAGAGCACCTGCTGCGTGCTGGTCACTGGGTAGGACAGACGAGGTCCTGGCCCTTTGCGGAGGGGTCATAGAGACTCACCCTGAGGAAGGGCGGGAGGACTTGGGAGGAGGGCTGTAATCTGTCTCTGGCCTGTGCCCTCAGAGATCATCCCTGGTAATGAAGTGGCAGCAGCAAAGCCCCAGAGAGTCCAGCGGCTTCTGTGAGGCTGCCTGAGCTTTGGGTCTTGCTCACCATTCATTGAGCCCAGCTGTGCTGTGATGTAGGATAATTCCCTATCATACTCCACACCTAATAACAACAGATAATTCTTAAAATATTAATGTGTGATACTACAGTCGGTAGATTTTCCGGCTACAGGGGATCACGTACATGAACTGGTCTGATTCTAATCCCCGGTCTGCATTAGCACCCCGCACACTACCATGGCTCCCTATCTCACTCTGCATTCATGGAAATGGAAGCTCATTCGTTGGTTCCTTGCCACTAGAATGGAAGCCATGAGGGCATACAGATTGTCATTCATGCGCCCAGAACAGGCCTGATGTGGGGTAGGGCCTCGGTAGGTATTTGGTCAATGATTCAATGAATGGATAAAACGCAAGTGGGGTTTTTACATCAGTCCGTCGGGTTAGGCGTTATTGCCATCCCATGCTCCAGAGGAGTAGATAAGGCTCGGTGAGATGGAGTGATAGGCCTTTATTACTCAGCTGGTAGGTGCCGGGGGTGGGATTTGGACCCTGATGCACGTGCAGGTCAGGTGGGTATGGGTAACACCTGGTTGCAGTGTGTGGGAGTAGACCCTGGCACGTGTAAAGGCCACGTTCAAGCAGCAGCCACTTTATTACACGTGGCATGTCTACATGGAAAGGCTTTGCAGGAATTTTGCTTTATAGGCACATAAAGGCCTTTATTACCCATAATGTGGATGTGGCTCCAAAGAGGGTTCTGTGCTTTCTACCAAGGGGTTTGTTGGAGGCCCCTGTGGAGGCCCGCGCTCCTGGCCCTGCTCTGATGCTGGACCCCAGGAAGGGGGAAATGCTGGCTGTTGGTGGGGCATGGGACCCTGGGCAGCTTGGTATCCAGGTGCAGGATGGAGCAGCAGCGTCCCCGGAGTGAAATGCTGGTTTCAGCTGCATCAGTGGGAAATGTGACATTATGTGGCTTGTTAAATCCTACAGGGGCATAGAAGAGAGCTGCTTCTAATTATCAGGATGGAAATTAATGGAATAAAACCTCTAGCCAAGCTGCCCAATGCTGGAGCAGGGAGAACTTTGGGTTTCTGGTGGGGATTGGCCAGCAAGTGTTGGGGCGATCACAGGCAAGCCAAGGGAGGAGGCACAGACTGTCTGCAAAAGATTGGACTGGGGGCAAGGGGTCCTTGCTTATCCTCACAGCTTTGTCCCCTTGGCCAAGACCAGGAAGGGAAGTGAGACTGAGTAGGAAGCTGGGCAAGGCTTGGTTTGCAAGACTTGAGACAGGAGGAAGCCCTTTGGTGTCATGGCCAGGCTTCAGGGTTGAAGGAGACCTTGGATTTGGTCTCTTGAAGGGGTGGTGTGGAGCTGTGGGCTGCCAGCGAGCTTTAGACCTAGGGCAAAGCTAGGATGGACCTTGGGCTCCCTTTTGAGCGTTTGTGTGAAGACCTTGTCCTCAGCTGACTTAGGGCAGCTCAGATGCCTTGAGTGTGAGGGGGCAGCCCCCGGTGGGCTCGAGTCCTCTCTTTGCAATGGGTCCTGAGGCCAAGCGTGGGGTACCATGGTTGAGCACGTGGGATCAGTCATCCTCTGCTAGCACTCTTGTTAAAGGGGGGTGGTGTTGGCTTGAGCTGGGAGCTGCAGGCTGAGTCCCGGCCCTTTGGTGGACCAGAGCCTGTTGCTTGTGTGTAGAAGGTCTGGTTCATGTCTGCCATCCGCTCAGCCTCATGCTGGTGTTCATTCTCGAAATGGTGCTGGAGTACCACCTGCCATCATCTAGCCAGCGTGCCCTCAAGGGAATGGATCATTCAGCCAGGTACACAGTTTACTGGGGTGATCTCACCTGGCTGTCCTTGGATTAGGACAGTAAATACTCAGTACATAAGTATTAGTAACAACCTAGGAGACTGATACCATATCCTCTCTGTCTTACTGGTAAGACACTGGGGCTAAGTGAGGTGAGGTGACTTGCCCAAGGACACATAGCCAGGAGAGGGAGGACAGGAACTGGGCAGTGTGACTCACGTCAGAGCCGGTGCTCTGAGGCACAGCTTTCTGCTATCTTCTTGGATGGGCAGAGCAGATTTCCTCCTATGACTCTCAAGCTTTCCCCTGTAGCATTTCTGGACTTCTCACCTCATTCTTGGTGGGTGGGGAGGGTCAGGCATTGTCAGCCTCACTTTGCCTATGAAGAAACTGGAAGACTGAGTGTGCTTGTGTGACTCACACATGACCTAATTGACTCCTGTCTGTGAACCATGGTGCTGGGATGATGGCTATGTTTTGGTTGAAGGGGTTGAGGTCTTTGGATGGTTTATCATGGGGGCTCTTGCCTGGAGTTCTCTTGGTCTTGGGGAGCTGGCTGTCCTGTGTCTGGAACCCGAGGAGACGTTAGTGATCCCCTGGGCTCATGGCTCCCTTGGCGGGGAGCTTCTCTTTCCTGGGGACTGCCCAAGCTGGTGGACCGCCCAGGGTGTTGGCTAGTGGGGTCTCAGGGGTTAGTGCACGCATCCCTGGACAGAGCAGGCGGTGGGATGCTTGGGCTCATTCGGCTGAACTGGACTGTTTTTTTGGATTGTTGCGTTTTATTTATTCCCACTAATCTACTTCTCTTGCCTGTTTATGCATTGCAGAGATCTAATAAAATGTATTTGAGACCAGAGCAAATGAGGAACATTTTGGAAAGAAATGTAAGAGAAACGCTGTCTTGAAGTACCTAGCTGATCGGAGCGGCTGTTGGCTCTGAGGTCCTGCCTGCAGAAGCACCATTTCCCCTCCCCTTGCCTGTGAAAGTGAGAGTGACACAGAGTGAGGGCTGCCTTTGAGTGGGGTTTGCACAGGGGCTGCTAGAGGGCGGGAAGCTCTTCCCAGTCAGGGAGCCTGGCATCGGGGCTCTTCCATCTAAGGATCCTCGAGGGAAAGTGGGCTGATTGCACCACTTACGTGCCAGGACCCCGGACGCCGAGGCAGGGGAATGCTGCAATCTAAACATTTACATTCTGAAAAATGGGAAAGCATCCGCTTCGATATAAATTAGCCAGGGCCTGACGGGTTTATTACACCCTGGAATGCTTTCATGAGGCTTTCAGAGGGGTCCACGTTGTAGGCCCAGGTCTCCAACTGGGCTGGTCTATGGCAGGCTCCTAGGGGGACCCTGCAAATGCACGGGCTGGGGCTCCTTGTCCTTTGGTTCCCGCGGGGCCACCACTGATTCATTGGTGACACGGAACATGCCTCGTCCTGACCTGAGAGGCAGCCTGAGCCTTGAGCATCTTGAAGCTGACGGGTGCTTTCACAGCAGTCTTGGACTGTAAGTCCCGCGGGCGGGCTGGGTGCGAACTCTGTGGGGACGGGGGCTAGCTTAGCCCTCGACTCCCCTAGAGTGGGCTGAACAGCCCTGCGGGCAGATCCTCAGGGATGGGCTGATGTTGCAGGGAAAGTTAACTGAGTCCCAGGCACAGGGAGTATAGAGGAGCTGAGGGAGTAGCTGGCAAAAACATACAAACATAGCTTGTTAAAATTACACGTGCATACGCTCATGAGGTGGTTTACATTTCCCCTTGAATATTGCATACTCTTGTGTATCTCTGGGTATATGCGGATATACATTGAACAGGTACTGAATAAATGATTTTGGAGGATTTGATGTGATCCTATAGGATGGTAATCTCTGACATCAATTTTTTTTTTTTTTAATTCAGAGGAAGAAGCCTGCTTTGTACAGAGTTTGTGGGCGGGCAGTGGTTCTCAAACCATCTTGCTTCCGAATCATCTGCAGAGCTTGTCAACACTGATTTCCAGGCCCCACCCACCTTCAGAATTTCTGATGTATTAGGTCTGGGGTGGCTCCTGGAATTCACATTTTTAACAAGATCCTGGGTGATGCTGTGGCTGTTGATTGGGGACCTCACTTGGGAAGTGATGGTCTAGAGAGCTAAGCATGTGGGCTCTGGTGAGGGATGGGGGATTCTTTATAGAACTCCCTTGGGTCTGAGAACTGACCATGGATACCTTTGACAGAGTGAGAGAAGACTCCCCGGGTGAGTCTGGGTGTCCATGAAACCATTTCCTTGTTTTTTTTTAAGATGCTAGAACCTCTTACAATGTGGGCTGAGCTTGCTTGCTGCTGCACAGAGCATTGTGGGTTTATATACTCATTTGGCAGGCATCAGCCAGGGTCCACTTCATGCCCAGCCCTGTAGGTGACCTGTCTTCAGCATCGGGAAAGGCTCTCAGGGTGTCTCCAGTACAGTTGAAGCTAACAAATGTTGGGGGAACACTTGGTTGTATCCAGCTGGGCTGCTCTGTGTGAGAGCTTGGAGGACAAACGAAACAGCACTTACCATGGAAATGCTGTCCCTACTCCCTGCCCTCCCCCTGCCCCTGGCTCCATTTAGGTCCTCAGGAGCAGTTCTGGACCTCGATGGGAATCCAAGTATTTTCCTTAAAGCCTGTGGGTCACTTTGACCCCTAGGTGTGTCTTTGTCCTCTTGGGCTTCCCAGGAGCAGACTTCCCAAGCCTGAGTGTCTTGGCACCTGGACCTGAGCCGTGCCCCCCCCCCCGCCGCCGCAGCCAAGCCCCACTGTGTGCTCTTGTTTGGAGCTAAGCACCATGCATTACGGTGTCTGTTGGTGTCCGCTCGCCACTCTTGTCACTGAAGAGTGAGCTCAAAGCTGGACTTTGGAAACTCACGAATGGTCTTCGTTCTTACAAATAGACCAACCCCAGAGCTCGAAGGAGGACAAGGAAGGGGAGTGCTTGGAGTGGAGCCGAAAGGATGCCCGAAGGTGAGTCAGGCCACTTGGGTGCCTGGGACTCGAGACAGTCCCCTTCTTCTCCCTGGTCTAAGCTTCCTCCTGTCCCAGGTGAGGTGTAATAATGCTTGTCCTGCCTCCTTTCTGGCCCCAGTGCTGTTCCAGTGGCACGTAGCAGCTTTCTCTCTTAAACATGTGAGTCATCAAGGGTGTCTGGGATGACGGGCAGACGTGTACAAGTTTCCTGAGGGGAGCAGGTGACCCTCTGAAGTTTGGGGGGTGAGGGTGTGGAAGCTGCAGGGAAAGGAGCTATAGCCAGCTTGGAAAAGCAGTCTCGGTTTGAGGGATGCCCTGAGCACCTGGATTCACATCCCCTCTCTGCAGCCGAGGAGCCCCGGGGAGCAGGCCCTGCATCCGCCTGTGTGAGCCTCAGCCTCATATGGAAAGAGGAGGGGACTGATAGTGCCTGGCTTCGTGGGTGATACAGTGCTTGAGAGGTACCTCCTGTGAGCCAGACCCTGTACTGGGACCCAGGGAATGGTGATGACAGTGATGGGGCTTATTGGGGTAGCTTCAGTATCCACCATAGGAGGGGCACGTAACACATTTGGATAGAGGGACCCGAACTTCCCTGTCCCCCCCCCCCCGCAGTGATGCCAGGCTGGCCACTCAAAACTGGCCCCATGGTTAAGGGGGAGAGGCAAGTAAAAATTCAAAGAATGTTTATTAGAGGCTGAGACTGTGAGGAGGGGAGTTTGGCTCTTCTGGTGCCTGGGTAGTTTTTAATTTAACTTTTATTTTTATCAAAGGGATACATATTCATAGCCAAGCAGTAATAAGCTCGTAATGAAAAGCAGCAGCCCACTGCCCCTTGCCTCCCACCTGTGGTTTCCGCTTCCTAGGGGTAACTGGTTTTCATTCTTTGTTTGTTTTGGTATTTACCATATTTCTAGATGATGTGCTTGCTTACACTACCTCTTTCTTGATTTTTCAGTTTTGGTTATTATTTTTTGACTTTGAGTTACGAGAGATGGGGGATTCAGCTTTCCTAGATCACTTCTCTTGTAATTTATTTTATTTATTTGATTTTTAAGATTTTATTTATCTGAGAAAGAGAGAGAGCGAGGGGGCGAGAGAGAGCACAGTTGGGGGGCAGGGGCAGAGGGGGAAGCAGACTCCCCGCTGAGCAGAACTCGATCCCAGGACCCTAGGATCATGACCTGAGCTGAAGACTGACACTTAACCAACTGAGCCACCCAGACGCCCCATTTCTCTTGCAGCTTAAATAGATAAGAATACACTTAGCTTCCCCAGCCTTTGCCAGCCTTACCAAAGCACAGCAGCACCCGGTTCTAACTGTGTCAACACCCACAGCGATGTCAGTCCCCATCCATGTAGTGTCCTGCGAGCACCTTTTTTCTAATAGACTTTTTGTTTTCCTTGGAATTAGGTACATAGCAACCAACTTGCTTTTCAGTTGGCTTGGTTTTCTATTACTATTTATCCTCCAGTTCTCTGACTAAACTGGAAATATTTCCTGAACATGTTCAAAGGCATCAGGTAATATTTGTTCTGTTTTTCACCCCCCTGCCCCCCTGCCCAGTCTGAATGCTTTGGTCCCCTGGCACTGCTGCTACACTGAGTCCCCCTTCACCATTGTCCTGTTGGATCACCTCCCTCCTGAGCTCCATGCCTCGCTCTTTTCTGTGTTTAGTCTCACCTTCAAGGAGCATGCCTTCCCGTACCTTCCTGAAAAAGGGTAGATGGGATGCAAAAACTTTGACATATTGCGTGAATGAAAATATCTTTGACTTTCATACTTCATACTTGGGTCGAATATCAAAGCCTAGGTTGAAATTGCTTTCCCTTAGAAACTTGGAAAAATCGCTTTTCCCTTAGAAATTTGTCCATTATCTGACAGGTTAGGTGGTGTTTTTTGTTGCAGTCCTCAGAATGTGACTGTTTCCACACACTGCCCACTTCTGCCCCCATCCCCCCACCCAGAAGCTTTGAGGATCGTCTGTTTATCACCAGGGTACTGAAATATCACATTTCCATTGCTTAATCTGAATTTAAAAAAAAATGCATTGTTTTGGTGGATACTTATATTCAACTCTACGGATCTGCCTTACAATATGAATTTGATAAAAATTTCCACCCTCCGTTCATTTTTTTCCTTTCTGGAATTCCTTTTTTTTGGGGGGGGCTGTTGACCTTGAGCTGATTCTCTATTTAACCTTTTCTCCAAATTTCCATCTTTTTTGCTGCTCTTCTTTCTAGTACAGCAGTTCTTAAACTTTTTGGTCTCAGGTCCCTTTCTAGCCTCAGGATCTGTTCACACTCTTAAAAATCACTGAGAATCCCAAGGAGCCTTCGTGGATATAGATTATACCTGTTGTTATTCGCCATGTTAGAAATTACAACAGAGATTTAAAGAGTAAGTCATGAAAAATGATAAACCCACTCCATGTGAACAGAACATAATTTATGGAAGTATACATATATTTTTTCAAAGCAAAAATTTAGTGAAAAATGTGACTGTGTTTTATATTTTTGCCGCTCTGTGGGACGCGCATCTCCATAGAGATAGCTGTATTACCTGTTTTTGCCCGCGATCTGTTGTGATATGCTGTCTTGACTGAAGTCTACGAAGAATGTCAGTTTGCTTCAGATGTGTAGCTGGAAAAAGGAAGAGTATTTTTACTGCCCTTTTATACAGTCGTGGGTTCTCGGCTTTGATGTTATACCAGAACTCTACAATGGTAAATTCTTAATGATTAGTTTCAGTGTGGAATCTGAAACTTGATCAGTGAACTTTTTGTTCTCTGTTAGATTAAAAGCCATTGGTCTCTCTTGTGCTTTGAGTGGATTTTACCTCTACCTGATTTTGTAACATCATCGCTTGATCTGATGGCAAATATTGGTTCACGGAGTTACACAAATCTGTTCAATGTTGATACGTTTCTTTATATTATACCAAACAATTAGATAGGTAAATAGCACTACCGCTCTGAATAGAAAAGTATGTTCTCAGGCTTGGGACAGTAGATAAATGAGCTAAAATTCTAATTTTGCTTGAGAGCTCCAATTTTGTTAGTAACAAATGTGAACTGTTGTTTTCCTTGCACTGCAAGGCCGACTTTCTTCATTTTCAGGAAAAGACTTCTCAACTTAATTTTTACTGTGGGTGCATCATGGTGAAGACCCTAGTGACTCCTCGTTCGCTTGGCTGCCACAGCCTCGATTTTTGTTATGGCATCAGGAGTGGTGCCCACAGTTGCTCTCACACCATCAGTATAAATGGCAATGCGTGGAAAAGGCAAATAATGGCTTAGTATTATTATAAAAACAATTCTGGTTTCATGGACCTTCTGAAAGGGGTTCAGGAGCCCTTAGGTGTCTGAGGGCCACACTTCTGGAACTGCTATTCTGGACTGTGTTTGCAACTTTATCTTACAAGCTTCTATTGGAGTTTTTACTCTCGGTTTCCAGTTTTTGATTTCTTAGAGCTCTTTGCTGTTCTTTGTTCTTTGCAGTTTTTAGTTCCTATTTTATATATTATGTCGCCTTATTTTGCTGAAGGTATTAACTGTAATTTTGTCTTGATTTTTCCTTCTCTATAGTGTGTCTTTTCTCTGGATTACTTTTGTTTTCTCTTGGTTGTAGTCCTGTTTTGTGTGTGTGTGGAGGCCCTTATCAATGTCTGGTGATCCTTGGTTTATACTTAAGGGAAGGCACCAATATGCCGGTTGAGGTCCTCTGGATATGGATGAGACTTGTGGACAAACGGGCTTCTCTGTGGTGTGATTGGACAGGAGCCAGCTGGGGACCCTCACAAAATGGTATCTTGGGGAGTACTTTCAGGGGCTGCTTAGTTTCAGGGAGGAATGTTCCAGCATGGCACATGAAACTCTGGGAGCCAAAGGGGGAAAAGGGGACGGGGGATTTTGCTGTTCAGTATATCAATTTTCATAGAATGTCACTCTACCACTTCCAGGTTTTGCTTTGTTGTTCCTGAATCCAGAGGTAGACCTACTGTCTTCTGCAAGTTTGGGAGAAAAATTATAATGTAGATGACGAGGATTCGGGAAGACATCTAGGGGTGGAGGTCTCACCTGTTCCTTTCAAAGACTCTATTCAGCCTGTTTTCCACTCTAGCTGCACCCCTGCTTTCAGAGGCACCATTACCTTGAATTTGATTGAACCTCTGAGCTTCTGGAACACAGCAGCTTGCTTCTTGAAGCCTGGCCCAGTGTGGGCTTAGCAGACTGCAGAATGCTGGAGCCTAAGTCCGCATCTCGCATCCATTTACTTGCTGGCTTCCAGAACAGTGTTGACATCTCTTACCTACTATTGTTTTCTTTCTTTGCCTTTCTCTTGGTCATTTTGGACTTGTGCAATAAATCATTCTAATTTATACAAATGTGTTAGGCATTGTGGGGGACACTATAAGTTGACCCTCAGTTATCCTTTCTTCCTGGTACTCATGCCCTTTTGTAAGTCCCTCCGTTCTTGAATGTGATCAGGACCTGTGACATCCGTCCAACTGATGGAAGGTGGCAGAGGTGATGGGATATTGCTTCCATGATGCTTTAAATGAGCTTGTGAATGCCAGCCCTGCTGGAAGTCTCTCTCCCTTGCTGGTTTTGATGAAGCTGTGTGGGTGGCCCACATGGCAAGGACCTGAGGGCAGTCTCCAGCCAATGACCAGCTAGGAACCAAGAACGGATTCTGGCTAAAAGCTGGCAAGAAGCCCTCATTGTTTGGGCTGCAAGTAACTGAATGATGCCAACCGTAGAAGGCGGGAAGAGCTCAGTCCTTCCCCGTTTGAGCCTTGGAATGAGATTGCAGTTCCAGAAGATACCTTTTTCACGGCTCTGTAATGTTATGTGCCAGTAGGTAACTGATAGGCAGCACTGGAGCTGCTCTGTTCACCTGGAAGTCTGGCTCTTGTGCTTTGGCCTCATGGGCTAGTCGCCATGGATAGCTGGATGTGTGGCCCCTGGTGGCAGGAGTTCCAGGTCAGGAATCTGTTGCTTAAGGACTCCATTTACATTTGCTACTGGTGGTTAGAGAATTCAGAAGGCTGGACATGAGAGGCCTTCTAGGTTCTGTGAGGGGCTCCTCAGGAGGGGCCGTGCTTCTTGCGTTCTGGGTTGCTGAGGTCTGGACACCTTTGCACCCAGCCCATGGACTTGGCATCCCCAATTCTTAGGCATGGAAGGGGTCTGCAGCCCAGCTATCATCTGTCGGGTAGGTTGGGGGATGCTTTGCAAAATTTAACTTGAAACACTGGAATTTAAACTTCAGATGTAGAGAATAATCACAGAAGGAAAGAAGGGTTGTTTTTATTAATAGATGTGGTTGACTGGGACTGAGGGAAGCAACATGTACCCGTGGTGGGTACAATTACCCAGGAGCCTGGGATTGGCTGCCCATCTTTGCTTTGTCCTTAGCAGCTGGGGCACCTTGAATAGGTGATTTAACCTTTCTGCTCTCCGTTTCTTTGCCATTAATTCTTTCAATCATTTATCCAATATTTAATGTATATATGTTATATGCCAGGCCCTGTGCTCGGTGCCAGGGCTGTAGAGATGAACATGATGTGGTTCTTGCTCTCAGAGCTTGATTGGAGGTGGGCTGGAGGGGCACAGAAGCAGGCAAACCCAGGATGGCCGAGCTTTCAAATGGGATGTGTGTGTGCCCGCAGACGTGTGTGTTTGGTTCATCCCGTGTTTTCAATTACTAGAATTCGTTGCTGATATTTAAAAGTTGGGGTATTTTAACTAAAACTTTGAATTTCTGACTTGTATAAAGAAATAGGGAAATTTGGCAACAGTCCCCAGAAACTCCCCTCTTTAAATGGGCAAGGACACATGTCTTTGTAAAAGAGAGAATAACAGATCGGCTGGAGTGGGGTGAGGGGGCTGTGTTTTTAGGAAAAGCAGAACACGCACAGATAGGACCTGACTTTTGTTGAGGTGTACCTTGGGGGCTTCCCTTTTTGCCACCCTGCCTGTCAGGATGCATGTGCCGAGTGGGGTCATGGGACCCAGAGGACAAAGGACATGCTATCTGTCTAGGTCATAGGTGGTCCCTCCACTTCTTAGGGTTGTTGGAAAGAGCAGAAGGGCTGACCAACATGAGTGGAAGCTTCTGCGTTCTTTGTCGCAGATAGGCATTCATTCACCAATTTTGAGGGCCAGAGATTTAACTGGTGAATCACTCCGCATCACCAGGTACGTCCCGTGTGCTGTTCCTTGTGTGCAAGAATTCTGTGTGAGCATGACCAGAATGTGGTTATGGAAATGGATATTGGACCCAGGTGGCCAACGGTTGGTTGGATTTTCCTTGCTCAATCCGCCTGGTCAAACAGTAGTTCCCTCTAGGATCTGCAATCTTTCCGCTCCTCTTCTGCTGTCCCAGCTGCCACCATCTTGTAGTCCAGGGGACCTGGGGCCTCATCGTCCTGTGGGGGCTGTAGGGATCTGGCTCTTTGTGGAGGGTCCTGTCAAAGGAACCTTTTAAGAATGGCATCCTGGTGGGCTTGAGCTGAGTGCCCCCACCCTAGACTTGCCTGAGGCCATTCTGGGGAGGGCTGGGGAGTCTGGCTACTTATCTCACACCATTAGGCTTAAGGCAGTGCTGCTAGCAGACAAAGGCTCGAAGGGGATTAGGGGTAATTACCGGGCCAGCTCTTTATTCCCAAGGTTTAATGGGCCCAGCCACTGTAATCGTACCTGCTAGTGTCGGGCTGTTCCCTTCCACCCAAAGGCCAGGCCCTGGACTGGGGTGTGGGTATCAGAAGGCAGGGGCTGTTGCTTGCCCACCTGCCCCCTTATTGCTGGGTGGGATCTGGAGTGTCTAGCGGCCTTAGATGAGTTCATGGTGGTATGGCAAGCTGGCAGGGGTGGGTGGCTGAGTTCATCATGGAGAAAACGGGAGCCCACTGTGTGCTAAGGACCATATGGTGGGGGATACAAAGTCCTTCCTACCTTGTCAAGGCCTGAGCTGCTCTAGGAATCTCTGTCCTTATTGTGGAGATTATCTCTGTGGCTTCTGGGCCTGTGGGCATGTCTATAGGGTAGTTGAGGATCCTTCTCAGCCTTGTAAGGTGGGACCTGTCTTGGGGATGAAGGAGGGATGTGGCTTTGGCTCTGGATGGCTTGGCATGGATGGGGGAGCCCTGGCTTTTACACTGTGCATGCTCTGGGGGAACAGGGGGCTCAGGCAGCCCTGGTTATGGCCATGGGCACAAGCTGGAGGGCCTTGGGATTCTAGCTGATGGAAGTCACCAGAGCAGCAGAGGAACTGCTATCTGGTTCAGGGAATCCCCAGTTGGTCCCTCTCTGAGGAGCCTTAGCCTCGAAAAGACTCCAGAAGAGTTCAGCAGAGGGCATTTGAAAATTCAGACTATGCATCCTTTTAATCCTTTTGCAGAGCCTGTAAGGTGATATGTTGGCGATGTTTTTATTTCTTAGAATTATTTTTCCAGCCATTCACATGAACTCAGAGTGCCATATCGGTTTTCCACCTTAAGTAAGAGGATTAAAAACGTTGCATAATGTAGGACCCGAGTTAAGTGCTCCGGCCCCAGAGCCTTGTCACATCGTGTAATTGGGAGTAATTGCCAGTGTGGGGTTAGAGAAAGGTGCCCGTTTCAGGGGGGTGTTGGCGGACCTTGTTTGAGCCCTTCTTATGGGGAGGCAGGTTAAGCTGGGAAAGCGGGCTCCTTCATGCGGACGGAGGGGTGTGTCTTGAGCATCTTTACCTGGGCATCATTGGAGGGGGAGGGGAGGTTGCTTGGAGGGCACTGCAGGTGTGGGGGAGCATGGGGACAAAGCTCACCCCTGGGGGTAGCAAGGGCTGATGTCACAGGCATCTTGGGCTCTCCTTACTCCCTGACTGCACCTGCTTCCCTCTGGAGATGGGGGCTGACCTGAGACCCTCAGTCCCTCTGAGCTGCCTCCTGTGCTAACTTTGGTCAGATGAGATAGAGGTGATCTCGGCAAGGGGGTTGGCGTAGTAGTTGGGGTGACAGGGCTCACCTTCTCTGGGGTGTGGGTCTTCCAGGGCAACATTCCTCTATTTCAAACCAAACTGTGCTCCGGATCTTGTGGACCACAGCTGTCCTGCCGCGGGGCCCGGATGCCCTTCAGGCCCGAATGTTGCTTCTCGGTGAGGGCCTGAGGTGGAGGGTGGGAGACCGTCAGCCCTCCAGGAGGTGACTGAGTCACATGGAAGTGAAAATGTTTTGGGATCAGTGTGTTGGGGCCATTGGACTGGCCGTGCCCCATCTTTGCCCCGGGCAATCACCATCTAGCCTTAGACGTTCCCTGCTCTTTCCAGGTTTTGATGCCTCCTACCTGGAGTGCGTGGTTTGAGGTGGGAAAGCAGGAAGGAACTTGGCTCTGGGTCAAGAGTTCCTGGCTGAGTGGTTTGTGGAGCCTCCAGGAGGTGTGGGGGAAGGAGGAGAGGGAGGAGAGATAAAACACAGAGGGGAGCAGGGATTTTATCTGTGCTGCTCCAGGATTCTCTGTGCTCCCAGCAAGGGGCTGGGAAGGGAGAAGGTGGTCTTTACCTGCTCTCCCTAGGCCTTTAGAAGTCCTGCCTTGTCTCCGGTGGTCACTGTTGTCTCCACGGGAGGGAGGAGAGACTGAGGCTCCGCCATAGCCATGACCCTCTGTCCACCCAGACTCGTTTACAGTCCACGGTCCTCTTGGGGGTGGAAGAACTTGCTGGTGAGGATGGATGGGAAGCAGAGGCTGCGGATGTCCCCCGTCTGTTGAACGTTGAGGCAGATCTCAAGTGCCCAGCCCAGGCCCACCTGGTGCCAGGCCCTGTGTGGCTCCTTCCCAGGGTCGGCTTGTGCAGGTGGCTGTCTTTAGCCTAGCCACAAATACTTGCCCAGCTGTGCGTGAGGACTTGTGCTCCTCCCAAGGGACTCAGAGATGAGCAAGAACCCCTCCCTCCCCTTGCTCTTTAGGAGCTTGCTGCCACCAGAGGAGAAGACAGACGTCCTTGAGCTCGTTCCTAAGGCTGAGCGGGCTGGGGCCTGCACAATATCCCCAGCCTCCGTCACACTTCCCTTACAGACAGTGCACCTGCAGTATGGGGCACTGGCCAACTGCCATGGGCCACACAGCCACTGAGACAGCATCTAGACTTGATGCTGGGGTCTGCTCCCAGGGAGATGTCCCAGGATGCCCAATATGAGGGTGTGGCTGACCAGGGACCAAAGACCACTCATGGATCATCCCATCTGGGTGCATTGCTGAGGACAAACTGAGAGAGAGAAAATGTATGTGTGTTGATTTCCAAGCCATCTGCCCATGCCATTTACATTCTGGACCTGTGATCATGTGTTTTCCGGGACCAAGAGGGTTAGAGAAGAAAGAAGGGACCCTCGATTTCCAAGGCCCCAAGTTAGATTCTGGTCTTCCAGCTTCTCCTTCCAATCCTTTGGACTCTTTGTAGTTGAGAGTTGGCCTTAAAAAAGCTGCTTTGGTTAAGATGGGGGAGGCAACCAGAGGCTTATATCCCTCTTCTCTTTCTGCTTCCTTTGGTAGCTCCCAAGGTGCCACCGTACACGTCTAGGGCTCTTTGGCAAGTGGTTTATAAACCACTTTCCTAGGCTGGGTCCCTTCTGTGTTAAGGTATGGAGATGAGGGGCTGTAAGATCAGGCTGCCTAGGTTCAGTTCCTGCATCTGCCCCTCGCCAGCTGTTGTGACCTTTGGGCATGTTTCTTAATCTAAGCCCGCTTTCCTCATTGGTAAAATGGGCATAAGAATACCTAAGTCATAGATTGTGGTGAGGATTAAATCAGTTAATCTGTGTTGAGCATTTAAAACCATGACTGGCACATGTGCTAAAACTGTTGGGTATTAAAAGGGAACCCCTGAGCTTTTCCAGCATCTGAAGAAATTCACTGTCGTAGTGAGAATTGAAGCCATGAGGAGTGTTGGGAAAGAGATTTTAGGGTGGAGAGAAGACCTTCCTTCTCTCTCAGGGTCACCCCCAGGTCACACCAGGCCTAGGCTCATGGGTAGTGACCTTGTTTGTAGGTGAGTCATGGTGGAGGTCTGCCAGTTCCCGCCCCCCCCCCCCAGCTCTTCGCTTGCACTGAGGTCGAGCAGGATTAATTGGGGTGTTGAGGTGTCCTTCTCCTGCCTCCGCCTGGGGCAGGAGGGATGACTAGCTCACAGCTCTGGGGGGAGGAGGGGTGGGTCTACACCTTTAACCTAGCCTGGCCTGGAGACCTGTTTAGAGCGGCTGGGCGCTGGCAGGACATAAAGACAGATTTGAGACCCTTTCCTAGGGCGGGGACCCTGGTCCCTTGCTTCCCCACCCTTCTTCTGCAGGAGGAACTAAACAGTTATGATCAAAGGTATCACCTTTGCTATTAGAGCAAAGAGCCCTCCTCTTACTGGCTCTTGGAGATGCTCCTTTTATCCCCATTCTACAGATGGGCTAGCTGCGGCCGCGTGAGCTGAAGCATCAGAGTCTGTGGTCTCCTGACCATGCTCAGAGGTCCCGGCAAGTCTTCGTCAGGTTGGCCTCAGAGGGAGTCATGGCTCTGATGGAGGGCAGGGCCAGAGCCCTGGTGGGTGGGCACAGCCTAAGAGACTTTCGAGAATGACGATGTCTGGACTTCCATTTGCTCTGTTTCCAGTGGAGGGAGCATCTTCTGGTTCCATGCTTGCTGCTTAGCGGACGCTCAAGAAGCTGTGGAGCAAGGGAACATGGCTTGCAGGTGTTTCTGGAACATGACTGAGCTGCTCAGTGTACATGGAACTGGAATCATGACTTGTCTGTACAACCATTAGACCTGCATCAGTATAAAAATGGTCACATTTTCATCAGGTGGAAAATAGACAAGTAATGTCCATCTTATGGTGGGACCTGCCAGAGTTACATCCAGTCCTAAAGGATGTCACCCTTGTCCATGATAATCTTTCATTTCTCTATCCCAGGAAAGAAATCCTGACTTGGAAACAAGTCTTCCAGAATGTTCTTCACTGCAGCTGCATAGCAGAACACAACTGCTTTTTTTTTTTCTCCTATGGGCGCCATTGTTGGTGTCACCCTGGTATTCAAGGTTTGATGGGGCTATGGGGAAGTGCCCTCTGAAGTACTTTCTAGGCCAGAGGGTCATTGGCCTCAGCTCTAGAGCTTTCCATTCAACTTTTTATATGTTCTTCTGTGGTCTGCGCTGGGAGCTCTGAGGGCACCTGGCCCTTGCGGTGCAAAAGAAAGCCACCTAAGCTTCACTGGACCCTGGGCCCCTCGTTGACTTGTCTTCTGTGTGTAGATCCAGGTCATGGGCCAAAGCTGTGTGCTCTGTAGAGTTGACAGGTCTTCCCTAACAATGGTTTTATTCAACTGGTGGGGCTTAACAGAGGGAGGAAACCATGGGCTGACTTCATCTGATAGGTAAAGTGAGGTCCTGGGCACTTGACTAACTTTGAGAATTATGACGTCAGGACTTCCAGAGCAACATGTGCTCATCATATACTGTGTGCCAGACACTGTGCTGGATGCTGGAAATTTGGGGCTCGAGCAGCCTTGTCCCTGACCCCATGGGTGCTGCCTCCTGCCAGTGGCATTTTCCCAGGGCAGAGCCCCACAGTGTGCCAGTTCCCATCCTGTGACAGGCCGCAGAGTAGGGCACATGGAGCCAGCCCCCAAGGTCATGAGGACAGGGGAGACTGATTACCACACCGTAGGCCAGTGCTCAAGGTGTCAATTCATCCAAAGTACATGTGGGTTTTATCTTGAGAAAATTTCAAAATTGAACAAGATTTCAAAACAGTTATCTTATAGACGTTTCAAAATTCGAAGACCCAAAACCCTCTGCTGTCAACGTCTCCTGGCCTGGGCTAGGCAGGACACTGCTTTGGCTCTTCACCCTCTCCTCAACGTCTTACTACAGCTCTGTGGGATTGGGCTCCAGGGATGAATTCTTGCCTGGTCTTGGGAAGGAATCACTGGCTCTGCAGAACAGCATGTCATGAGAAAGAGCCCAGGGCACATGGGTGTAGCATCCTTTGGTGGTGGCTGGGATGCTGGTTTTAGAGCAGAGCTTTGGGTACTGGCCCCCACTTGGCTGCCTGTTCTTGGAGAAGTCTCTTTCCCTGCCTGTTCCTGGCTGCGGTATCCCTACTTGAACAACTGTGATGATGGTGGCTTATACTTGGAGGTTGTCACCAGTCCATGGTTCCAGGCTGTCCTCACACAGCACTATGCTCATTCTCTATTTACACTTTATTAAGCCGTTGCTCTTTCTAGATTCCACCCAGCTAAGCTGGAGCAAATCCAGCTCCACCACGAAGCCTGCCTGCCTTGTCCAGTCCAGGATACAGTACTTTTCCTTCCTTAGGATTCCCATCGACCCATTCACTGGGCATACACCCTACCTTGTACTACAACCTGTGTGTGTGCGTGTGTGTGTGTGTGTGTATTCTTTCCCCATCTAGACAGAGAGCTCACTAGGAATAATTTCCAACTATTCACTCCTTATATCTTTCCCATTTCCTTGGCCAGGGTCTGTGGACGTTTTTGGAGACCACAAACATGACAGTTTAGCAGAATCACTGTGGGCGATGGAGTGAAATATCCTGTGGATCATATATTTTCCTTGAGTTCTAACAGGTTTCCTTGGGACCCAGCATTAAGTGAATGTCAGGAATCTTTATTGTATTCTGGCAATTGTACAGTCTTTTTCACCTGTGGGTTGTCCTGGCGTCCACTGTCCTCTATCCTGAGGTCTGCTGGAACTGGTGAAGGACCAGGATAAAGCTGGGGGCTATCAGGAACCCAATGCATAGATTCACATTGTGCCTATTATCCCCAGCCTCTCCCGGAGACAAGATTGGGGTGGGTCCAGAGGGGATGGAGGCATTTCAGCCAATGTATTTTTAGCTTGCTGGTCAGGGCCATGTACGTGCAGGGTGTGGATATGTGGCCCCTTTTTTCCATGCTAGAAATGAGCCCCAGGAAGCCACCGCCGGCCTCTTGTGTTGGGAGGGCAGGAGGAAGCATGCACCGTAGATACTGTGAAGTCTGCAGGTTTCACTCAGTTGGGATTTGTCATCTGGCAAACAGTCAAGTATCTGCCATACCTGTCCGTGTCAGCTACAGTCTCCATGGCCAATCGCATGATGAAGTATCCAGTCAAGTTTTGGCAATTCCGAAGGTGTGGCAATCTTGGTTCTTACAAGGGGCCAGTGGGGAGCATTGCGACAGAGGCCCGTGTGCCGGGCCTGCAGGATGTCCCAGGAGGGAGGTGGAGGGTGGAGGGCACCTTGACAATTGACATCTGTGTCAACAGCACCCAGTGACACACCGGGGGAGGACGAGCCTGCGCTTGGCAGGCCAACAATGGGCTGATTGATGAAACGAACTTTTCCCTCAAAGGCCCCACCATTGCCAGTGGTGCCTGGGCTGCCAGTGGTCTGCACGCTGTCCCCTGGGGACTCCCTTGGCATGCTCAGAGCAGGGAACAGGAGTGGGCTTTGGTCCCTGATGGGGTCATGACCTGCCCATGATCCTCTGGGAGCCTGCAGTGGGGTGAGGGGTGGGCTGGTGGCTCCATGGCATGCAAGAACAAAGGCCTGGCGGGCTGGTGGTGATGAATGCTGTATGGGTGGGAGTGGCTGGGCCCTGGGTGGGTGATGAATCCACAGCATCTCCCACCTGGCGGAGGAAGGAGGAGCTTCATGAGATGCTCCAGAGATATGTCCTCCCACAAAATATAGCTTAGTTGGCGGGGGTTGCAAGTGTTCCCCTGAGACCTTAGCCACACTACACTTGGGAGCTCAGTTCAACATTGAGGATGAAAATCTTGGCCCCTCTTCTTTATCTTGCCCCACCCCTTCTCCTACACGTACATACACGTGTATATACACACATACACATTGCCTTGCCTGCTGAGGATGCATGAATCAAGTCAGCTGGGAGCTCAGACTGCTGAGGCCATGGCGCTGGGAGTTTCTCTCCACAAATGTGGACAGTGAAGCCTAGCAGGCCTCAGGTGATAGGACCCTCTAGTTGCCTGTCAACAGGGACTGCCCCAACTACTTTTCTTCTGTGTTGTGTTCTCAGATGAAATGAGCCCCAAGAGACTTAAGTTACTCAACAGGTCCCTCAACATAGGCTACTGCCTCTCTCACATACTCAGCGAGGGCAGTACTCTTAGCTCAGTGCGGCTCTCAGGATTGGGGTACGAATTCCCAGAGGGTCAAGGGAGAAAGGGTCTGTCCTACAGAGCTGAGCCAAAGACTAAAATCCTCCAAAACCCAAGTTTATTCATTCCAACTTCTATTTAAAGTCCTTCAATGGTAACTTTAAGTAGTTCCCAGGACAGAGACCAAAATGGTTATCAGAGTCTAGCCTCTACTCATCTTGGCTCTTTAACATTGTCCAATGCCTTGCCCCTTGTTTGCTGCCCTCCAGCCATACTGGCCTTTTACCACAATGTGTAACATGCAGTGGCCTTGTGGTGGGATAGAGTGAGGAGCCTCTTGGCTCTTCTGCTGGTAATGCCTTTCCTTTCATATCCATTTCTGTTGCCCTTTCCACCTGGTTAACTTTTGTCAATCCTTCAATTCTTTGAGCACTTATCCCTGTAGATCTTTTCCATCTTGTTTTTTACTTTTTAAAATACACGGTAAATGCATTGTTTTTATAGATTGTGAGAGGTTTCTGTCGTTTGAAAGGTTTGTAAGTTTGTTTCAGTTGTTTGTTTCATGGTGTCTTAGTTCCTTATGTGCCTGGTTATTTTTGGCTTTGTGCTGGTCATTAAATTTGAAAATTTAGTTTAGGAACAATTCTTTCAGAAGACTTTTGTTTGCCTCTGCTGGGCTGTGGTGGTGCTACCAGTTATTCAAACCTGAGAGTCCCTGAGCTCTCAGGTTATTTGAATATATGAGCACAGGCCCACAAAACGGCCTGTTTATTTATGGTTCATCCTCATTCTCAAAGCGAAGTCCTTTAGAGGCTGAGCTCACTGTATGTGGGGAGTTAAACTCCCCCACCTTAGGTGGGACTTAGGTTTTGACTGTGGTGGATTTCATCCTAGGAGGTCACCACAACTATAGTTCAACTTGGCAAATGTTTCTTCTGGACCAGAAAACTACCTCAGGGCAAAGTAGCTTTGAATGCTTGTCTTTCTGTGACCTTGCCTTTTCGTAGAATTTGGCCTCATAATTCTTCACTATCTTAGTAGCTTTTTGATTCTTTTTAGAGGATTAAAAATAATTCATTAAGTGTTTTTAAGGTGTCCGCTGTAAGAGGTCGGTTCAAATTAACTCCTCTTAGGAGGGCAGAAATTTTGTGGTATAATTGTAATTTTCCCAATGCAGCTTTCTCTGATTTTCAGCATAGGTCTGAGTTCCCCCTTAAATCCTCTACTGGTACAATAAGCCTCTTCCCTTACCAGTTCTCACAGTGGCTGTACTTATGAGTTTATTTGACTAATACCCTCAGTACCTAGAGCAGTACCTGATAGAATTGTGATGACCTCTACTTGCTTCACTTGGTCCACCAGGTTTGTTTTTTGATAACTTTTGGACATTACTTTGAACATGCAAGTCAGTTATTCTTTACCTTGTATTTTGCATCCCTCGAGGACTAGTGTGACTCTGATATGCATGCAGTGATTGAGAACATGAACTTTATTTTTTATTTTATTTTATCTGTTAGAGGAGAGAGAGAGAGAGAGCGAGCGTGAGCATGAGCAGGAGGGGCAGAGGGGGAGAGAGAGAGAGAGTGAGTCTTAAGCAGACTCCAGGCTGAGTGTGGAGCCCGACATAGGGCTCAGTCCCACAACCCTGAGATCATAACCTGAGCTGAAAGCAAGAGTCAGACACTTAACCAACTGTACCACCCAGGAACCCCAAGAACATGAGCTTTAAATTCAGAGACTCTTGAATTTTATCTCTGTTCCTTCCTAACTGTATGGTCCTCTTAACTACTCTGAGCCTCAATTTTCTCATCTCTAAATTGGGAATAATATTTGTGTCTCTCTTATTGGGCTGCCTTGAGGATTAAATGAAATGCTGCTTAGCATAATGGGTGACTGGTTGGTGAAGTGGATTGGCACGAGGTATCCCTTCCAACTTCCTTTTAGTGAACCTTGCTGTATACAGATGTTGATAAGGCAAAAACTATGTCTCATTTCCCTTATAGCTAAAGTTGAGTTGTAAGGAGATGCAAGTAGATCCTATCAGTTAGATGTGTCTGTGCAAGATTTAGAAGGAAGAAATGAGGTGGAGACTCTCTTCTTGTTGGCTTGGCAACAAGCCTAGTAGCAGTAAGCATGACCATGATGCTATTGACTTTTCCATATTGAGTTTTAGTGTCTGGTCACCAGTTTTGTGGGTGTTAAGAGCCAATTGTGGAAGTGGCAGCACTTTTATATCTCTGGGCTACAGTTATGACAGTGTGTTCTTTTTTCCTTTTCTTTTTTTAATATAAGAAAGAATCACAGTGCATGGGGGCTGGGTAGGGACAGAGGAAGAGGGAGAGAGCCTGGCGTGGAGCCTGACACGGGGCTCAAGCTCACTACTGAGATCATGCCCTGAGCCCAGATGAAGAGTTGGATGCTCAGTTGACTGAGCCACCCAGGCGCCCCTATGGCCATGCATTCTGGAAGTCAGTTACGATGGCAGCTTCTTAATTCTCCTTCAATCAGCTGTGAGTGATGCTCTGGGTATAATCCATCCTGAAGCTCAATTCCATTTCGCTTATGGCCCCAAGGAATTAAATAAACAAGTTTTCTGCTCTAAAAATACAATGGTGGCACAGGCATAGGATAATAGTTCAGGAGATTTCTGTTCAAAAAGAGAGAAAATGTAAAGGAAAAAAAGTTACTGGTCCCAAGCACTTTTGAAATCCAGCGGGGCAAACTCCATTTGGTTTTAAAGCCTCTTCTGTGATTCTTGGCTCTATCCTTCAGGTTCCAGGCTCCACCCTCTGAGTCATCCTTCTTTTTCGTTAAGGGTAGCATGGTTCACAGCTGAGGGGTTTTATCGACCTGCCTCTTGCCTGGAGAATTTTGAAGGTCATACAGCCTTCTTTCATTTTTGTCCCCTCTCTGCCTCTTTTGGTTCAAACTGGCAGCATTTCTACTGGTATAACTTTCTCAAGATGAGAGATAATCTCATCTCTCTTTTGGCTTCTGCTGAGAGGCTGAGGGGACCTATGAGTCACACACTTAATCTTTTCAAAGAGCCTTTTGTGTGAGTGAGTGCTCTGACCTTTTGATCTTTCTGAGGTACTAAAAAAAGATTGTCCAGCCATGTCTTCCGTTTTTACCATAAAACATGCTTTCCTGACAGTGAAGCTTTCAATTGTCATGCCTTTTGCAGTCTGGACAGGCTGAGAATTCCCCACATCATCAAATCCGAGTTCTTTCATGTTTACCAGTTCTTCCTTGAGTCTATCACTTTCCTTTTGCATTTTACTACAAGCGGCAAGAATAAACCTGGCCATACCATCAACCCTTCTTGGAACTCCGCACAGGTAAATATCCAAGATCATCACTTGCAAGTTCTGCCTTCCACATCGCTACGGGGCACAATTCCACTAAGTTTTCTGCTGCTCCCTAACAAGGATCCTCTTTCTTCCATTTTCCACTAACATTTCCTCATTTCCTCCTGAGCCTCCACTGGCAGCACCTTTAACATCCATATTTAAACCAGTCTGTTCACAACAATTCAAGGATTCTCTAAGGTGATTTAGGTTTTCCCTACCATGTTTCTCACTCCTTCTGAGTCCTTACTAGTTGAGTTAACATCCGTATTTCTACTAAGAGTCTGTTCAAGGCAACCTAGGCTTTCTCTAGCATGTTCCTCAGAATTCTCCCAGGCTCTGCCCCTGCCCAATTCCACAGTCACTTCCACTCTTTAAGGTATTTTTTTTTAAAGATTTTTTAATTTATTGGACAGAGATAGAGACAGCCAGCGAGAGAGGGAACACAAGCAGGGGTAGTGGGAGAGGAAGAAGCAGGCTCATAGCAGAGGAGCCTGATGTGGGGCTCGATCCCGGAACACCAGGATCACGCCCTGAGCTGAAGGCAGACGCTTAACCGCTGTGCCACCCAGGCGCCCCTAAGGTATTTGTTAGAGGGGACCCTCTCCCAACTTCTGGTACCAAAGTATTTTTAAATTTGTTACAGCAGCCATAGGAAACGATCACAATACAAATTTATTATCTTATAGTTCAATAGGTTAGAAATCTAGACTGGATCCCAGTGGCCTAAAGTCAAGGTGTCAGCAGGGTTTCATTCCTTTCTAGAGGCTCTAGGGGAAAATGCATTTTCTTGCCTTTTCCAGCTTGTGAAGGCTCACATCCCTTGGCTCACGGCCACTTCCCTCTTCAAAGCCAACAATAGCTGGCTGTGTCTTTCTCACATAGCATCATTCGGACATGGACTCTTCTTCCTCTATCTGCTACATTTAAGGGCCCTTAAGATTTCACTGGGCCCGTTGAGATAATCCGGGCTAATCTTGGTATTTAAAAATCATCCAATTTGCAACTCTAAGTATGTCTGCTACCCTAATTCCCCTCTGCCACAAAGTGTCAAGTGTTCATGCACAGGATAAGACCTGGATATCCTTGGGAGGTCATTATTCTCCTGGCCACACCTGCCTTCAGATAGGAAGGTAGGCTCAGTGGGGTTCTGGAAGTCTTTCTGGAGGCACCTCTGCAACTCTTCCCCACCCCCGAATAATTTCGTAAGCAACCAATACACTGACTCAGTACATTTCTTATCCTCTTAAGGTTTCCATTTCTTTTTCTGTAAAATGGGGGGAAGTTAGCACCACAGTTTTGAACTGGTAGTGGAGAGCAAAGAGAATGTTGATCCATCTCCCAGCCCTGAGGGAGGCATGCTGTGTGGACTGAGCAGCTGCTACCCAAGAGGGCTTCAAGGAGGTGGCATGAGCAGTGACAGGTCGTAGGAGTGACTTGAAGTTATGGGTAGGGTGAAAGGTATTGAATACCTGCCATGCGCTAGGCACTGTGCTGGGCTCTTTCCCCCATATCAGTTGTATTAATTACCTTCATCTGTGATGAAAGAAACGTCCTATTTTGTGCTGTCCAGTATGGTACCACTAGCTGCATGGTAAGAGAACATTTGAAATGTGGCTGCTGTGGCCGAGGAGCTAAACGTTTCGCTGTATTTAATTTCAGTTAATGTTCATGTAGATGTAACCAGCTATCTGTGGCCAGCAGCTCCTGGATCGGACGGCACAGCTCCGATAGGCTAAGTTGTCTGAGGTCTGGCCATGGCAGAACTAGTCCCTAGTCACTGGGGGAGGGGTCCAGAGTTGGGCCGTCCTGTTTCCTCAGTCTTTCTGTGACTTGCAGACTTTGGTGGACGCTGCTCCTTGCCCCTGGCCCAGTTTTGAACATTTCCACTCCCTCTGCTGTCTGGCCATTGGGTAACCCCACTCCTGTAAGCCTTCTGCGTAGCTCCTCCGTGGCCGCTCCCCCCGGAGTGGGGCTCTCGTCTATTCCCTCTTTGTCAGGGAGCCGGGGAGAGCCTGGGGTGTGTACGAGGTAGCAGGAGCCCAGGCTGGATCCTCTTGGACACAGCCTCCAGATGCTGCCACCTGCGATGCCATTGTAGCACCTTGGCCCCACGTGGGTTTGGCACAGTCCCGGAACCTTCTGCCCCAGGTGCTGCCAAATATCACTTCAGAGCCAGTGGTGTTTGCCCTCTTGGGGTCTCCTTTTCTGTCGTGCCTGCATAATCACCTTTCTTGGCATAGGAAGAGCAGGTGTTGTCACAGGGGTGGAGGCTGGCAGGGCTGTGCAGTGGGGACTTGGGGCATTGGGGATGCCAGGCCCCCGAAGCAGGCTGTTCATCTCTGAGCCCCCACGGCGACCCCACAGTGGCTTGGCAGAGCTGAGGAGCTCTGTGCGATGCGGAACACCTGTGGTTGGGAAGGGTAGGGATCCTGGTGGAGGCTGGCCAAACATATGCCCAGGTAGAGGTTTCAAGCGTATGGTTTAGGGGATGTGCCTGAACTAATCCTGTTATTAGCTGGATTATCTGTTCAAACTGAGAACCAGCTTCTGTGGGTCCCCTGTGAAATGCTCAGTCAGGAGCCAGGGTGACGGGCCCCACCTGGGGTGTTGCCTCGTGTCAGTGCGCCTGCAGCCTGCGTGGCAGTCCAGGCCGGCGCTGCTCCTGTTTCATGCGCTAGTTTATTCATTGATTCATGCATCCGTCCTCTAGTCCCTGGCTGCCAGCTGAGCCGCAGGCCTGGAGCTGGGTGCTAGGGACCTGCAGGTGAACTGAACCAGGTAGGGTCTCTCATAGAGACAGACGCAGGTGCATAACGGTAAACCGGAGCTGGGTACAGAGAAACTGGGATGTTCGGGAAGAGAGGTTGAGCTGGGGCTGGACAGGTGGGCGTGTGAAGGGCTTGGAGAGCCTGCCGAGGTCAGCTTCCATCCAGAGGTGAGGTCGGCTCCTGTCCAGTGTTAGGAGAGGACTGGGGTGATCAGATCTGGTGCTGAGGAAGGACGGATAAGAGGATGCTGGTGGGTATCACAGTGAGACCCCCGAGAAGGCTGTACTGGTTCAGTCGTTCATTCCTCACCCGGCCAATATTTCATTTCCCGCTACCTGTTGGGCCCTGTGCTAGAAGCTAGGGATGTGTGCTCGAACCAAAGAGACAAAAGTCTCTGTCCTCCTGGAGCCTGTGTTCCAAGAGAGAGCGCTGGAGGAGGAGGGAGCAGGGAAGGGAGGACGAAGGAGGAGGGGAGGAGAAGGGAAAGAAGATGAGGGGATGAGGAGACGGAACTGTAATAAGTGAATGATGTAGCGTATCAGGAGGCAGGAGGTGCTGCTGAAAGAGACAGAGGGGGGGAAGGGAGGAAGGAGGGAGGGAAGGAAGGGAGGGAGGAAGGAGGGGAGGGAGGAAATGGAGCAGGACTAGAGGTGTGGGAAATGCTGGCATGGCCAGGATACCTTCCCTGAGCAGGTAAGATGGGAGGAGAGACTTGAAGGAGGTGAAGACATTACCAGGCAGATAGGGGCTGACAGTACGCAAGAACGGACGTGCTGTGGTGAGGAAAAGCAGGAGGCCCGTGTGCCTGCAGTGAAATGGTGTTGTGAGAGGAGTGGGTAGGGCAGAGAGAAGGAGGGCTGCCCATCACAAAGAGCTGGGGTTTCATCCCACTGTCCTTGGACCCCCCAAGGGCATCTCTGAGCCTGGGGAAAATTACCTCTGTGTTCTTATGACCCTTTAATGGAAATTCAGCGTACCTTTCAATTATGATTATAGGCAAAACCCCCACAGAAGTGAAGAGCCAGAGAGGACTTCATCAGTGGAAATTACAGACATTTTTATTCCATATTAAAACTGTATCAGATATCTTGAAATATTTCTTCTCATCACTAGTTTGAATAGACAGGAGCCCCAAGATCTTAAGATTTAATGCACATGTATCACTGTATCACACATTTTAAAACTTCTTTTGATATAACTGGTTTCATTTGTAATAGTACAGAATTTTTATGCATGGAAAATATTTCTGTAAGAGTCCTTTGGCTTCCCCAGCCTGCTGGGTGAGGGGTCTCCACGGCACAAAAATGATGAAGAAGATCTCATGTGGAGTCTGAGAACCTGCCCTGAGAACTTTGACTCTGGAATGGGGAGCCATTGCAGGATGTGGAGCGCAGATGCCATATGGGATTTACATTTGGAAAGGGCGATTCGGGCTGCTCTCTTTCCCCAGTAAGACCCACAGGGATCAGGGCGGAGGCAATTACAGTGATCCAGGTGGGAGATGGTCAAGACTCAGACCAGTGTGGTGGCAGCGGAGGTTAGGAGAAGGGGGTGAATGTGGATGTATTTTGAAGGGAGGGCCAAGAGGAATTGCTGCAGGATGGATGCGGGGTGCAAGAAGGAAGCTTCAAGGGTGGCTGGCTGCCATGGTCTCACTGCTGTGTGAGATGGGAGGGGTGGGTATGCTCAGGAAGGTTTCCCAGGGGAGGGGACAAGGAGCTGTTCTTAGAAGGTGATGGGTTGACCGTGTTGTAGCGCTGGCAGCTTGCCTAGGACCCACCATAAGTCCTCATGATAAATCACTGTAAAGATGGAAGGCGGGGGGGGGGCGCCCATGGGGTTTGTCAGGATCGTGGCTCAGGTGCCAGGAGGGATGGCTTTGCCACAACGGAGGTCCTGCAAGACATTTGGGGGTGAATGAACTCCCAGGGTAGAAAGGCTTCAGCCTTTGCTGAGTGTGGGAAGGATGCTTGCTTTAGTCTTCAGCTCTCTGTGTAGCCTGGGGGTTGGGGGTAGGTGGTGGGGGTACTGATTGATGGCCGTGGATTTAATAACTTGGTAAACCAGGCCTACTCCAAGCAGGATGAATTTGGTTGATATGTAAATATTTTATATCAGGGTATTAACTGCTTATTAAAAGTGTATTGAGATTTATATGTTATGTGGATATAATTGTAGACATCACAGAGAGGTCATGGGCTTGCTGGAAACATCTCTAGCAGGACTGGTAATCCGGAAATGTGTGTCCCGCCGTCAGCTGGCCTTTAGGTAGAGTGTTTTCCGTGTCCTATGAAGCAGACCTTAAACACAGGTATAAATGCTTCTGCATACACTGTTCCATTTTCTGGACCCACCGCATGCAGATTATGTGGAATCGCCAGGTGCTGACTTGACTCCTTTAAGATGAAAGAGGGAGTTCTCTGACCGGAGGATCTCCCACCTTGCAGGGACGGGGCACCCAGGGGGGAGTTGGGGCTGCTTCTGTCCTCCCCCTAAGTGCAGCGTCTGCCTGCCCAGGTACTGGGGAGGCAGGGGCCTGCTGCTGACAGCCATGGACCTTGTGTTCCCAGCCGGGGAGTGTTTGCTGTGTTGCCTCCTTCTTCTTGTGGCTTGGAGAGAGAGGGAGGACACTGGGGACAGTTTGGAACCCGAGGTGGGTAAGTGATATTAATGTGTAGTTTTTTTTTGAGCTGAACGTCTAGAATGTTCTCTGTATAGAAAATGATCAGTGCAAAACTTGGGGTGACCCATGGGAAAACAGATATTTCTTGAGTGTTGAAAGGGTGTTGAATTTAGGGGCTGGAATAAATCCATCCATCCATCCATCCATCCATCCATCCATCCATCCATCCATCCATTGATCCACCCATCCAGTGAGCTGAGTGCCAGGCACTGGGAATACAATGGTTAGCAAGATAAACTCTTGCCTGCGTGGAGCTTATACTCCCCTGGGGAAGTCAGATATAGACAAATCCACAGTGTATCCAGAGATTAGGCTGCACAAGAGTAGTGTTCTCAACCAAATTTCAATGATTGCTGTATCCTTTTATGTTGTTTGTTTTTATTTTTGTTGTTCGTCTTAAAACACATGTCCCCGGCAGTCCTAGCTTTGTTTTTTAGAGAATAGGCAGCTTCTGGCTGTCCAGATGGCTCATGGCTTCCTTTTACTGTTCTTCGTGGAAATCTTTCATGATGTTTTTCCATGACTCAGAAGGCCAGAGTACATGAGATAAATTTGCGCAGTAACTCAGGCCATTGCCATGCTGTTCTGGGCTGTGATTTGGGGTGTCTGCGGAGGGTGGAGCCTGCTGTTTGCCCCTGCACTAAATGGTCCCAGGGGCTCTCCTTTTTGAGTCTTTTGGTCTGCTTTTTTATAGTCTCCTCTCTGTCCCCTGCTGGCAGGCTGACCCTCCTCGCTCATGCTGGGTCCTCCTCTCTTTCTCTCTCTGGAGAAAGATACTTCCAGCATGCACATAGAAACCGTCAAATGTTGGCTCATGTCTCAAAGAAAAGAATGATTATCATATCGATAAACATCTTCATCATTTTTGCCTTGATGTTTCAAGAATTGTTTGTGAGCCAAGCCTTCGGCTGTGAAGAAAGGCACATCCACGTAGAGAGCTGAGGGACCTCTCTTGGCTGGGGCAGCTGTGAAACTGGCATGGTGGGGGGCTCAGGGGACGTTTTCTGGCCAGAGTTGGGGGGACAAGAGGTTCAGGAGTCGATGGTCTACACCAAGCCCTCCGGGGCATCTCCTGTCTCAGGTGCCGTTACCATCCCAACCCTGCAGAAGTGTCCCATTTCTGCTATGATGGGGACCCTGAGCAGATGGTCTTCTCAAGGTCTCATCTTCCTGGGGTCCCAAAACCTGAGCTGTCCAAGATGGTAGCCACTGGCTGTGTGAGGCTTTTGAGCACTTAATATGTGACTAGGAGGTCTGAGGAACGGAATTTTCAATACTTAGAAGTTTAAATTAATTTAAATTTAATAATAATAAAAAAAGTCCAGCCTGACAGCAGGGAGGAGAAAGAACACTATAAAAAGCAGACCCAAGGACTCAAGAAGATATTGGTAAATGTTGAGGTATTTTTGGAACAACGTGGGTGTGTGAATTTACTCATACCACTCTAAATTTTAGGGGACGTAAATACTGGTCAAGTATTTCTGAGGAAAATCTAGCGTCTGAACTGACAGGTCTGTAGGTATAAAATACATACTGGAGTTCAAAAATGTAGTGTTAAAAAATGTAAAATATCTCAATAATTTTTTATATCTGTTACATATTAAAGTGATAATATTTGGGGCATAATGGGTTAAAATGTATTAAGGTTAATCTCACTTGTTGACTGTGTTTACTTTTTAATAAGTGGCTTCTCGAAAATTAAAAATACATGTGAGTCACATTCTATTTCTATCAGACAGTGCTGATCTAGACCCTTCCATGACCCTTGCTCAGGTCTGAGGTGGTTACATAATTTGGTGGGGCTGTCACTTTTTGGACACTTATATGTGCCACTCTGGGCTAAGATCTTTATGTGTTTCCTGTTCTCCCAAGAGTCCTGGGAGGTAGATACTATTATTTCATTTAAAATATGAGGAGATTGGATCTCCAAGTAGTGAAGTAAATTGCTCAAGGTCACACAGCTAAAATGGAACAGAGCCGAGACCCTATAATTGGACAGGTTGGGTTAAAGCCCTCTTTATGGCCACTATCCCACATTGTCCGACTCCAACCCTGAGTTCTGTACCCATCTCGGAGCTCAGTATCCCAGAGCCGGGTCAGCAAGTGAGCACAAGGACCATAAGAATCCATGGGGGATCATGACCTTGGGGTCCTCCCTGGGCCGCTTTGGAGAGCACGTGAGCCCGGCGTGTACCTGGGGTGTACCACCACCCTGGTCTGAGGGCAGGGTGTCCAGTTCCAGCAGCACAACCAAAGCCTAGATCCCAGCTGTAGCCTTGTTCCATTTGGCGGCAGAATGTTTTCACTAACATCATGGGCTGGCAGCCCCAATAGGATCGTTCTCTGCATTTCACCAATGAGCAAACCGAGCGTCACATGGGCAGAATGGCTTCCCTGAGATCACAGTGGAGGCTGGGACTAGAACCCAGGGTTGTGCTTGCAGATTCAGAGTTCTTTCCTCTAACTAAATCTGGCTCTACACAAAGATAAAGTAAAAGTTCTGATAGGATTTGTAGTTTGGGGGAGAGTGCCAGAATGTCACCTTCATGGTGCTGAAGCCATTGTCTGGTATGGTACTAGTAACCCTCTCGTTAGGATGATTTCTCTTGGATAAGTCAGCCTCCTGGTGAGTGGGTTCTAAGAAGGTCTCTTCCTGAAAGGGCAGTGGGCAGTGGTGTTGGGCAGGGTGGGGACTGAGGCAGGGTGGTGAGTGGGCAAGATTGGGCTGCTCGGGACTGGATAGGATGTGGGTGGCGTGGACCACCCGCAGACCCATGTTTGCCTTTCACAATATTGTCTCTGAGGTATGAGATCTCTTTCCTGGGTTTTCTCTGGACGCCTGAGGACAGATGGCACTGGGTAGGAGCTCCTAAGAGAAAGCGGGTCCTGGGCTTACCCAGATCTTGTCTCTCAGCTCATGTGGAGCTTTGGGAGCCCTGGGCTGTATTCTCAGATTCCCATTTACTACCCGTGTGTTCTGGGGGACACGACCTCACCCCTCCAAACTTCAGTTTTCTCATCTATAAAGTGGGGCTTTACCTTGCAGGGTGAGGGGATTAGCACGGAACAGATGAGACACCTGCATCTGGTGGTTCCCGCTGGGGCTCACTTGGTCTTTGGGACTCTCCTTATCTCTATGAGGCAAACTGGAGGACCAAGAAAAAAAACTGTACCCTGGTGTCCCCAGCCTGAAGGGTAGGAAACAGGACTGTGGATTCTTTCTAGGTATGAATTTCATTCCCAGTCTGGGTGCTTGAGTTTTCTCAGCAGAAAATCGGGTAGCGCTGCCCGTGTGCTAGGAAGGGGTGGGCAAGGTTGCCAGAATCCCAAGTATTCAGAGATCGCTCCTGCTGAATTGGGGAAGAGACCCCCATGGGAAAGCAGGGGCCAAAAGGTGTTGCTTTTTTTTTTCCTCCCCTCAAAGTCCTTAAGGCAACCTAATGTCCTGGAATATATTGCAAATTCTGGATTATATAAACACTTTTTGCCCAGGAAGCATCTTTGGGAGATCTTATTCCAGCCACACTTCCTTCCAGGTAGAGAGCCTGACCACCCTGCTGGACAAGGCCCCAGGGCCAGCCCCTGAAGTTCAGAATGGACTAAGCCTGCGTCCTCTGAACTCAAAGCCAGCCTTGCAGGGAAAGCCAGGGATGCTAATCATTGCCTGTGCCTGGCTGGTCCCAAACACTGCTTTGTAGATCCCTTGCTTCCCTCCTCCTCCCCCTCCTCCCCACTTGCCCCTGGTCACTGGGTATCCAAAGTCCCTTCCTGGCAGAGACCAGGGGTCCATTTGGGCGGAGGGTCGTATCAGAGCCAATGTGTGCCCTCTCCTCCTCCTCCCTGGGCTGCTGCTGCATTAAGTTAGGGCCCATCTTGGGAGTAAAGCTGTACCCAGCCTCCAAGCAGAAAGGCCCCTTCTCCTGTCCCAGGGCCCAGGTAAGGGGGAGGGTGGGCAGAATGAGAGCTAATTGTGCTGGGCTCTTGGCCCTTTAAGACAATTGCCTCCCTGACTGGTGTGGAGATGGTAAGCCCAGCCAGCATCTTGACTCTGCTGATGGTCACCGGGTGATATGCGGTAAAGCCTGGATCCTTCTCCCTTTGAACTGAGCGCTCCGTCTCTTTCCCGCCTGGGAGCCGTTTTGAACTGTCAGTTCCTGGGGATTAGATACATGTTTAGGCTGGATGAACTCATGAATGAAAATATTTTGCTTCGTGGTTTCGGCAACAGCGTCCTGCACAGTGGGCCCCCTTTGCTCTCCTCTCCCTCGCCTAGCACCACCCACCCAGGCCCACCCTAATAGCAGGCGCCCCAGCCCTGAGAGCAGTATCCAAGGTGCTCCATGATAGTTTGGACAGGGCCACCATGCTGTGAGGAAACCAGGCGACTGGCAGCTTTTGGGCCAGGTGAGTGCTTTCTTGAAATTTTGTTCGGATCTATGATGCTATCTTTAGCACAGGACAGCAGTGGGGTGGTCCCAGGCTCTTCTGTTTGTGAGCAAGGGCAGGGCTGGGAGAGAGGAATTGGCCCTGGGTTTGTGTATTTCAGTCAGCTTTGATTCCAGTGCCATGGGCTTCTGGAGCTCTGGTGGTGGAGGTCATGTGGTTGGGGATGGGGGCCTGTCATCTGGGAAGTGGTATCATGGAAGAGGCAGGAAGATCCAAGTTCAAATTTCAGCTCCGTCTCTTTGTTGTGTGATCTGGAGAAGGTCACGTAACTGCTTCCCATCCCCAGATTACAGGTCAGGGTGCTGGGGTTCTCATCTCTCCTTGCCCTGACGGTTGTTAGTGTGTGAGGTGAGGCCAGGGTGCCTGGCATGGAGTCACCATTGCATCACTGTCTGGTCCCTGCTTGTGGTTGGGCTTGGCTGCAACAGGAGCTGAGGTCAGTACCCACTCCGTGCCCCCCATGCCCCACATTGCAAGAATGAGGAAGACCCAAGGGAAGTGCTTACTGGGCCACTTGGTGATGGATGAAGTCATCAGCTCCAAAGTGAATTAAAAAATGCCACAATTCATTGATGGGTATCATGACTGCCTGGGTTACACCCATGGCTGGTTCCACCATAGCCTCTTCATTATCATGTGACTCTGGGGCTTCTTGGACACCTGAAGTCAGCAGCCACTGTCCAGAGGACAGCTGTCTGCTCACACCTCCTACAGGGGGTTGCGGGGGACTTCCTGTAAGGGGCATAGGTTGGTGGCTATTAGGAATCTGCTCTGGGTTGTTGGTTGGTGAACAGATACAGTTGAGGTTCAAAAGTGGTCTTGGGCTGGTGTCTGGTGGCTGGTCACCTACCTTGGCTGGGTGGGGGAGGGTAAGTGCATAGGTTGTACTGGATGCCAACTTGTGTGTGGTGGGGGGGTGGGGATGGGATGGGGGTGGGGCTGGGAATATTACTGGGCTTTTCCATCTTGACTCTGGGTCAGTGGCTCTATCAGGAAACAGTTGGTGTATGAGTAATATTCTATTACGTACTATATGGGAGTATATACTAATCTTTTTGTTTTCTCTGTATACATATTTCTTTTTCTTATAAAACTGTATGACTCATTTTTATAACTTGATCTCGCTTAGCAACATATCGTGGTATCTATTGCTATGTGTATCTCAGTATATCATGGTAACCTTTCACATTGTACTCTATCATTGGTGAGGGCTGCGTGGTGTTCCTTGGTATAATGTACTCCAGTTCTCAAAACCTTGCTTACGTTTGGTTATATTGATCATTTGTGTGTGTCTGCCCTCATCAACCACACTGTGGCAAGCATCTTTGTACAAGCATCACTTATAGGATTGTTTCCTTAAGAGAAGTGTTTAGAAGTTAAATTTGTGAAAAAGGTGTCTGTGTTTTTCAGGCTTCTGAGGCCTTTTGCTAAGTTGCCTTCCAGAAAGTTTGTCCTTATTGACATTCCCACCAGTAGTGTTTGACAGTATTTGCTTCCCTTTGCTCTCTCCAACATTAGGTATCAAAGTTTAAAGTTTAAGTCTGTCTTTTGTTTTACTAGAAAAAAAAAGGTGAATACCTTATTATTTTAATTTGCATTTTTTATTACCTGAGAAGCTAAATATATTTTTTATAGTTCTTGACCACTTATATTTACTATTGTCTGAATTAGCTGTCCACATAATTTTCTCCTTTCTCATTAAATGTTCTTCCTCTTAATGATTTATATGAGCGCTTTATATATTAAGGATCATAGATGTTTCATATATTTTATGAATATTTGAATGTTTAAGTATTTATCACACATTAGCTCCCTCATTCATTCATTTAGAATTTTTCTGTAAAAATTCCAGATTCTATTAGGGGTGGTTGTATACTGGAGAATTAGCTCCTCTATGTCCCCTACAGAGGAGCTTACAGCTTGTGGGATAATGAAGTATGACCGTAACCATGTGGGCTAGGAAAGTTGTACTCAGTGCTGATTGGAAATGGGGAAGGAAAGGTTGGTATGGGCAGGTCAGAGCATAAGGGCATCCTGGAAGTGGCAGTGAAAATTGGATCTTGAAAGAGGTGTGGTCTACAGATATGGGATGGGGAGGGCGGCGGTGAAAGAGAGAGGTTGGGGGGGAAAGAATGACTGAAACATGAAGATGGGACTGAGAATAGCCTATAAACAGGCTGGGGTTGTAAATGACCAAACAGATTTATTTATTCAGGGCTAGCTGTAGGGGGGCATAGCACCCTGGTGAGGGGGTGTGGTGATGATGTGGGGAGGAGAGTCTCCCATTTTCCCTCTGGGTCCACGTAAGACTTTGTTTTCCAAGTAGAAGGAACACCGTCCTTTACTTCTTCTGCATACATCCCCCAGGGCCTGGCGAGATGTTTCTAGAGGAACTATCCTACAGTGGTGGGGGGCCATGGTGAGGGATGCTGTCCTGGGTCGAAAGCCCCTTCAGATTCCAGCAAGGTCCGTGAGGGTGTTGAATCCCGTTGACAGAAATGAATCAGGGTCTAAGAAGGCAAAGAGACCGCACATGGATCAGCCTGGGGGGGGGGTGGGCCTCAGAAGTGTGACTTAGGAGAGCCGAAGTCACCTCAGGGTGTGCGGGAGCCAGCTGCCTGCCTCTGCGGCTCTCCCCGTGACCTGGGAGACAGAAGAGAGGGCCCTGGGCTGTGACAACAGCCAGGTGACAGCTGCCTATGCTTCCAAGGGCTTTTCCTGCAAGGTCAGGGCAGGAGCAGCGCTGGACCTTCAGCCAGACCCTGCTTCTTCCTCAGGGCCAGGCCCCTCCCTGGGAGTCAGGTCAGATGGAACTGAGCAGGGACCGTCCGGGGTGGGGTGCATGCACAGTGTGGGGACTCAGAATCAGAGTCTTCAGGGAGTCTTCTCTCTGTGTGAAGCACTGTGGAGGCCCAGGCAGGCACAGGAGGAGCCGGAGATGCTGGGCCTCATGCCTGGGGGCTAGTGGTCTAATTGGGAGATGGGATGGGGCCCTTTCGGTCCCAAGGTCAGGATGTGGGGGCTGTGGGATTGTTGCTTCAGCTGGTGTTTATCAAGCACAGACTACGGCCCAGGCAAGAGTTGGGGATGCAGCCTGGGTGAAGAGGCTAAACCAGCCTCTGCCCTTGGGGTTACAGTCCTGTGACGTCGGCCAGCCAGAAGCAGGGAGTGGTGGACGGCTGGCCCCTTGGGCCGCAGTGGCACAGAGAGCTGCGGGAGCGTGTGGGAGAGCACTCCGGAAGGAGGGCACATTTGGGTTGAGGCCTGAAGAGGAAGTAGCAGTTAGGCAGGTGAGGGGAGGGAGAGCATATGTAAGGGCCTGCTGGGGTGTCCAAGGCAGACAGGACAGGGGTGGCCTCCTGTACTCCTGCTGGAATTCCCTGGTAGGGCTCAGGCCTCTGGTGGATTCTTGAGGGTGGAGGGGCACCCCAGTTTGGAGCCTGGCCCAGGCAAGGCAGCATTGAGGCAGGGGTGTCGCCCCACCTGCGGCACCGTTGGTGGTGGCACGGAGCGACCCTCCACAGGAAGGGGTGGCCGTGGGGGTGAGGACAACCTTGTGCCCACTCTCCCCACTCTGAAATAGATCATCTCGATCCACTCGGAGAGGAGTCCCTCGGAAGGCTGGAAGGAACATTTCCTTCGATTCAGAAGGTCATGCTCTGCACCTCACCCTCACAGGAGGACCTGAGGGCTCTAGGTGACACGGAGCCAGCCGTGCCCTTGCTGCCCAGGGAGGGAGACTTCAGCTTGGGGAGGAGGCAGGTTCCTGCCCAGTGCCGCTCTGCTCACTCCCAGGAGCCTGCTTTGAGAAGGCCAACCCCCCACCGCCTCTGGAAGGGCAGCCTGACTCCTCACAGGCCCTCTGAGTGTTCCCTTGCCAGCTGGGTGCTCCCTCCGTGGTGCTGTCTCACCTCCTCACAGTTGCCTGTCTCACTTCCTCTACCACATCCCCATCCTGTTTATCGAAGTCCTCCTCATCCTTCCAGGTGGGCAAAGTCACCCCCTCCCAGAAGCCTCCTTAGCTTTCCGAGCCCTCTTGGGCGGCGCAAGGCCATCCTGGCTTAGGGTCCTGCTGGTTGTCGCTGCCCCGCTGCTGTCCTTGTGTCTGAACTGGTTCTGTCTGTGCAGACTTAGCAGGCAAGGGGTTCACCCGGCCAACCTGCTGCTCCTGTACGTGTCCGCACAGGGCCCGGCCTCCTTGCGCTCTGGGGCTCAGGGGCCTGTTTGCTGAGGGAGGTGGGTTCCTGAGGTAGCATTTCCTGGAGAACTGGCAGGAGCTGCTCTGTGGGCACCTCCCCGCCCCCTGCTGTTCTGGGGGTGGGGAAGGCCTGGCTTCACTCTCACTCGATGTGTGGCCTCAGGCAAACGATTTAACCTTTCCGAATCCGCATCTCCTCATCATTTTCACAGAGACAAAAATCTGCCTTGAGGCCCCGTGAGCGCTGAAAGAGATAATGGGTGTGTAACCCTAGTTGCCCCAGGACCCTGCACACGTTCCCCACACACTCCTGCAGCCAGAAGTCACGAGAGAGTTGTCCCTTGATTGTTCTTTGAAGGAAAGTGGAAGGTGGCGAGTCCCTGTCCTGGCCCCTGGCAGCTCCTTCCCACATTTGGCTTGGGTGCACCCCCACCCCAGCTCTTGATGATTCGAGGGCCCACCCTCCAACTCAGTGTCCGCAGTTTCGTCCCTCCTCTGTCCTGCCTTTCAGCTCCTGGGAGGAACAGGCTGGTGGTCGGAGAACTCTGTTGGAGGGGGTTGGGGAGGGAGGGATGCGTCCATGTGGATGGCTGAGCCGCCGGGAGATGTTCGAGGTCCTGGCCCATCCTTCCTGCTCAGTAGACGTTAGGCTCACAGTTCAGTCCGATACATGTTCACGGTCCACCTGTTCCACGCCCGGCACCATGTTCGAGTGTGATTGCTGAGGAACTCTGAGGAACTTGGCAGGAGCCGTTTGTCGGCAGAGGGGAGTGAAGCTCAGAGCTCACACCCTGCCCCAGGTCGCAGAGCTCATCAGCACCGGAGCGTTTGTCACTCCCAGGGGTGGTGGTGAAGTGTCCGTGGGTGCCAGGCTGGGTGGGGAGCCCCTCACACTCCCATCCTTGCTCCTGGGTCCGGCGGACCATTTGGGTGAGGAGAGAACAGGGTGCGGGCAGGTGATGGGCAGGTTCTAAATGCACAGGATTAAATATTTACATTAGGTAAAGATGAGGGTTAAGTGGCTCAGAGGCAGGCCAGGGAGAGGAGGGAATAGCTGCTGGGGCGGCTCCGGCTCCGGAGAGCTTCTAGAGCACGGCGGCGGGACAGGGGACCCTCTTTGGGGGTTCAGTGGAAGCGGCGAAAGGCTGGGGCCGGAGCGCGAGTCCGGGGCTGCATCTCCTGGGAGCTGTGGGAGAATGTGTGGTGGCCCAGGAATGTGGGAGCCACATACCTTTGTGTAATTAGGTTGGCTCCTCTGCCACAGCTGCAATTAGTGCAGGCGGGTGACGGGACTTCCTGCAGCCAAGGTCACTGCTGCACCTGGGCCGGCTTACCTGGGCTCCTGCTGTCCGGGCCGGGGGTGCAGTTTCTGGTGGGGGCAGCCACCAGGCAGGTGGGGCTGTTGGGACTTCAGGGTCATTGCAGCAGGAGGATATGATCGTCCTGGCCCTCCTCCCGCTGCTCAGCCCTCTGTTCCTCTTCTCCGAGGCCCAGCTGGACGGGGGTCTGTGGCTCCCTCCTGTCCCCTTCCAGGTGGCTGTTACTGAGCTTTCTCTGTGCCTGTGAGTAGCAATGTCGGCATCCTGGAGGTAATTGGCACCTGGGACGAGTCAATGAATGCCTTGTATGCCTCCTTCCCCGGGGAGCTCAGTGGCAGGAATATTCCGAGAATTTGCATTTTTCTTTCGAGGAGTTCAACTTATCCTGCCTTAGTGGGAAAATGTAAAAAAAAAAAAAAAAAGTGCCATCACTTTGTTTCTCTTTAACTTTCAGGGAGTATTACTTTATTCACGAATTTCACCAGCAGCAATACGTAACAGTCACTGTCTTTGTTCTCTTTCCTGACCCTGCTCGTGTGTCTCCTAAAACTGTGAGATCGTAAAGGGGAAGAGTTGGAGACAGCAGAGTGATTATTCCCATTTTGCATTACAGATGGGAAAACCCAGAGGTTAGAGAAGTGAGATGTCTGCTCGGGGCCACACAGGGAAGCCAGTAGTGGTCCAGGGCCATCTGGATACCAAGCGGCACCAGGCTCAGGTTCACATCTCAGCAGGGGTGGGGTGGAGGCTGCGATGTGGCATGCAGGCTGGCGCCTGGGCTCTCTCGCCATGCCAGGCTGGGGGGGGGCAGGCAACCTGGTGGCTCGTGCACAGAGCAAGGGAAGGCAGCATAGTGCCTGCTGCAGAGGGGCCGTGCTGCCCTGCAGTGGGCCAGGGTTCGTTGGTGGTAGCTCTGGGGGTACAGTTGGGGGACAGGCTAGCTGCCCTCTCAGGCCACTGTCTCAAGGCTGGGCTGAGTCCCTGGTTCTTCAATCTTCTGCTCTGCACCCCAGAGTTGGAAAATGGTCTAAAAATCCTGAGAGTGATGGCCTTTCTTGGGTGTGGCCAGCCTTCTCCTTGAGGAACCCAGGGCAGCGAGGGCACACTCTGCTTTCTGCGAAGGCAGAGTTCCCTCAGGCGTGAGGCCCATAACTGCCCAGGCTTCACAGGGTGCAAGAAGATTGGATGAGGCGCCGTGTGATAAATGTGAAGTCACGAGTATATGCATGGCGTCCGGCAAGCGTTCACTTGGTGTTAGTGGCCATTAGTACTATTTTAACACGACTGTTGGAAGAGACAGGGCTCTGGGGGGTGATGGGGAGCTGACCTGGTCTGGGAAGACAGTCTGCAGGAAGAGCAGCTGACACCGGCTGTTGGCCCCGTACCTCCTTTCACCTTGCATTCCCTGATAGGCTGAAGCACCTTCAGGAGGAGTAAAACCCCAGCTGATGCTCATTATTCATGGCGGTTATGTTCTAGAAAGTCACCAGGACCTTGAAATAACAAATGCTGGGCCGCTGCTCCTAGGGGAGATTCAGGGCTCTGTTCCTGTGAGCCTCTGGTCCCAACATATTCACCAAGTGATCAGTATATAACCTTGTTTGATGTGGGTTATTGTTTAAAGACAGCCTCTATAACAGGTATGTGTGTGTTTAATATATATGTGGTTGATTAACCTCTATTTGACTGATACATATATTTGATTAATTAACCTTAAACCCATGGTCAGGAGTGATGACTCAGCCCTGATCAAAGCTCTAACACAGGTCTTGTCTGCAAAAGACACAGCCTTCCTACACTTGGGAAAACTAGACCGTGCTTGAGCACTGTACTTAGGGGCTGTTTGAAACAGCAAAATCACCAACAGAAAGCCCAAATATGTGGAAAACATGGCACTGTATAGACAGAAGGACATTGGTTTCCTCTGTGAAAGCTGAAACAAGAGGCAGAGGGGCACCTTGTTCATCCTCGGCTGGGGCCGTGCCCGTCAGGTGACTCGCCATTTTTGCTGCTCTATGCCTGTCCCCGTGTGATCATGAAGACGCTATCGGTATTGGTTCTTGGGGTAACACGTTTTAGCCAGCAGGCAATCGGCATAGATGGAATCTGTGAATAATGAGGCTCAGCTGTGTGGTAGCCAACCCGAACTTCTGAGCCAGCCCAGCATTGGGGTTTGCTCCAGGTTTGGGAGCTGGAGGCAGAGCCCTGAGCCACATGGAACGTGGACAGGAGGGAGGTCCTCAAATGATAGCAGGGCCAGATGCTGGCCCAGCTGGGAGCAGAGGGGGGCCCCGGGCAGGGCTGTGGCTGAGCTGGGGGGGGCTTTGGGTAAGGCATCCTGATGGGTTCTCCACGCATAGCACTTCAGCTGTTTACGGCAGTGGATGGGAGGGATATAGTTATTTTTCCTCTTTGAACATATTTGGAACATATAAACGAGAAGAAGCTTACCTTGGCAGGATTTTCGCCTTGCAACCCCCCCCCCTTCTGTACACCACACTCCCTGGTTTCTCTGAGCACTGGCAGAGTTGGAACTACCACTGGAGGTAGTTGTCTGTTCAGTTGGGAGCCCGAGCGTCTGTGCAGATAGAAGGGAGGAAGGCAATGACTATGATGACTGTGGTAGACAATCCCCCCAAGCTCAGGGGGAAAGGTGAGGGAGGGTTGGGCCGGAGCAGGGCAGGTCACCTCCTACAACTCCCCAGTCTCCTGGGCCTCCCAGCAAACTTCTGTGCACTCCATTAATCTTCTAGAGGCTGAGTTTGAGACCAGGAGGGTCCCTGGATTCCCATCACCTTTGGGTCTGGGTGGTAGTGAGGCCCAAAGGGGGAGGTGTGTCACTGATCACCACAGAGCAGAGGTGGGGCTAGAGCCCGGGCTTGTAGACTCCCAGACAAGTGCTCGCTCCACATCAGCGCAGTGCCCCTGCTGTGTCTTCTCACAGAGGCACTTTGCATATGGCGGATGGTTTGTTTTGTGAAGGACTTTTTGTGAAGGACTACCTGCAGTCCTGTGACGAGGTTAGGAACTTGGGCTTTGGAGTCAGACTGTCAACCTTAGAATCTTGTCTTCATCACTCACTGTGTGACCTGGGGCAAGTAACTTAACCTCTCTGTGCCTCAGTTTGCTCATTTTCAATTGAGGATAGTCATACCGGTGACTTGAGGTTGCATCGAGGAATTAATCAGTTAATATTTCTAAAACATTTAGAACAGCCCCTGGCACAAAATTAGAGTTATGTGTTTGTGAAATAGACAAAAATTGTAAAAATGCTGTGATCTGGGGCCATGTACCCGTACTGAGCCTCAGTTTTATCATCTGAGAAATGGGGAGAGATAATCATACAGAGGGTTGTTGTCATGACTCAGTGTGATGAAAGTGAATTTAAGGTGCTTCATATGGAGTAGGCTTTTACAAGCTCTCAGTGGTTATCATCATTGGTTTTCTTATCACTGGGTACCCTCGTTCCCACTCAAGTGGCTTTTGTCTGCTCTGCCAGCAGGTGAGAGGAAGGAAGAGCAAACACACAATGTGGGTCAGGAGGAAGGGAGGTGACGGGGGCTGCTGAGGTCTGCGCGCACATGAGGCCAGCGGTGGCTTTGGGCCTCCTATTGGCAAAGACCCTGCAACCAGCTGGGTGCATGGAGCCCAGAAATGAGTGGGGAGATGTTCACTGTTCTCCAAGCCACACCCTGCAAGGGGCTGCCTTCCCTGCTTCTAGCTCCCAGGGTCTCGGGGAACCTGCCCCGGTCAGCCGTGGTTCCCCCCCAGGAGCTCTTGCCCTGGCTTTTGTTTCTCGTGGGGCAGCCCCTCCACCTGCCCAGGCATCTGAGTGGTGAGAAGGCCGTTTGGAGGAAGCGGGTGTGTGCAGGCAACTCCCCCCGGAGTTTTCTCTGGAAGGCTCAGGATACACTTCACAGGAAGCGTCAGCACAATTTTCTAATCAAGTTGAAGTCCGTGGCCCGTAGTTAGAAACAATAAATGAAATGCAATTTGAGCCGGCACTTTGCCTGAGTCCCCGTTTCTGGAAGTGGGTATGGGTGAGAAGCTTGTCTTTCTGAGGGAAGAACTTGCCCCCCCCCCTCCCCGACCCTGACCATTTAGCCCCCAGCCCCACCATCGGCTGGCAGGGGTGGGACCCTAGGACTTTATTTTAGGTAATCATTCCAAATCCTGATTTTGATCTGTCAGGTCAAAGTCCACACTTCTCTGTAAATCAATGCAACTCTTTAGCCCACTCTTTGTTTTTTCTCCTTCCAGCTCCTTCTACCTACCATGCTCAGAGTTTAGTCTCGGAGGTCATTGTTTAATCAATATTAAACCATTCACGTAGTTTAAGTGTTTACTTATGTGCTTTGAATCCGAGCTCGCAGTAAGAGAGTGATGCCCGTAATCTGCCTTCACTGCACTCCCCAATACCCTAATTATGTAATTTAGAAAAGAACATTTCCTGACAGCAGTTTCTCAGTGCGCAGCAACAAATGCCGACTGGGGACGGGACCAAACAACCTGGTAATAGCTAGCACATGGACAGCGCTCCCTCGGTCCAGGCGGCCCGGGGTTGGGGCGGCCGCCCGTCCGTTTGGGTTAAGGCTTTCAAATGATGGCGTATTAGTGCCAGGAGAAGTAATTCCACATGAAAAGAGCTGTAGCTAATAGCCCATCTCCAGTCTCTCCTAGTTTGTGGAATAGGTCCTCACTGCAAATTGTTACTGACTCAGACAGTCGGGAACAAATAGCTGACCCAGCCTGAGGGACTGACGCGGCCAAAGACGTGTCCAAGAGGCCAAGGTTTAGACCAAGTTGTTCTTCGAGTCCTTGCCAACCCCCACATCTATGGTCCAGAGGCTGGGCCCAAGTGTTCCTCATATTCCTTACTGCTTTTGCGGGGGGAGTCGAGGGACTGGCATGCCCACTCCGTGGGCATGGGTTGGCGGGACCCACGATTTCAGGATACATCTGTACTTTAGTACCTTCTGGTCAGTGTGGCTGCTGGGGGCGAAGAGGCCCTGAATGCCTTTCTCTTCCATTGGTCTGCCGGTGTCCATGACAGAGCATCTCAAGTCCACTGCCTCTTGTGAGCAGAGCCCAGGGTGGCCTCTGGCCGTGTGAGCCTAAACGCTCACGGAACAACCCGTTTCCATAACAGGAATGGGAGACTATCCTTCTGCTTGTCCTCACCCTATGGACACCTCAGCCCAACAAATATTCTGTGTCTCTAGAAACCCCGCAGATGCCTTTGGGGGGGCTCACCTGTCTCAGCATTTGGGGGCACTGGCGTATAGCCCGTCCTCTGAGAAATCCAGCAGCTGTGGGCCCGCGTTGCTATGTAGTCATCCAGCTGCCCCGGACCCGAGCTCTGGAAGGTCCCAGAGGAGGGGTAGGGTACGAGTGAGGAGCAAACTGAGCTGCGGAAATGTTAATTTGGCTGTGAGTCCCAAACCGATGCATTAGCCTTTCTAGAAGCGCCGGTTGCTATAGCGATGGAAGCAGTGCCAATCGCAAGAGTTGTTTTTGTGGTTAGGGTGCCTGTCTTAGACAAAGAGAGGGAGGCCAAGCCGACAGCCTCCGTCCTTCCTGCCTTCCAAGGATTGGATAGTGTCAAAACCTGGCCTCAGGAGGAGGGGGGACAGCCACCCAGACTGGTCTTTTTGCCCTTGAATTCTGGGGAGGGTCCAGTGGCTTTGCCAGAAGGGAGTGACCACCTAGCAATCCAAGAAAGAACCCACAGGTGGGTTTACAAACCAACAATGGAGAAAGGGCTATCTGGTTATGGCAGAAACTGGAGTTGAAAGAAATGTCTCTCTCGGGGCAAATTCACGGTGGAGTGTTTTTTTATGAAATCATCTGCCACTCAGAGCCTGGCCGTGAGCCCACAGGGGTCTGCTCCTTCAGGCCACATTTTGGTTTGGGCTTCAAACATTAGCTCCCCTGAAAATTTTCCTAAATGACAGAATGGAGGCCTTTTCCGTAGCTGGGGTGCTTGGGTAGCTCGTTAACTCTCAAAGTGTCTTACAAATATTTATCCACCTTAGGTCATTTGCAAACCTAACCCCTGTCATCCCACCTCCAGGCTGTCCCTTCTCGCCAGGTTGCCCAACGTGAAGTCAGAAGCCTTGGACTGGGAATTCCATGTTGGCGGATTTTGAAAAGCTGGCCCCAAACGGTTCGTTTATTTCTCTAGTCTGCCCTTCTTAGAGTTCCAGAATGTGTCAGGACTCCCCAGTCCAGACATGCAAAGCCCTTTGCCCTCCCTGCCAGAGGTGAGAATATTTTATTTATGAATTCATCTTAAATCACTTTTAAAATCACATTTAATTAATACTCTTGCTCTGAGATTATGTCAAAGCATTAAAATAAAGAGGACATTAGGTAGGACTGAGGTATTTTAGGACAGGTAACCAACCAGGTCCCTTTGACTGGCTTTCCCAGCTGGCATGGACACGCGGAGAGAGCCTATTTCGTTTTGTTCTCTGAGATCCCTGAAGTATATCTATTTCCTTGTAAAGAGGAAGGCCCCTGGGATTTGGAGGCCTGGGCCCTTCCCAGGGGCAAGTGCATGCTGCATGTCAGTGATATTTCCCCCAGGACCCACCCAGATGATTCCTGGGCTCCTGCCCCTCCCTGTCTTCTCAGCAACCCTCTGCCCTTAGTTCCATCAGGGTTGCTGGCCTCAAAGTGGCCAAACCTGAATGTGCCTCTGCCCTGGGTCTCAGAGCTTCTGACTAATGAAGGCTGACCCCTGGTGCATTTTCAGAAGCCACGGCTTGCCTGCACCAAGCCAGCTCTGTTGATAAGATAGGCTTTTGTGTGTAGCAGGCAGGAGGGTAGCCACTTCAATAAGGACCATATCAAGGTGTTACTAATCCTTCTGCTGGCTAATGTTTGGCAAATAAATAGCCTCATTAGGAAGGGCTATAAAAGTCTGATAAGATTCTTCTAATTATCCCCCAAAGCACAAATACTTGGGGTTTCAGTTTAGTATAACAGGAGACATCAAGAAAAGAGGGGAGAATGTGTGAGAGGGAATGTATTTTTAACAATGGCTTCCCCCCCTGCCAACCCGAACACCGCCACATCTAGCATTTCATATTTTGCTTTTGCAAAAAAGCAACAAATTGCTGGAACAGGGGGAAAAAAAGACAATGACATATTTTAGGTTACTTCTTCACCTTTGCAAATCAATATACAAGCCATTAAAACTACATTTTTCCATTAATGATAAGTGTAATTACCTCTCTCTTGCCATAAAAACTTGTCCTTATTAAATGTAAATATTTAAAAATGATTGAAATATATTTGAAGGGCACTTTATAGCTTGATTTTATATGCTGACATCTGGGTTGCCTTTCCTAAAACACTCTATTTCTTGGAGAGTTATTAAATTAGTATTTTGAAAGGACTAACACTAGACTTGTTCCTTGTTTCAATTTTAATTTTGTACATATTTAGATTTACTGAGAACTCAGAGAGGGTTTACATTTGGCTCATACGTCGTTACGTTTGCGGGATTCGTACACATAGAAGCTGGGATACGATTTGCAGAGGGGATCTTTAAACATTTGGAAACCCCCATCTCCCCGTTGATTTCATATCCCTGTGAAGTGTGAGGAGGAGAACCGAGATTTCAAGATTCCTGGCCGTGAATGTTTAATTTTCCAGCTCGTCCTCTGAGCAGGGAGATTGTTTTAAATACCTACTTTTAATTGTGCATCATTTCAGAGAGCGAATTCCCGATTTTTTTTTTTTTGAGCCCTGTCGGAGATTATTTAGTTTCACTCCAAGAAAGAGACAACAGTGTGATAATTTTTTTCAGCTTCACTCTTTGGAAGAGATTGCTTTTTCTTTAAAAGTTCTCATTGTTAGTCGTCTCGTTCCCCCTCTATTTTTGGAAAGGTGAGATTGTTCAGCTCTGTGCTGGAGAGAGTTTCAGAAAAAGATAGAAAATCTAATATTTGAAAATACAGGCTTCAGTAAAATACCTAATTCCAGATGGCAAAAAGACCTTGTCCAAAAATGTGAAAGAATTCAATATTTGGTGGCTCAAAGATTTTTTTTCACGATAAACAAATATTTCTGGGATGGATGTGTTCCTGAGCTCTGCATAGGAAAGCAGCCATCCATGCAAGCCGCGCCAGGCTGCCCTTCAAACCCTCTTTGCTCTTTTCCTTTTCACTGTACTAAATCCTTGAGATGTGTAAAGATGTTATGATAGGCAGCAGGTCAAGTAATCTGCACATGTAGCTTTTTATAAATTTTTCTTTGCGAAGGAAAATTTTTCTTCAAATAAATCCCCCCAAATAAATGGTTTGTAAAAACAAAAGTCTATTTGTTTTGAAATAGCACACAAGAAACCATGTTATAACAATATCTCTCTTTATTTGAGTTCTGCCTGAGAAAAGCAATGTACCTCTCGTCAGCAATTTCCCTCATGATAAGCCTTTAAAAAATAAAGTTGTCTCCTGGGAGAAAATAAACATCAGGGAAGCATAGGTAGGGGTAACAAGGTGCCCTGGATTCACTTGTCCGCTGGAACTGTGTTCTACCTTTGTTTCCTGTCTCCTCCTCTCTGCGTCCCTCTTCCTTCCTCTGGAGTTCTGTTCGTGCAAATTTCGGAACCGTTAAGTAGTTTAGAAATTTGTTATTCTGATCATGTAGGTACCTCTTGAGTTAGCCAATTGTGTCCTTTTCTCCCCTTCTTGGAAGTGGAAATTTTAGATGAGTTTTGAAATCCATCTTTTGCCGAAACTCCTGGCAGAATGTCCGGGCTTTGGGGTTATTTTCACAGCGCACCGAAGGTGAGCAGACGAAGGGGGGGACACGCGGTGTGCACCCGTCAGTGACTTGGGAATTTTTCAGGAGGCATTATTTTCTTACATTAATGCCTTTGTAGATTCCACCGAGGTTCAGACATCAAAGAGCGTGCAATTAATAATGGGCATCTGGAGGGCCGATCACATGCTTCCGATGTTAAAGTGGTGAAGGAACGGCAGGAAAATCAGCCATGCTCAGGTATTAGCTCTAATTGTAATCATTTCTAAACAGCAGCAATGAAGGCTTCTCTTTTGTGCCTTTGCTCTCAGAAATGCAGGGGGTTCACATGTAGAAAGTTCCCATAGACGCTTTCCCTCTGGTGGATGAAGGAATAATAAATGATTTGTAGACCTGCATTGTCAGTGTCAGATCACCTTAATTTCTTCAATAAATGCAAACCCAATTTTGTGTGAACTTTTCCCTTGAAGCCCAACGTGGACGGGCGGGGGGGCGGGCAACGGACAGCTGGTTGCATTATTTGAGTCTTTGGTTAATCCTTACAGGTTGGCCCCTTTATTTGTTTGCATTTTCCAAAATAAATGTGGAGTTTGTAGCACAGGGATCATAGTCACTTTCTGCGTGCTATGACTGAAGGTCTCCGCTGGTTATTTCTTCTCCTTTATGGTAGCCTGTTTATCTTTTCCTAAGCGATATGTGTTACCCGACCCTGAGTAATATAAGATAGGCAGGTAAGACTGCATTTAAGCTCAACAAAAATGCTCCAGAGAAATAAGGCGCTTTGGGCTCTAAACACTCGAGCAGGTATAAAAACCTGCAACTATTTAACAATAATTCTCATTTGAGTAGGTCACAGATAATAAAGGAACACTTGTTTCTGGGAAATTAAAAAAATGACATGGGGGGAAAATATTTATTTGCTCTCTACATTGGTCAAATGACTGGTGGATATTAAAACTTGTAAACAGACAGATGCAACCAATTCTCTTTCATTAACGAATTGCAATTTCACGATAAAGTAAATGCATTAAAAAAATGTCTGCACTTCTGAGAAGCTGAAACTGTCAGAGTTGGAGCCTGCTCTAAATGTTATTTAAACAGCTAATATTCTAATATTATATATTCTAATCAGCAGAGGGGGGAAAAAAAGAGTTTACTTGTAAATCTTTAAGGAACCAACTGAACGTTAACAAGGCTCCTTTGGTTGTTCAGGTAGCAATAGGACCGAGAGACTTTGTGTACATTTCTGTATGTTTGCTCCTTGCCTAAATCTACCCAGTCGCCAGCTTTGTTTCCCTTCTAAGGACAAGCCATATCAGCAGCTCGTTTTAAAATTAATTGGAAGCAGGGTCTCTATTGCCATCAGCAAATACGTTATAAGCTTATTATTTAATAGGGATTCCCAGGTGAGGCCATCATCTTCTTTCCAAACCGAAATATAAAAGCCGAAAGCGTATTTGTTGAATCTGTCATTTTGGATTTGTGGCCCAGATTGTTTTCCGGAGCGTGCGGGGCCGGAGGAGGCTCCAATGAGCTCCCAGCTGCAGGCACCCCGGGCCCAGCGAAGCTGCTCGTGGCCCGGTGGCTGAGACGCTCCAGCTGCCCAAACCGCCTGCTTCCCCCAAACAGAGCTCCAGCCCTGCCCGCTCACGGCTTTTCCACATTGTAAAATCATTTGATTTATTTGTTTGGTTTGGTTTGGTTTTTTAGAAGCACTGCAGAAATTATTTCCTACTGGCAGAGAGGGTACTGGGTGTTACACTACATTAGTTTCACATCATTAGCTTAGGGTTCTCAAACTTAAAATTGTAAAGTATATGGGAGGCTTTGAGAGACCTCAGTTCTGACCAGAGCAGAACCAATTAAACCTGATGGATTCCTTTCACTGTCTGTAACGTGTGAGGCCATACAGAACAGTCTGTGGCACTGCTGCGGGGGTTCCCTCTGTTAGCTTTGGAATTTGGTGGTAGGAAATGTTAGTTATTTATAAAGAGGAAAAATTCCTCTCTTACCGTTCCAGTTCTCAAAAAATGTTATTTTATCATCACTGCTTGGAGCAAGAAATAAGAAGGGGTGCCGATGACAGCCACGACCCCCCTATCTCTGGGCTGTCTCTCTTACCTCCATCAGCTACTTCCCACTCCGGATTCTTGATCTTTTCAAGGAATTCTAAACCTGTGTGTGGACAGGGGACGAGCCTGGCACCACCGCGGTGCAGTGGGTGCTGCAGGCGCTCAGGGGAACCTGCATCTTGAGGCGGGATCCTCTAGGCCCAAGCTCCCACGGGGCGTCCGCACCCCCAGGCGAGAGTTGCAGGGCTCGAGTCCTAGAACACCTTCTTTGCGGAGGGACCCACGGGACACACCTGGCTGCATGGCTCCCGTGCACCCCATTCTCCTCCCTCTCTCTGGCTCTTCCTTCCCCCAGTGTTGGAGCTACCCCTCCGGCCTTTGCAGGCAGCGGCGCTGGGACCAGCCACAGCCCTCAGGTGAGCGCTTCCCAAAGCTCTCCTGCCACCTGTTGGCCGCCAGTGGTGGTGACGCTGGGAGAAGCCACTCTTGTGGGACCTGCCAGGCCTGGCTTCCACACTCTGCCTAGAACTGGGAATCACTTCTCTGAGACAGCGCTTTCTGTTGTGGCCAAGGCCCACAGGCTGGCAGACTTGCAGCTGTCTCCTGAAGCTTCCTCGGGCTGGTCTTCTACGTTTCCTGGACCCCATCTGGCCAGGTCACCTGCCCAGGAATGTGAGGTCCCAGGGTCCTGCCAGGATACCTCCTGTCCTGGCCTTGCCCTGCCTCTCAGGCAGCCATGGGGCCGATCAAGGCTTGAGGGTGTTGCTGGGAAAAGAAGCCTACATGCCCAGAATCCTCACATGGCAGTGGTGTCTGGGGAGGCCTTGGTGTGTGCTGTGTGAGAGGCAAGGCGGGAGACGCGGCCAGATGCCCCTGACGTGGGGCCCTTGCTCCGCCGTGAGACAGTGGAGCAGAGAGATTCCAGGTCAGCCTGTCCAGCTTGGGTTTTCTTGCCCCTGGGCAGAGCGGTGTGCCCAGGCCTACCCCATTTCTTTTCTCCTAGGGGAGGTCCCGGGGAGTGGATGGACTGGCAGCATGGGGCGCTTCAGCCAAAAGTCAGAAGCAAAGGTGAGGGAGCTTCAGAGTGCAGGAGAGGGCAGTGCCTTCTTGTTGGAAGTCCTGGCGTTATCAGTGCATGACACACCATCCCCCAATATTGTTGGTGAGCAGTTCTGTTCTGAGGAGGTGGCCTCCTAAACCCTTGTGTTGGGAACCCGTCAGAAACAGGAGTGGGTTGCCCGTTGCCGAGAGCTCTGTAAGACAGTCTTGAACAAAGTGGGGCTCTAGTGTGGTGGCTGTTTCGGGCATTTTGGGTACAAAGCCATGGAGCCCTTGTATTTCTGAACCATCTGTGGCAAAAGTGAACCTCTTTCCAGGTCCTGAATGAACTGAGTCTTAGGAATGGATTTGGCCTGGCTCTGAAAATGTTACACGTGGTTCAGTAGCACCAAAGTCAGAGGCCGTGTGTGATGGAGCTGCTTTTAGTCCTGGCTTGGGGAGGAGACCTGGAGCCCTGGCTTTCCCCTAGGCCCTGCCAGAGGGGGCCGAGAGTCACAGCTGCTGTCAGCCTACAGACAGGCCCATGGCCCAGTTGGAGATGCGATGTTTTTTTCATTCCGTGGTAGTTTTATACACAAAGCCTGCGTCACCCTCAACCCCACCCGCCTGCAGCCTGCAGGAGCATTAAGCACAGCGTCTGAGGACCAGCGGGACATCCGTGCTTGACGTTGCTCAGTGGCATGGCGGGACCGCTCTGGCCGCCTCGTCTTGCCAGCACAGGTCAGGGTGTTTCCATCTGGCCGACGTCTGTCCTACCCCCACACCCTTTCTTCGCTCTGTAGAGGGGCTTGGCCTTGAAAGCCTAGGGTGCCTGTTTTCAGGTGATTGTCTCCTGGCTCATCTAAGGCCAACTCGTTATTACCTCCTGGTCTCTGAAATCATGGAGAAGGGACTCTGGTCTTTGGCCAAATGGCCGCTGAGAACCGAGTCCTGAAAAGTTATTTTCTTAGTCAAGGGGCTCATGCAAGCCTTGGACTAGGGGTGAGTTAGTTGTGCTTTTTCAGCTCACCTCATAATTTAATGTAGAAGAAATTCTCTGGCATGTTTCCTCCTGGGTGCCGACTGCCTCTGGAGCAGTTGTGCGCAGAGCGATGCCCTATAGTCAGAAATCTTCTCGTTACGCCAGGTCTGGGCTTTCGGTAACTGCTGGGGGGCTCACTGTAATCGCTCAGATTGGCCAGCTAAGGGAGAGACAGAAATCCTCCTTCGCCGGCGCTCACATTTTTATGGAGAAGAAGGAATGCCGGAGAAGTGCATAAACCTCACTGCTCCCGGCCCTGTGAATATGAAGAAAAGAAGAAAAAACCCTAGCCAGCTGATTATTTACCCCAAGCACAAAAGCAGCCTCCCTCCCATCCACCTCCCTTTTATTCCCAGCCACTCTGACAGAAACACACGATGGGCTGAGTACACCTTCCCACAATACTGTCCGTCACACAGGTACTGGGGGACCAAAGGTAGGATGAACTTTAAACACACCTGGCACCACTGGCTCCTGTCTTTGTGCTTGGAATGGCCGCCAGCCAGCTGGCTGCCCTGTCCCCCATTCACAAGATCTCCGGAGGAATTCTGACAGACTGACTTCTTTCTGCGGCCACATCGTGTTCTAAAATCAGGGCATGCAGCTGCTTTGGGAGAGTTGGAGCAACCTGTCTGGTAAGCAGCCTCCTCAGACCTTCAAAGCTTGAAGCTGCTCAGCCAAGAGGATTGTTTGGGGGCCGAGCGTGGAGGGGACTCTGGGATTCTCCACTCTCACCTTCAGCCGCAAACAGAAATGGTTTTGCAAGGCCCCCAGGTGATTCCCACCTCCCCCCCAACAGTGGTTGCTAACTGTGGTGATGCCATTCCTCTAGCCTTCGTGGGTGTCTCGCAAAGAGGGCAGGTGGCTGAACTGTGGGCTGTTTCCCCAGTTTTATGCATCGGGAATTTCCAGCCTTTCTTCAGGGTTGTGGCAAACGGAGAAAGTAGTTTATCGGCAGGAGTTCTGTTCCGTCGCTGAAGTGGGATGGCAGCTGCCCTCCCTCGTCCCAGGCAGCTTTAAGGTGCGACCAGCTTTCGACCTTTCCTACAACTGGGTAGGAAATGACCCTGTCTGGAGCGAGGTAGAATGACTCCCAAGTCATTCTGTCTTCCTCCCCAGCTGCTGCAAGTTCATTTGTTTTAACTCTCACTCTCCTGAGATAACATGTTCCAGAGGCTGGTGAAAAAATGTGGTGTGTGGAAAAGTCTTTTAAGTGGGAACGTTCTTGGTTGGGAGATTGAGGTGTTCAGGAAGACATTCATGCTTCCCCGGTTCACAGAGGCGAGAGGTGATGAGGCTATCGTGGCGCTTTGAATTGGGGCTGATAAGGCTGTTTTTTGGAGAACACCAGAATCTCTGTGATGATCGGTTGGAAAATGCATGATAGTGTCAATCTGGAAGGGAAGGAGAAGACAAAATGGGCTTTGAGACAGTCAGTTGGGTGGCTGGTCGTCAAGCAATCACTGAGTATATGGTCTGGCTGTTGAGTGTCATTGCTATTAGCCACTTAATCCCCGGGAGAGGCTGTGCTTTGGGTCACCCCCACCTTAAAGATAACATTCAGCCTTCCTTTTCTACTCGGTGTGTTGTTGGCACAGGCAACTGAGCATTGCTTTGACTCTAGTAGGCAGACCTCTGCAGCCATAGTCCTTGTTACCTGCCTGGACCCACGTTGCATGTTGAGCTCACATGGGTTCAAGAGCACAGGAACAAATGCTTTTGGAAGATTGGAAGAACTCAAGGAGATGACAAAGCTATCATCATACTTCTCAGGCCCCTCTCCCTGAATTTCCATGCCCCCCTTTCTCCCTCTCTCCCTCACCCCTGCGTGCCCCATTGGAATCCCTTGGTATTCACCTGGCTGTGGGAGAGAACGTTGTGAAATTCTGGAATTGCTATGGCAACTCGAAGACATGGAAAATGCACACTCCTTGTTTGGTCTGTCCTGTTTTCTGCCACTACAATCTGATGGAGCTGTGGGCGTGCTGATGCCAGATATAATCCAGCTAAATAAATCGCTAAGAACATAAAACAAAAGCACTCTCACATTTTTCTTTTGTTTTCTGCACAAAAGCCATTCTTGGTATATGACTGGTGTCAGATGCAATAATCCAGAATAAATCTCCAGGAAGAAAAATGCAACTCACTGCGAATGAGCACTCATTTCCCATTTCCCCTCCCTACCTCTCTCCGTATGTATATTGGATGAGTCACTGGGGTGGCTGCCGACAGCTCCTGTTGGCTGGTCAGGATTGGGGGAATGATCACAGGGACTTGCAGAGGCCAGAACTACACAGGTCATCGAGCTCTAACTGTGGAGGGTTTGAGTTTTTGCCTTTTGGGCCATGTCCGAAGAAGAAGAGTATACCTTTTGAGTCCAGGCTCCCACAGTGGCCTAGGCTTCTCCAGGGGGTTCTGTGAGCGTTCTTGCCAGGTGCCTCCCCTGTAGAAGACTGGTCGCATTTAAGTCCTATGTACTCTCTGGGCAAATGAAAGTTGACGAGCCTGGGGCTGGCCTCTGCAGGCGCTGGATGGCCGCCTCCCTGGAACACCTGCTTATTCATTAGTGAAGGTGACATGACATGACATGACAAGAACTTGTTGGGGCATTTGCTACCTCAAGATTTCAGGAGTTCCTTTCAGAACTGGAAAACTCCCGCCATTAAGTGTTTAACCCTACGTTGTTGAGCCTTCCGTACGGTGCCTATTCCAGATTTTTCCCTTTAGTGAAGGCCCCAGTCCATGATCACATCCTGCATTTAGCCGTCAGGTCTCTCTTAATCAGCATTTAATTTGGAACAGTTCTTTGGCCTTCGTCTTTCCGGACGCTGATGTTGTGGTGAAGAACAGATCGGAATGCAGGCTGTCCCTCAGATTGGCTTTGGCAGATGCTTTCCCATGACTAGATTCAGATCATACATCCCTGGCCGGTCTGTTGCGTTCCTTTAGGACTCGGTGTCTGGAGGCACACGTGCTGTCTGCCTGTCACTGGTGATGCTGTTCACTTGGATTTCCTGGGCACGGTGTCTGGGTGCTACACTGTGTAGCTAATCTTCCCTTTTGTAACTAGGAAGTGATCTATGAGGGCACTTTGAAGTGCAAATATCTTCCTTCTCATCAAAATGCACCCCCCCCTCAGCACCCATTGATAATTCTTGCCCTAACCAGTCTTCGTTCTGGTCAGACAGAGTTGATTTCCCAGTTCCACTACTTTGTCTACATTTACTGGATGGCATTCTCCTTTGATGAGGAGCAAGCCTGCCCTCCCTCCCTCCTTCCTGCCTTTCCCTCCTCCTCCTCCTTGTCCTCCTCCTGCTCCTCCCCTTCTTCTCTGCTTCTCCTCTGCTGCTTCTCCTGTTGCTTCATCACTATGGTCTCAGAGACTCCTAGTTTACTCAGCGGCTTATACTTTGTTCCAAACATTATTTATTTTGATGCTAAAATTGTCCCACATGTCGCCAGTGAGATCCCCTTCAAGCTTGGCTCCTGTGTCCTTCTGACATACCGCTATTGTGTCTTTGGAGTTTCCTTTTTTTTTTTTTTTAAAGATTTTATTTCTTTATTTGTCAGAGATAGAGACAGCCAGTGAGAGCAGGAACACAAGCAGGTGGAGTGGGAGAGGAAGAAGCAGGTTCCCAGCGGAGGAGCCTGATGTGGGGCTCGATCCCATAACGCCGGGATCACGCCCTGAGCCGAAGGCAGACGCTTAACCGCTGTGCCAACCAGGCGCCCCTGGAGTTTCCTTTTTGATACTAACCAGGCGTTCTGAGCTTACCTTGTGTACCTTTCCTGCCCTAGGCTTGCAATCAGGCATTTTGCTAAGGAACCCTGGTTCGTTTTACTGGGGAATGGTATTTAAAACCCCAGATCTAGCCCTGGGTATGCCCATTGCTACCAGAATGGCATTGCTTCTAGACCTCTTCAAGTCTAGGATCTATGTATTATATGCACGCACACACTCATCCATCCTAGGTTTGAAATATATAAGTAAATATATACACACTTTTGAAATTATATAGACACTTGAAATTTTATATATATACGTATATATATTTAATATATGTGTGTGCTGGGGCGCCTGGGTGGCACAGCGGTTAAGCGTCTGCCTTCGGCTCAGGGCATGATCCCGGCGTTCTGGGATGGAGCCCCACATCAGGCTCCTCCGCTATGAGCCTGCTTCTTCCTCTCCCACTCCCCCTGCTTGTGTTCCCTCTCTTGCTGGCTGTCTCTATCTCTGTCGAATAAATAAATCTTTAAAAAAATATATATGTGTGTGTGTATATATATATATACACACACACACATATAGTTTTCCTGATTTCATGCTATTACCCTCAGACCCATTCCATCCCCACATGTTCCTAATCGCCTCTCCTGATCCTGTATTTGAGTCTGCCTTCTTCCACAGTGAGAACCCCAGCTCCCAACAGTGGCCCCCCTCTACACATATCCTCCAGGATATATGAAAGAGTTGCAAATTGCTACACCCATAACTCTACAGAAAACAAGGCTGATAAAGAGAGTTCATGATTAGTTTGCAGCTCTTTCCCCCTCTAGACTGAAGGTACGCAATCAAGGTACTGTGCTCAAAAATTATTTTGATTACTTATTTCTTTTCCTCTTCAGCCTGGTTCTCAGTTGGGGTTTGTCAGATGGTTTCTCATAATCAGATTTATTTGAAATACAGTTTGGTTCATTTGCTTCCACTGTTGTTTCTCTTCCCCTCATTCCTGATGGTTCTAGTTTTGATTATGGAGAATATGAAGATGCTTCCAAAAGTCAAAGCTGTAGAAAATTGTCCTCAGAGAAGTGTCATCCCTTCCTGTACCCCTTCTACTGTCTCCTGCCCCATCCCTCAGAGGGAACTAACTTATGTTTTTCTGTTTTTTTTTTCTTCCTGTGTTTCTTCTTTGCAGAAATCAGTAAGCACGTTCACATTGTTCTATTTTCCCTTCTTCCTTGCACAGAAGGTAGCATACTATATATATTCTTTGACATCTTGCTTTTTCCACCTAACTTGTTCTAGAAATCACTCCATATCTGTTCTTAGAGATTTTCCCCATTCTTTTTTACAGCAGCATATCCCACCATTGTATGTATGTAATAGTCTCTTCTCATCTGGTATCCTCTGTTTGAGAATTTAGGTAGTTTCCAGTATTACGTGACAACGAATATGTTTTATGTGTGTATGTTTTTATTGTTGGTGCCATATATATAGGATAATTTCTTGGAAGTAGGACTGCTTGAGTCAAGGTAAATAAATCCTGCAGTTTTGTTAGTATTGCCAAATTCCTCATTAGAGGGGTCCTGTGATGTGCATTCCGACCAGCAGTGTGTGAGACTGTTTGTTTCCTTACAGCTTTGCCAACAGAGTGTATCGTCAACATTTTGAATTTTTGCCAATCTGATAAGTGAGAAACAGTGTGTCAGTGAAGTCTTAATTGCATTTTTCCGATGATGTGTAAAGTGGAGCTTTTTTTTTGTAGGTTTCAAAAGCATTTCAGTGTTTTTTTGGTGAATTGCCTGTTAATGTCCTTTGCTCCCTTTTCTATAGGATTTTGGGGTCTTTTAAAGGTATATTAGCTCTTTATCTCTGATAGATGTAAGTATTTTCTCCCAGTTTGATGTTTGCCTTTTGGTTTTCCTTGTAGTGTTTGGTTGGTTGGTTGGTTGCATTTTGTTTTTTAAGATTTTGTTTATTTATTTGAGAGCAAGCGAGCGAGCAAGCATGAGTTGGAGGCAGAACAGAGGGAAAAGCAAGGCCCCATTGAACAGGGAGCCTGGCATGGGGGCTCCATCCCAGGACCACAGGATCATGACCTGAACTGAAGGCAGATGCTTAACTGATTGAGCCACCCAGGCACCCCATAGTTGTATTTTTTTTTTCTGTACAAATCTTAAAAAAATATTTTGCAGTCAGAATTAACAATTTTTATTTGATTTCATCAGGATTTTGACTCATAATTAGAAAGGTTGGCTACACCCAAGTTACACAACTCACTCATATTTTCTTTTCATACTAGTATAACGTAGTTTTTCAAACTTAGATCTCTGGCCCATTTGGAATTTACTTTTGTATGTGATGTAAGGAATGGATCTATTTTCCAAACATCTATCTAGTGTGTCAATACCCTTTATTATAACATCCGTCTTTGAGTGATTCACGATGTCACCTTCATGATACACTAAATTTCCACATCTAGTTTGGCTTATTTCTGGACTTTGCAGTTTATTCCATTAGACTCTCTCTTAATGTGCCATAACCACACTGTTGCGATGATCGAGGCTTTGTAATATTCACAAATACATGACAGGGCTAGTTCTTTTCTCACTGTTTGCCTACCTATTCATACACATTAATTTTTCTATAGGAACCTTTGTGTCATCTTGTGTAGCTACAGGAAAATATCTGTTTAAATTTTTAACAGAAGGGGTGCCTGGGTGGCTCAGTTGGTTGAGCATCTGACTCTTGGTTTCCGCTCAGGTCATGATCTCAGGGTTGTGAGATCGAGCCTGGCATTGGGCTCCATGTTCAGTGAGGAGACTGCTTGAGATTCTCTCCCCCTTCCTCTGCTCCTCCCCCAGTTCGCACTTAGCTCTCTTCCCCCTCTCTCTCAAATAAATAAATCTTCGAAAAAAATTTTTATTAGGATTATATTAATTTTATAAATGAACTTAGGGAGAGTTGACCTGTTAATGATGTTGAGACATGCCAACCATGAACAGGGTGTATCTTTTCCATTTGTTTTCTTCATATTGGTTTTCAACATTCCTTTTAGATTTATTTGTAAGTATTTTATCTTCTCCACTGCTCTTGTAAACAAGGCATTTCCCTTTTGTCGTATCTTATACTTGATTATTATCTGTGCCTATGAAGGCTGTTGACTCTTGCTAGTAATTTTACATCCTGTGACTACTGAGTTACTTTATTGTTGGAATTAGTTCATTGGCTTTCACTATGTGGTCTGAGTTCCTTTGGGGTGCCTGAGATCCATTTAGTGGATTCACAAGGTCAAAACAATTTTCATAATAATACTAAGACATAATTTGCCCTTTTAACTTTCCTTCTCTCCTGAGTGTACAGTGGAGTTTTCCAGAGTTTACATAATGTGTGATATTGGAACAGATTGAATGCAGAAGCAGAATGAAAATCCAGCTGTTTTCCGTTAAGCTCAACAACAAAGAGATGGGCGAAAATGTCAAACAATGTCCTTCTTGTCACTGAAAGTTTTTGTTTATGCTTATTTTTCAGAAAATACAGTATTTATGTTAACATGCTCATTATTGTTACTTATACATAAATTGATAAACATTTAAATTTTCCTCAGCTTTAATTTCTAAGCCAGTAAATATCAATAGATATAGCCCACATAAACACAAGGTCCTTTGAGGTCCTTAATATAAGTTTTAAGAGTGTAGAGGGATTCTGGTTTATCAAAGATGTTGAGAAATTCTGAGTTGGTTTAATCATTTCATCTCTGGTTCTCTAGGTTACTATCCTGTCCTCTGCAGTAAAGTTGGCTTTACTTATTTTCCAATTCTCGAGACTCTTAACTGCTTCTCTCCTGTCTAATTGCATTAGCTAATATTTGCAGCACAAGGTTAGTAGTGTAAAAGTGGCATCTGGGTCTTGTTCCTTCCTGCAGGGGGAGTGCCTGTGGTGTTTCCTTATTAAAGAATGTGCTAGATTCCTGAGGGCTGGCATAGAACTGTGTGTATTACGTTGATTGAGTCCTTTCCTTGAGTTTAATATATTTCTGTCATTGTCTAAAAATTTCTTTGGTATTTAGAAAAGTTTGTATTTTTGATCTAGCATTTACCTTTGTATTTATACCTTTTATGCAGCCATTAATCCCTCCTTTTCTTAAACTTGTACTATCTGGATTGTCCATTTTGAATGGTATTCTTTGACACCCACCTATAACCTAAACAACAGTCACTGGTCATAGTTTGCTTTCCCCTTTTTAGCATTTTAAGGTACATTCTTGACTGTTTGTCAGAACATGAAATGTTTATACACTTTTCTGTTACTTTGACCCCACACTTTTATTTTTTTTTTTGGTTCTGTAATTAAAAATATTAGATGATCACCATCAGTCCTTTTGCTGAAGCTCCCCCAGTTATCTTTTGGTAGGATAAAGCTTGATCGAATGAAGCCTGGATAAATAATCCTTGGCTTGCACTCTCTTTCCTTATATCTTGAAAATACTGCCTGACTCCTGCCCTGTTCCATATGTTGTTCTTAGGAAGTCTTATGCCAGCCTACATTTCTTACCTGAATATGAATTTGATGATTTTGCCTAGAGGTCCTGAGGATTTTGCTCTTTGTCAGTAGAGTCTAGTAGTTTTACTAAGATACATGCAAGAACTGATCTTTCCAGATCAGTTTTTCAAGGCATACAGTGGGCCTCTTCAATATGTTGATTTAAGATACTATTTCTGGAAAGCTTTTTTGGATTATATCTCTAAATATTATTTCTGTTCCACTACTTTTCTGCTTCATGGACTCCAATTATACATATGTTGGACCTTCTTTGCCTGCCTTCCATTTCATCTACATTCTCTCTGATCCTTTTCCACTTTTTAAAACTCATTTTCATCTTTTTGTTTTATTATCTTTCCTCCATGTCTTTTATTAGATTTTCATATGGACCTACTCTCTCAGGCACCTTGTAATTTAGTATTTATTCCCGAAATAGTTTTGATTTTTTCTTCAAAAAAATTTTTTTCCTGAGTTTGACAAACTTTATTGAATTTCTTCTTTATTTTCTAGGTCCTCTTCTGTTCTTAGATTTTATATGTGAATGTGGTTTTTTTTTAATCTTCAAATGCTTGTTTTATAATATTTAATTCAGTTTGAAATGTTATAGTTTTCTTCTGCCTCATGATTGATTTTGTTGGGGGTAGAATTTTCATTAGCTGAAATGTTTTGACATATTTTATCTTTTATTCGTATAGGAACTTAGTATGAAATTGGTCTGATTTTGTTCTCTTGCCCCACCTGTAGGCATTACTGTGGAGAGGGTTTCTGTTTCAAGGGTTCCCTCTCCTGTCAGTATAGTGAATTGCAGTTTTCCTGAAGGAGTAGTTCTGGGTGTGGGGAGAGGGAGGGCTTGGTATATTTTGTTCTTCTAATTTTTTTCCTGCAGGATTCTTGGTTTTCCCCTCTTCCCTCTTTTTCTTGACTGCCACATGTCTAAGGAGTAACACCTCTTGTTTGTTTATTTCCTTCTTGTCTGAGAATCCATACTTCTCTGACATTGCCACCTCTGACCCTACTCACTTTCAGGTACCTTCCTCGTAGCCAGTATTCTGAACTATTAAGTTTCAGACCTAAGTTCATTGTTTTGCATGTGGTGGCTTTTGTTTTTAGCTTTGTTGGGATATAATTGAGAACTGTTTTGTGTTTAGGTTGGACTTTTCCTTTCTGGGATGAATCTGTGTTTCATCTATGTTCTCTACTCCCCTCTTCTCTTTTCCACAAGACTCCCTTTTTCTGCTGTCTGTGTCCACAGACTTGCAGCAATGGTAGGTGCTCTGTTGCAACTTGGTGCTCATCTCTCTGCTTACATGTTATTTGAAGTTCATAGTATTATCCAGCTAGTAATGCCAAAGGTGTGGATCACATCTAGATGTTTTGTGTGTCTGGCTTGTTCTTTTTCCCTTCTTGATGGTAGCTTTTTTTTCCCCCTTTTGATTTTTAGATATGAGGAGTTGTTTGAATTTAGGAGGTCACCATTACCTCACACTCCTCTTGCTGACTAAACAGTGAAAATAGTGATTTTCGAAGGAACTTTTGTCATTTCAACAAATGCTTATAAAATTACTTGGATTAACATATTTGGTGGTAAGATCACGAAGGGCATTTGTCATGTTTATGTTTATTATTTTCAGTGGGAGAAAAGCCCCATGGTGGAAGTTTTTAGAGATCTTTTCATATAGGATAGGATGCTGTCCTGGATAGGATCTGTCCTGGGAGAGAGGAGGTCTCTATAGAAAGAGAATTGTTCTTCTTAAAAACACTTAACCCTGTTAACTAACTAGAATTTAAATAAAAATTTGAAAAGAAAAACAAAAACAAACCCCCCCACACACACAAAAACCAAAACAGAAAAACAAAAACACACACCTATCCTGAAGCTATTTCAATTTTAGTGCTGTCCTTTCCCTATTATTCCTATGGTTCAAGACCCCCACTTTCATTTTTTGGCTGGTCATTGGCCTACGAAGCGTTAAGTTTTTGGTAATTTTTTTTTTAAAAGCATACGAAAAAATACTCTGAACTCCTACATTTTTCTTGATGGGAATGAGTTCAGTCTGACCTTTCTCTCTCCACCTTTTCAGGTGGTTTCTTCCAAGTGGTTGCTAACAAGGGAATCACAAAAATCAGAAGGTTGTCTTTTTAATGAGGCAACCACATATCGATTGCTTCTTGGAGCTGCTGATTTGGTGTTTCTGTTAGCGGTTTCCTAGGGTTTTTCTTACTCAATTTTCAGTGAGAGCAGTGTAGGCAAATAGTTTTTGAACAAGACACAAAACTGTTAACCATACAAGAAAATAAGTTGATAAATGAGACCGTTTAAACTTAAAACTTCATAAGAAGACACCGTTAGGAAGGTGAGCCGGCCGTCTGCAGCATGGAAGAAGACATTTCACAACCTATGTCTGACAAATGACTTGCGTCCAGAATATATAAATAATTTTTGCAAATTGAAATAAGACAACCCACTGGAAAAGCATACAAAAGACTTAAAACGATGTTTCATAAAAGAGGATACCCGATGGCCAAGAAACATAAGAAATAGTGTTCAGGGGCTCCTGGGTGGCACAGCGGTTGAGCGTCTGCCTTCAGCTCAGGGCGTGATCCCAGCGTTATGGGATCGAGCCCCACATCACTCCTCCGCTATGAGCCTGCTTCTTCCTCTCCCACTCCCCCCTGCTTGTGTTCCCTCTCTCGCTGGCTGTCTCTATCTCTGTCAAATAAATAAATAAAATCTTAAAAAAAAAAAGAAATAGTGTTCAGCTTAATTAATCATCAGGGAAATGCAAATTAAAACCACGATGAGATAGACTACATCTACCAGAATGACAAAAGTAGAGCAAAAAACCAAACCCAGAAGATAGCTAGATGTTGGCAACGATGTCGAATACCAGACATGACATATACTTTGGACAACTGTTGGTAGGTATGGAGGTTAAACGTATGCCTTCTTATGATCCAGCCTTTCGATCCTGGGTATATACCCAACAGAAATCCATGCATGTAAACATCACAAATGTGCTAGAATGCCCATAACAACATTTTTAGTAGCTCCAAACTGGAATGATCCAAATTTTCATCGTCAAGAGTAGAATGGATAGAAGAATTGTAGTACATGTATGTATGTATGTATGTATGTATGTATAATGTACGTGTGTGTCTGTCCATCTATCCATCCATCCGTCCACATAGTGGAATACTATGCTGCAATGAAAATGAATAGTCTAAGCGCTACACAATAATATAGACTGAAACTCACAAACATAAAGTTGCACTTCAGTAAAAAGTTAAAACAGAAAAACTCCCCAGAAAGCTAGTCAGAGCAGGACCTTAAAGTTGATGCTCAGTGGGCAGTATCGCTGTAGCTCAGTGTAATCACGAGCTCCTCTACACGTAGGACAGGTTGACAGGGACATCCAGGGATAGTCGAGCCTCCAGCCCACCGAAGGGGCCAGCACAGCCACCTGGCCAGCCTCTGAGCCATGCTACTAGGACAGCTGGCGGGGGGGGGGGCGGGGAACAGCCTTGACCTGAGCCCAAACTAAAAACAAGACAGTGTCTCCTCACCCTCAAAAGTTCCAGCTGTGAGAATTCCTTTGTTTGAAATTACTTTTTAAACACCCAGGCAGTACAGAAATCTAGTTTTTCTAAAACTTCACAGATGATAGGATGTCTTGGGTTTGCTTTAAAACCGTAAGGGGGTGTGGAGTGCCTGGGGCCATAGATGAAACCACCTTGGTCATGAACTGGCTGTCAAACCTGGGTAATGGATAACTGGAACCTCGTTAGAGCATTTTTTTCTATTTTTTATATGCTTGGAACTTTCTGAGATAAAAACTAAGCACACAGTACGTAATTACTGAAAAGGTTTAAGTCCCAGTAGATCACTAAGCCTCAGATGCTGGGGTTCACCCCTCTTTCTCCCTACTCCCCCCAGTTGCCCACTGTTACTAGTTTGGCTTTTATCTTAGGAGAAAACAGATGGCACATTCTGACTAGCATAATTTGAGGAGGCTTTAATAGAGGGACGGTATGTAGGTTATGGGGAGTCCACAAAGCCTAGTGCAACACCCCAGGGCTTGCTCTAGCAGAAAGCATTTCTCACCTGTAGGCCCCAGGAACCAATACCTGGGAGAAGAGGGTGGGGCACCTTGACAGAAGCTATGACCTTTGGTTGAGGGATGTGGCCAGTTTTTGGAGACCTCCTAGACGGGAACTAGGGGAATGAATACTCCGATGTCCTTCTCTTTCATTCCTTGGGTCTCCTGCTGGTGACCGCCATTGGCTGGGAGGCACGGCAGGTCTCTGCTGCTGTCCATACAGGCCAGCCTCCCGGGGCACAGAGCAGGGTAGAGAGGGGATCTGCTGGGGCCATGTGGAAGGTAACCGGTGGAGTGTCGGTCTTGCCAGATGTTTTCCGGTACATTTGCATATGTGTTCATGAATCCAGAGACAATATGTGATTTTGTTTTCATTGCTTTTTTAGCATGTGTGGGATCATACATCATGCCTCACTCAGCAGCTCGTGGTTTTCACTCGTCAGCGTTCTGGGGTTCTGTCCATGCCAGTCCCTCAAGATCAGCCTCCTGCTTTTCTTGTGGCTGGTGGTATGCCACAGTGCAGACATATTGCAGTTTATCTTGCCCTTCTCTCCTGACAAAATCTTAAGTCACTTCTGCCTTAAGAATGTTGTCTTCATCCGGGGAACTCTCTTGCCATCTTGGCAACATCTGGGAAGTTGCCATATGCGATATATCGTTTGCTCCCATAGGGGTCTCATGCTTGGTTGAAAGTTTTTTCTGGGTTGCAGTGTGTACTTTAACTATCTGAACGTCCCGGTTTGCAGCACTTGTGGGGAGTCAGGTGAGGACAGCCATGAGGACAGGATCGGGTGTTGGAAGATGGGTTTGAGTTCCAGGTTTGCCCCTGCCTTGCTGTGTAACTTTGGATAATCACTTAGCCTCTCTGATCCTCAATTTTTCCTTGACGAACTGCAGATGACACTGCTACCCTTTCCACCTGCCCCACAGGGTAGCTGTGAGAGTGTCCTGAGACGAACGGTGGGAAAGCGCTTGAGATGGAAGCCAGGGACGGTCCCCTGTCAGAGTCCAAGACTTGTGCTCCTCTCCTCCAGGCACCCCCTGCAGTTAGGACCAGGGGATTACTGCCAGCAAGTGTGCTGTCTCCCTGCACCCCTCACACTCAGTTTCCCAGACCAAGGCTTGTCTGGCCCTGTGCTTTGGGTTGTCTTCTTGCTATGGGATTTTGGACTCCTTTATCCTGGAAGACTGAATGGCTCTTGGAAATGGAAATAGATTTTTCTCTCCATGGTTGGTTGACTGGTAGCCGGTCCTTTCCTCTTCCCTGACTCCAGGTCAGAGAGGAAGCATGTGCCAACGTCACCACCCCCCAAGGGCAGGGTGACAAGCTAGGGAATGGATGTGTGTCCCTCGCTTCTTCCAAGGCCTCAAAACTTGCCTTCTCCCTGAAGCTTCTCCCACAGTAAATTGCTGCTGGTAATTCTCGAGCACATACTCTCTGCCAGGCACCATGCTAAGTGCTTCCCATATACTATTTCATTGCATCCTCTTGAGAACACTATTGTTACTGTTCCTGGGTCCATTTTATAGATGGGGAAACAGAGGCCCAGAGGGTTCAAGCCTTTGACCCAGGTCACAGTTAAAAAGAGGCAGAGTTAGGATTCAAAGCCCAGTCTCTCTGACAGAAGGGCTATGTGCTTGGCCACCCTCCCGTGCCTGGTGGCCTTCTTGCATTGGTTTCTTAGGGTTCTTTGTGCTTTGACCCACAGTAGTTCCTATCCACGTATGCCTTGTTTCCTTGAAACTGGTGAACGTGTTTTCTTCTTTTTCCTCTCCCTAGAGTGACAAGGACAGAGTTGTGCATACAGTAGGAGCTCAGCAAGTCCAGTTTCTTGCGAAAATCCCCCCGGGGCGCTGTTGGCAGGCCCAGCATACCAAAAAGGCGGGTTGGCCCTTTATGGAAGTTATCAGGAAGATGAATAAGGCTTGAAATGCGAGACCCTGGCAGGGCTGACTCAGACCTCACAGAATGGCTCAACCAGCCTTTGAAGAGCAGAGAGTTATTTACATCCTACTAATGGACGGTCAGAGCCGCTGTATAAATACCCTGGCTTCAGGCCCCAGAGGGAGAGAGGACAGGGAGAGAGCCTCTCCCCGTCCTCATCCCCTCCTGTGTATGGCCTTCATGGGCTCATCCCCTCCTGTGTATGGCCTTCATGGGTGTGAGAAGCTCCGGAGGCGAGGGTTCTAGTCTGGTGGGAAGCCCCACGCAGCTGGTCTGTGCGTGGTAGCAGAATGGTTTTTCGTTGGCGGTGTTGTGTGTGGAAGCCTTTGGCCTCATGCGGTTCTTCACATAAATAACTGATGACCAGCTGTTAGTCTTCCTACGGGCATGGACATCCATCATGGCTTGTTTCAAATATAAGTCTGGGAAGGAGACATTCAGACTCCCATGAAAGGCAAATGTTCCAATCATAGTCCAGCCCAGTCTGGCTCACATCTGCTTAGAGACACTCGCACACTGGAGGCACTGGCTGGGATCTCTCCTCAGGGGTGGCGTGGAGGGTCTCATGTTCTCTTTAGGTGCCCCCTACCCCTAGGGCTCAACTCACCCAGGGAGCTGTGCTGTTCTCAGTAGGGAACGCAGGAGACCTGGCTCCTGGTAGGGGCTTGTTTGGTGGAGCCAGCATAGTGCCCAAGGCTCCTTCCCTCTTCTGGATGCCCTTCCCCGTCCCCTGCCATGGGCCGTCACCTACAGCTGACTTTGAGAAGGTACAGGTTGGCTGGGAAGGGGAAGGTCTCCTTCCTTAGGGCTTAGTGCCCAGGCTGCACACGATGGGCGTGGCCCACTGGCTGTTCGAGATGCCCCGATTTGGGAGTAGCTGGTGACAGGCAAAGCAGAATGTCACCGTCAGTCCGGCAGACCCTCCAGTGCCACTGTCTGCCTGCTGCAGGGGCAAAGCCTCCATGGCAGTCTTGTCAGCCCTCAGCCAGGCTCCCTGAAGGAGGCAGGGACCTTCCTGCCTGTACTCCCCCTCCTACAACCATGGGACGCTGTCAGTCTCCTCAGTCATTTTGGATTATGATTACTATTGCTTTTCTGTCTTTTTCTCTGTGAACTCATACCTCACCCATTCTAAAAAGATTTAATTTGTATTTACGGTGTGATGGGTCCTGGGAATACAGGGGTAAGCAGGACAGACGTGGTCCTGATTCACTGGAATGGACATTTCACGGAGGGTGGGGAGCACGTCAGACAAAACACAAGAGAGGGAGGGACTAGCATATGCAAAGGTGGGGTAGAGCTTGGTTTCTCTGTTGCCTGAAAACCATCTGTGTGGCTGGCAGCGTAGTGAGTGAAGGGAAGCTGAGAACACTCGTGCGGGGCGGCAGGCCCTGCGGCAGGCTGGCGGGGAGAGGAGCTTCACGGGTTCAGATGAGGCAAGGAGGTGTAATGGGAGTCGGGCGTGTGGTGTACCGAGGAAGTTGCTTTGTGAACATCAGGTGCATTCCTTAGAAGCATTCACTGGGAGCCTGTGCTTGCCAGACATTGTGTTGAGTGCTGAGGCTGAGGGAGCTTAGTTAGGACCTATCTCCTGGAAGCCTTGGAGGAAGGCTCAGGGCTCTTTGCTTTCGGGTAACATGGTGAGACCTGGAAGCAGAGCAGCCAGTAGTGGCCACGGCTTCCGTGGATTCTCTGTGGAATGCTTTCCCAGAGAGCAGCACTCCTTCCACCTGTCAGCCTGAGCCTTGGGCTCACGTGGGTTCTTGCTGCAGATGTGGCTGGTGTAGGTGCGTGGTACAGCCAGACTCCGTGGAGCGGAAGCCATGGGGACCCTGTGCTCGGGAGGAGGGGGAGGTCTGCATGAAGGCACGGAAAGTACAGAGGCCTCAGCTCAGCCCGGCCTGCAGAGGCGGGAGACAAAGCAGCACTTCTTCTTCTTTTTTTTTTTTTTTTCAAATTTTTTATTATGATATGTTAGTCACCATACAGTACATCCTTAGTTTTTGATGTAGTGATCCATGATTCATCGTTTGCGTATAACACCCAGTGCTCCATGCAATACGTGCCCTCCTTAATACCCATCACCGGCCTATCCCAGTTCCCCACGCAGCTCCTCTCTGAAGCCCTCAGTTTGTTTCCCAGAGTCCATAGTAGAGCTGTAACGCACCGGGCACCTGTCCCTTAGCCTCCGTGTGGCTGGAGTGGTAGAGTCCTGGAGAGAACGTCACCGAGATTCTTGCTGAGCTGATAATGACATTTTCGATTTCCTGTTTGAAAAGTACTTAAAGAAATGGATGCCTTTGTGTGCACAGCTTGCGTATCAACCTGTGGTCCTGTGAACGTGGGTGGCTGTTCCCGCGTGGCCCACAGCCGTGTCCCGGAGAGCCCTCGGTTTGTGTAACCCGTGTCCTTAATTCCTGAGTAACGGAGGCCTCTCTGGCCTGAGAGGCTCTGCATCCTCCTAGTTTTGGAGGGATCGTTTCTTTCTTTAGTCTCTTTGCTTTCCTTCAAGTTTGTGGGAAGCGTTTATAGCTCTGACCATGCTAGCCTCTGGTTAGCTCCATGGAGAACATCATCGGTCTTCCCTTTGCCGCGGGGTGTGCGCTTTCCATGGGAGACACGAGGGCATTGTGGGAAGGCTGTGGCCTCCGGAGCCGTGGTGCCTGGCTTCTCACTGTTTGACTTTGGAGAAATGGCTTCACTTCCCTGAACTTTGGGTCCATTAGGGGAGGAGGGAGAGAGCCGGACCGTCATTCCTGACTACTGCTTGCTCGCCAAGTGCTCGTTCTTAAACACCCTCCCCGCGTCAGTGGGTGATTCTCAACCTCGTGTGTGGATCACAAGCCCTTGAGGGCGTGTGCAGACACAGATCTCTGAGCCCCACCTCCGGAGGAGCCCATTCAGTAGGTCTGGGATGGGGCCCGAGAATGTGCGTTTCTCACATGTTCCCAGGTGATGCTTGATGCTGTGGGTCCCAGGTCCGCACTTTGAGAATGACTGCATGGAGCTCGTTTAACTCCGTCATCGCGACAACCCCCTAAACTTGGTATGATCGTAATTGCCACTCTGCTGATAAGGATATTAAGGATGGGAGGATGAAGTAACTTGCCCAGGGTCACACAGTCTCTGTGTGGTGAAGCTGGAATTCAGATCCAGATCCGTGCTTTGCAAAGCCATGTTCTTGGATTCTGGGTGAAGGTGTGTACGTAGCCCCGACATGGTGCCTGTCCGGCAGGGGTGAGGGACTCATGCAAGGCTGCCTCGGGTCCCTGCACCTCTTTAGGACACAATCAGACCTTTATCCAAGATGACAGTTGACACCAAATGGTTTTCGTTACTGTTTTGTGATAAAGCAGAACCAAATACTACTCAGGAAACTCGGATGAGGAAATCCAGGCTCAAAAGGCTGGGGAGCTGGGCAGGTGCTGACCCATCAGCCCCTAGTTGCCCTGCAGGGCCCGGAGCTGCTGCAGAGTCATTCACGTAGCCCCCGCCCCATGTCCTGCAGTGAGTGCAGCAAGGGGGCTCCCAGCCCAGGCCAGATGGCTTCCAGGTCACAGGAGCTCACTCCCTCCTCTGACCTTGGCACAGTGGGACCTTTTTAAAGGTCCTTTTTAAAGATTTCCTTTTTAAAGATTTTAGTTATTTATTTGAGAGGGGGGTGGCATGCATGGGGGTACAGAGGGAGAGGGAGAAGCAGACTTCCCGCTGAGCAGGGATCCAGCCATGGGGGGTTGGGGGGGTGATGCCCCATCCCAGGACCCCAGGATCAGGACCTGAGCCAAAGGCAGACACTTGACGTTTGACAAACTGAGCCACCCAGGCACCCCAAGGGCTTCCTTTTTAAAGTGGAGGTTGGGGGGCGCCTAGGTGGATCAGTCGTTAAGCGTCTGCCTTCAGCTCAGGGCGTGATTCCAGGATCCTGGGATCGAGCCCCACATCGGGCTCCCTGCTCTGCTGGGAGCCTGCTTCTTCCTCTCCTACTCCCCCTGCTTGTGTTCCCTCTCTTGCTGGCTGTCTCTCTCTCTGTCAAATAAACATATAAAAAAAATAAAATAAAATAAAAATAAAATAAAGTAGAGGTTGGTCTGATGGAGGCAGCCCAGGCTAGCAGAGAGAAGTCACAGCCTTCCAGTTTCTCTGCCTCTTCTGGTACCCCTGAAGACAAATTGTCTGTGCTGTGAGCCCCACAAGCCTGTACAGACAGCATGGGTGCTGTCACGGGGGACTGAGCTCTGGGGAAGCCATGAGAACCTTAAAGCTGGGCCTCCCCAGGAGGGAGCTGGACAGTGGAGAGGAGGCAGGGGAGGCCTGGCAGGGGAACTAGCAGGAGCAAAGGTTCAGGGGGTGGAAATGCAAATGGCATGCTTGAGGCAGAGCGTTAAGCTTCTTCCTACAATCCAGTCCTATCTTCCAAGTGATGTTTCCCCTGTGGAGACTTATCTTCTCCTCCGGCCAGATGGTAGGCAGCTTGAGTATGGAGCTGAGGCTTTAGGATTGTCTCCTGTTAGATAAGGGGCCAGGGCTGCAGTGTTCCAGGAGGAGCCAGTCCCTTCCCTAGTCTCAGCCCACGCTTGGGGCTTCTGTGGGGCCTGTTGGCTTTCTTTCTCAAGTCTTAACCCAAACGTGTGCCAGCTTTCCATGTGAATTCTTGGGAAGGCAAGTTATCATGGGGACTTCAGCCAGGGAGTCCCTTCTTTGCCTGCCCTGCACCCCCCACCCCTTTATCTTCTTGCTGGCAAGAAGGGGTGAATTTTGGAGAACCCTTGTCTGCATTCCAGCTCCTGTAGCCCAGAGCAGGCCCCACTTAAGCTGGTACCTTCATCTCTGGGAGCTCAACCCCAAACTCTCTGGGTCTTAGCTGGATTAAGGGCCTAGATTGTTGCTGAGGAGGAAGGTGGTACCTCCGTAATTGCTGGTTAAATCTACCTCACAGTAGCCGCACAGGGAGCCAGATTTGAGGGTTATTAAATACGAGCACCCTTCTTCCCCCACACATGCCTTTGTTGGCATAGCTGGGTGATTTGGGGAGGTGGGGAGGAGGAGCGAAAAGGGGGCTTCAGAGGCCGTGTTTCAAGGAAGGAATGGTTGCTTGGTTCACAGAGAAGCCGGAGTGACCCCTTTCCCAGGCCTGGCCTGGGCAAGCCTCTTTCTGGGGGCCCCAGACTCACAGCCCACAGACCTCTCTGACTGTCAGGTCCAAAGTCCCTCCACAGACAGCTGCTCCAGCAAAGCTGGTCCCGGCTGCTGACTGAGATGATCCTGTCGCCTGTTACAGCAGCCACCTGCAGTCTCAGGGGTGATACAGAGGGGAGGACGGGGTGCAGTGCCAGGGTGCCCCTAAGCCGGACCCTCTGCCTCTATTCGTGGACATGGCCATAAGCTTCTCAGTTTTTTCTGGGTGCCCTTTTCTCACAATGGAAGGTGAAGGGCACAAAAGTGCGTTTCAAAGGCATGCCATTGGCTCTGAGCTCTCGCAGGGAGTGCCAGCTCTGTTTCCCTGCCCTGCACTAGAGGGCCTGTGAGCAGACTTTGGGTGGCATGGGCTTGCTTTGGCTAGTTGCTTTTTTGGAGACTCAAGGTGGACACCCTGTATGACAGGGAACTGGGTCAGGGAAAGGCCTAGAATAAGTGTGGAGCTCCCTCTTGAAGGGGCGTGATCCCTGGAAGGGTGAGGCTGGGTCCCTGTGTGGCTCCTTGTTTGGGTGCCGTGCTGTCTCCCGAGGCTTGGGGCCTCCGGAAGCCAAGGTCCAGAGGCGCCAGCTGGCTCGAGGGCCCTGGACGCAGGGCAGCAGGTGTTGGCCGAGGCGGAGGCCACATGAACTCTGGCCCTCCGGGAGGGCTCACACTCACCAGCTACCACTCTGGGTGAGCCCCAGAGCCCAGGACCGAGCTGCTTCCCCTTGGAGGGTTCCCCTCCTGTCGCTCACCAGACAGGGTAACATTGTCAGCTGTGGAGAGCAGAAGGTAAAATCCTGCAGACACCTCTTCGATCCTTTGACTTTTGCTTTAAATTGTGGTTGTAAACAACTCTGTAAACTAGGTTACTAATGCTGAATTTCTAGAAAGGAACCTAAAATATAAAGACAAACAGGGAGATTACATGTGTATCGTATGATAGACCAAGAACATATGTAAATTCTTACGAATTAGTATAAATTTCTCTTCTTATGAGGAGGGGAGTACTAGCAGCCCTCCGATAATATTGGGGGCAAATGGCTACAGTGCTTTGACAAACATTAAAATTTGTACCCTTTGAAGTAGGTACGATGCGTTACCTTTTGTCTGTTTCTACACGGTTCTGTTTCTTATGTTTTTCTCCCATTTTTTTTTTTCTTCTGGGAAAGAGCAGCAAATTTTCTTTCTGTGGGTACAGTTGTCTAATATATTTGCTACAACTTATATATTTATACTATAATTGGTACTGAAATGCTGTTACACATACTCTCTACCCTGCCTGGGGTCCATGTCAGTAACATTTCCAAGAACACTTTAATACCAGCTGTTCTCTGATAGAATTAAGGGCACCAGAGAGGGGTGGAGGGTGGGGGCCAGTGGGCGAAATAGGTGAAGGTGACCAGGGGGTACAGACTTACAGTTATAAGATAAATAAATCATGGGGATGCAAAGTACAGCATAGGGAATATAGTCAGTAATGTTGTATTAATTTTGTGTAGTGACGGATGATAACTGTACTTACGTGCTGAGCACTGAGTAATGTGTATAAATGTCAAATCGCTATGTTGTGATTCATCTGAAATGGATACAATATTGTATGTCAACTGTATTTCAAGAAAAAATAAGAGTAGTTTGGGGTGGAAGGTGAGGGAGAAGGAAGTGTGGGCTTTGGTGTTGGTCAGCGTTTCAAATCCCAGCAGAGTACCCCTCTCCCTGTGTGATTTCAGGCAGGTTACCTAACCTCTCTGAGCCGCTCTTTCACATGGAGCTACCACTCCCTGAGGGGCGTTGTTGTGAGAGTGAGATGAGGGGTGCTGGTGAAGCCCCCGAGCACTGTGCTGGTTCAGGGGGAGTACTCGGTGAATGGAGCAATTGTTACCGGGTATGTAGGGTTCCTGTGACTGGAGCTTAGTCACCTGGGCCCAGGGAGCTTTAGCGGTTGATCAGGTCCAATCCCTGCTTCTTGGCAGGCCTGCCTTCCAGGCATCCCCACAAGACAGCAATCCACCCCAATCTCAGAGACCTCAGGGGAGGGAGAGCCCAGACTCCTGCTTACTAATGCATTCCAGCATCAAACCCTCAGAGCCAGGAAGTCCTCCTGTGCGTCTATACTTAATCCCCCTCACCAGATTCGAGGCTTATTTTCTCTTGCTGTTTCCTTAGGGGAAAAAGACTGAGATTTTGCTCATGCAAGATGTCTGACTTCCGTGGCAAGCGGCTCTGTGTTGCAATCTCCCTGTGAAATCCGTGTATAAGGAGGAGGAAGTGAGAGGGGCTGAGGAGAGAACCGTAACATCCTGGGACTTGTTCTTTCCCAGCCCTTGGAAGGGGCCACGCTGCTGTTCATGCTTACCTCTCTTGGGACCTGTGTACTCAGCTGCGTGCTCCAGTCTCCATGTGGCCATGTCACTGGGATCCAAGATGCCCTCTGACCCTGCCACCCCAGCACACCCACCTTGCACTTCCTCCAGGGCCCCCCGTCTCAGGGAGTATATCTCTGTCCATCCATTCACGCAGCCGGACACCTGGGAGGGGCCTCTGGTGCACTCTCTCTAGCCGCCTGGGGGGATCCAGCCCTGAGTCTCGCTGGTTTGAAGTCCTACAGCCCTTGACTGCATCTGCGCACTTCTGCCGTCTTCGCAGCTGCCGGCCAGCGTGCTTGCCTTTGTCCTTCACCTGCACAGGTGCAGCAGCGTGCTGGCCGCCCGCCCCCTTGACTGTGCTCTCCCAGTCCGTTCTCTGTGCAGCACCTCGAGCCAGCTCTGTGAAACACGGACTGACCCTTGCAGTCTCCTGAGGAAGTTTCCAGTGACATCCCATTGTCCTTTGTGTAAAGATTGACTCCTTTGTGTGAGCTTTGAGCCCTTATCTCATGATCACTGCTTCCCGGCTACTTCGGCTACCTTGTCCCCTTCCCGGTTCTTTCCTCCCCCAGGGCCCTGACACATGGTTTCACCTCTTCCTGGGCTACTTTCTGCTCTACACGAGTCTGCCTGGTTAACTGTCACCTTGGTTGTCAGCTCAGTGGTTACTTCCGGCCAAGCCCTCCCCGACCCTCAGGCTAGCCCCCTCTCCTAGACCAGAGTTGCTTTCCTTCTGAGTCCCTAGCTGAGTTTACAGTTAGGCATCCATGAGCATGGCTATTTGACCGACAGCTGTCTTGATAATCCCCCTGCACTGTAAGCTCTAGGAGAGCAGGAATCTTGTTGGCTCTGTTGCCTGTTTCGCACAGTGCCTAGTGTGACGTCCGGCATGGAGTAGGTACCCCATCCTTGCCTGTGGAATGAATGTTTATATCTGAGTTTCGACAAGGACCAGAGCTTTCTCCGTCTCCCCTTTGTGGATTGTCTTGGAGCCCATGCCTAATTTCCTTGGCATCCTTTCTGTGGTCATGCTCCCGGGTCATCTTTGGGGTGGGTTTGGGGTTTTGACCAGACAAGAGCCGTTCATCTGGTGCTTTATGCAGAGCAGGTGTCAAATCCTGACCTACAGCAACTTTCGTGTTTCTGCGTGGCTGGTGTGCCAGCCACGGACGGTCTCTGGGAATGGGATTATACTCATATGCTGGTAGAGGGGCTCTTGTTTACAGGAACCCTGTGCTAAAGAAAAAACAGCCCTTTGGAAGAGCGAATAATTACCAGCTTATTTGTCCCTTCTGTGACTTCTGTTTATTGTACGTACGGGAAGAACTTTGTTGGCCACCTATTAGAGAAATGAGTGGCATCAGCTGGCCAGGCAGTCCTTGTAGGAGTAAGGTCAGGGCAGTGATGGTGTCTTCTCAATCAGCGGGCTCTATCTCCAAGTCTCAGAAGTGATGGAAAGGGCATTTGGTGTTTCCCACAAGCACATTGTCAGAGCTAACTCTCTGTGGACCTTCCGCCACCACCCCCAGACCCCGTATCAGAACTGTAATGCCCTCTGTAGCTTTGGGCTGTCAGTATGGATGGGTAAATGCCAGCTCGATGGGCAGGTGGGTTCATGGGAAGGTTGGCCTGGGTCTTCATCCTGGTTTTGTCACTGGCTCTCTGTGTAAGCTGGAGCGTGACTTCACCTTCTGAGCTCTGTCCTCTCCTGCCCGGTACATCCCTTACAGGTATCTGGGGCTCTCTTGAAGGTGGTATTCACATCCAGGGAGCCGTAAGAATTGAAATACACCAGTTAGCAAATTCTAATCTTCTGGTGTGATGATCTTTTCAGCGCTTGACCTTCTGTCCTAATGTGCAACCTTCTGTGTACGTTCACTTGCCGTCCCTGGGCCTCAGTTTCCACATCTGTGAAGCAAGATGGGTCGATTCTGGATTGGCACGTAGGAGAACTAAATGCTGTCTCTGTCTGTCCTCCCACAGCAAAGACAGATGTCACTGATGAACTCCAAGAACGCAGTCCTCCTCAGCAGAGCCGTGGGATAGCCAGTGGGACGGAGCTCTCCAGGTCCGGTTCAGAGGTGAAGCTGTCGGTCCCTCATGGAGACTAAATCCTCACAACCCATCTGGGAGGTGTGGACAAGAGAAGCAAGGCCCAGGGAGGCTGACTCACCTAAGACTTGGGAGGTGAGTGCATCTGTGAACTGACAGCTGGCTTTAGAAAGGTTTGGGTGGATTTTCCTGTCAGGAATGCACTGAGCAGGTCCAACTCTGGGCCAGAATGGGCCACTTGTGTGTTCCAAAGGCATCAGCTTTCCTGCCTGTGCACCTCCTAGGCGGTCCTTGACTTTGTCCCCTGCTAGAGGTCACTGTGTTTGTATTCCTTTGCCTGTCTGCCTGCCTCCCCTCCGGGGGTGAACACAGCAGGCCCCAAAAAGAATCCCACCAGCCCCACAAAAGCAGATCTGTGGCCATGACCACGTCCCTTCCTGGGCCTGGGGCCTGAGCACTCTCTCTGGAACAAGTATCTGGGGGCTCTGTGCCTTATGAGGGGTCATCCTTTAGAAGCAAGCTTGTCTCCTGTCTTTGGAGGAGCTTTTCCACGCAGAGGTGCTCCAGGCAGAGTAGTGGGGACGAAGAGTTATTTGGTGGGAAGGGAAATGGGAAGAGCCTGCTGCCTCCCTTTGCACATCCAGGAGCTGAAGTGGTGCTGAGCTCTCCTTCCCTCCCTTCCTCCAGTGTTGGGTGGCTCGGGAAAGAAGGGCCTGCCACGGGGGGCCCGAGCTGAGATCAGGAGTGGGGAGCTAAGTGGGTAGTGTGGCATTTGGTTTGGGCTCCCGAGGCAGCAGGCCCGGCTGAGACACTCAGCTCTGTAGGGCGGGGGGCTGGTCTCGGCAGAGGCCTGGTTGTGGGGGGCATCTATCTCCCTATTCAGACCCCAGCAGTCGGACGTCCCGTGGGAGAGGCACAGGTCCTCTCTGGTGTCTGTACCTCTGATCCCTGTCTCTCTTCTATTCTTTCCAATTTGCTTAAGAAACTGACGTAAGGAAGACATTATGTGGCCAAGAGGGTCAGACCCCAACTGTGACCTCCACACCCCAGAGCCCGATTCCCCTCCCCCACTCCTCAGGCCTGTCCCAGGTGCCATGTGCCCCTGCTTGTGAATCTGGGCATCTCAAAGAAGCACTTTGCTCAGACCTGGTTATTTAACAAATTCATTTGGGGGCGAGCTCAGAGATGAGGATCGGAGGAAAGAAAATTGTCTTTTCTTAACTGTCCCCAGGACGCCTCGAGCAGGCTTGGAGGATTCTCGCTAATCTAATCCCTGTCAGAAAAGAAACGATAAAACAATTCAGTCTTTAGAAGCCAAATCCCCTTCCTGCACTCACACTGTTTCTGTATCTCTCCTTTCCCATCTCCCCCCGTTTGTGCTGAAGCCGAGGTGCCGTTTCTCGGTGAGGGCTTCAGTGGATAAAGGATTTCATACTTTGCTCTTCCATTTTTCATATTTAAATTTGCTTTACTCTCTGGTTTGACTTTCCACTGACCCTTGAAGAATTGGCGTATTTCAAGGGGGGGGGAAGAGATCTCATTATAGGATATGAGAAAAATGGAGCAGAGTTTTAAAACTTTTAATGACTAAAACACAGTGTTCCAAGTCAGTATTGCGTTGGAGTTGAAGTCACTGTTTGGTTACAAGTGTTTTAGGCCTAAACGGGGTTGATGACATCTGTTTAATTTTAGATGTCTGGAATACATTCTGAAAATAATGAAATCCAAATGTATGACCAAATTAGAGAACAATTTTATCTGCGACAAAGAAGTTTTTAAAATAAGAGCAAACATTTCAACCAAACAAAGCTTTGAAAGACCCATCAAACATTTGGTCATTGTGCCTTGACTTTTCCCAGTGGGTCTCCACGGCGTAGAGAACTCTCCTTTCCTTTGTGTGTGAATCAGACATTATTATGTAACTTTATACCCATTTTCCTCTGCTTTCTCTGGGTGTGCGTACTGTTCTGCGCTGCCGGCCCTGGAGAGACCGTGTGTAGGGGAGTGAGGACCCTTCTCGGGAAAGCCCCATTGGTGAAGCAAAGGGCTGATGTCACAGACACTCAAGGGCCACTTGTTCTCTGTTACATAACGGGCTGAGCAGCTTGGGAGGGAACCCAGGGAGAACTAAGAAGTGCAAAGGCCTTGCTAATGGGGCATGCTCCTATTCTGGCCATGTGCTGTGTGACCATTGTAGGCCCCTGACCCTCTCTGGGCCTCACTTTTTCCATCCGTAGGAGCAGCTCTGGGAATCTGGGAGGCTTGTTGTCGTGGCTTCTCTGCTGGCAGATTCTCTTGTGGTGAGAAACCCCGCTTTTGGGAGGTGCACTGAATAGTTATTCTTGCACTTTCTAGAAGCCCAGCATCGAGGGTGATAGAGAGACTCTGCCCATGTGGTTCTTCTTCACTGTCCTCATCCCGGGAAGTCCTTTGAGGGTGGTGTTGGCAGACAGACATCCCTGTGTCCACTCTGTGCCGCCAGAGTAGATCCAGTGTCCAGCCGTGCCTGCCAACCTTGGCTAGACTTTCACACATAGATGGGAAGTGAGTTATGGTCACATAATATGTACCTGGTGTCTTAAAACACTTGGCTACTGGGCAAGGTAATTCTGCCCTTCCTGAGTGTTTGTACCTTCCAAACACCCGTGGACTCTTCTCTCCCTGCCTTGTCCCATTCTTCCAAGGTCAGCTCAAGCTCTCCTCTGAGAACCAGCCCCTGGTCTGCTGAGTCCTCCCAGTGCCTGTGCCCAGTGCCGTTTGGCCCAGGGTCAGCTTCCTGGACCATGGCCCTGTGGACCATTGCCTCCACATTGCACTCTTGGCTTGGGCCTGTGCGCTGGATCTCCCAGAGACAGGAGAGGGTTTCCTGAGTGCTTGTCCTTGACCAATGACCACAGACAAGCCTGGAAATGGGGGTTAGAAGCCTGTGGTTCTTGGGATGAAATGCATGGGGTGAAGCTTGGGCTTGGTGAAGCCTCCAGGCCCGCTGGCCTCTGCAGAAATGAGCAGGTTGAGATGCTGGTTGCCATGGACAGATGGCAGATGGAGGGATAATGCTGAGGTGAGCCCAGGCCTGCCCGGAACTCTGGGCTGGGTCTGTACATGTTGTCTGTTAGCCCCTCGCTTGTGCTATCTGGCTCCTTCTCAGGACTTGGTGTAGTGGTCAGTGGTGCCCAGTGTCTCATCTGGGAGGTGTCATTGGCTCTGCTCTGGGCAGGGTTGGAGGATGACATGATGGCCACACTGTTTGGCAGGTATTTTCAGGTACTTTTGTGGGAACTCCCAGAGGCCCCATGGTCAAGAGGCATGGACTATGTTACCTTAAGGACAGTGGGCTGAACTCAGCAAGGAGAAGATCTGGAGGGGACAGAGTGGCCATGCCAACATCAGGTAAGGAAGGCAGGGTGGGAATTTCATTTAGTTCTGGAGGCTGCTGGGTGGAGAACATAGAGCAGCAGGGCTGGTGCTCCATGTGACCTTGGATGAGCCAGGGACATTGCCGGGCCTCAGCTTAAAATCTGTAAAATGGGCAGGTCAATACCAACCTGATAGGCTTACCAGGAAGCCCAGATAATAAATTAGAATTGAAAATGATTGTAAAGATGGCACTTGGTGAAGGCCTAGGCAGGTGTGGGAGTTTTCAGTTTTGTTGGTACTAATAGAGATTTATAAGGAATAGTAATGATAGTAAGTTCATCCCTACTGTTGTTGTTGTTGTTGTTGTTGTTGTTGTTTAACCCACTCAGAAGAGTGGGGTTGAAAGAACATGGAATTAGGAGCCAGGCCTTTGGAGTTCCAGATTTCTTGTACATACCTCTCTATGTGCCCTTTGGTGAGTCCCGCCTGCCTTTGTGTCTTAGTGTCCCCATCTGTTAAAAAAAAAAAAAAAAAAAAGCCCACGGTCCCCACTCTGCATGCCTCACCGGGCTGCTCAGAAGCTGGCGGGGTAGTGTGAGCCAGAGTTTTTGCACACCGGAAGCACTGGGGATGGGTGGAGCTGGCATTGACGGCACTGGTTGCTGGAAAGGACGTTCAGGCCAAGGTATCCTGATGCAACTCTGAGGGCCAGTGCCCTCCTGGGGGACTGTTCCGAGCTGGACTTTCTCCCGTGGCAGGTGCACCCTGTCAGGTCACCAGGCTGGAGGGCTCCATCCGTAACGGTCTGTCTGGAGCGAGGGGCTGAGTGCACCAGTGGCTCGTCAGTGTGGCTGTAATTACAGCCCACGCTCTGCAGTCGTGAAGTGTCGCTTACTGTCCTGATGATGGCCCAGTGAGTTTACCGTTCAGGGTGGGGACTAGCCTCCTGGTAGATGGCAGGCATGAAGAGGCAGAGGCATGTTTTGCCAGACGTATATCAGAAGGGAACCCTGGGGGCCAGGCTTGGTGCCGTTCTGTTATTCTGTTTTAATAGATTTTAGTTTTCTTTTTTCTTTTTTTTTTTTAAAGATTATTTATTTATTTATTCGATAGAGATAGAGACAGCCAGCGAGAGAGGGAACACAAGCAGGGGGAGTGGGAGAGGAAGAAGCAGGCTCATAGAGGAAGAGCCTGATGTGGGGCTCGATCCCATAACGCTGGGATCACGCCCTGAGCCGAAGGCAGACGCTTAACCGCTGTGCCACCCAGGCGCCCCAGATTTTAGTTTTCTGAGCAGTTTTATTTAGTTATTTTTGAAGATTTTATTTATTTATTTATTTATTTATTTATTTATTGGACATAGAGAAAGAGCGCACACACAAGCATGGGGGAGCGGCAGAGGGAGAGAGAGAAGCAGACTCCCTGCTGAGTGGGGAGCCCAAAGCAGGGCTCTGGAGCCCAGGACTCTGGGATCATGACCTCAGTTGAGGCAGATGCTTAACTGACCGAGCCGCCCAAGTGCCCCTTCTGAGCAGTTTAGACATACGTCAAAATCGAGTGGAAGATACAGAGATTGCCCACGTACCACCCTGCCCCCCCCAGGCCTAATCTCCCCTATTATCAGCATCCCCAAGCAGAGTGGTTGTTACAATTGGTGAACCTACACTGACACGTCATTATCACCCAAAGCCCACAGCTGACATTGGAGTTCACTCTTGGTGTTGTACATCCTATGGGTTTGGACGAGTGTATGATGACGTGTATTCTCCATTATGCTATCATATAGAGTACTTTCAGCACCCTAAAAAACCTCTGTGCTATTCATCCCAGCCTCCCCATCTGCCCCACTCAACTGATATTTTTACTGTCTTCAGAAGCTATGTCTTCAGAGAGGTGAAGCCCCCTTGGCCATAACGTGTGAGCCCTGCCCGTGTGACGGCAGAGCTGGCACTCCTGAGCAAAAAGCTGCTGGCTTGGCAGGTGGTCCCCAGGCCTAGCACAGGCCTGGCCCTTGACAGCTTGGGTATTGGGGAGGTGGACTGGGGGGTCCGCCTAGGCTGTGATCCCTACTGCCCTTCTCCACCAACCCTAAGCTCTGACATAATCAGGACATTGATCGCCACCATGTGGACATTGGGCCTCATGGGAAAGACCAGGGTCTTGGAGGAGGTTGGGTAGGGTGGGAGGAGGGATGAGGAGATGGGAGGAAGCAGTCATCCACATCATGGTGACTGAGCATCACGTCTGTGCTGGAGATACAGCGGTAAGCATGACAGATGAAGTCCCTGCCTCTTGGGTCTCATATTCTGGTGAGGGACACAGACAGTACACACATAAATAAATATGGAAGTTGTCAGCTGTGACAAGTACACTGTAGAGCATTAAACTTGGGTGATGTGAAGGAGAACTCATTTAAACTGGGTGGTCGGGGACAGTGTCCCCCAAGAGGTGATAGTTCAGCTGAGATCTGCATGACAAGGACTCAGCTGTGAGAAAATCAGGGGAAAATCTTACAGGCAGATAAAACCATAGGTGCAAAGGCCCTGGGGTTGAACAATCCTGGTGTGCTGAAGATGCAGACTGGACAGCGCAGCTGGATTTAGGAACCAAGAAGAGAGTGGTAAAGGAGGATATGGGTGAGGTCGAGTGCAGAGCATAGGGGGCTATACAGGTCGAGGTCTCAGAATTTGGATATAATTCCAAGTATAATGGGAAGCCGGGGTGGTGCTAGTGGTGATATGATTGGATTTGTGTTCCAAAAAGATCCCTTTGACCACGGAATGGACAGTGGACTGGAGGGGGCAAAGGTGAAGACAGAAGTTCAGTTAGGCTAGTAAAGGAGTATAGGCACAAGATGGGGGTAGTGTAGGCTTGCAGAGTGCAGTGGGGACAGAGAAGTGGGTGGATCCTCATGTGTTTAGGAGGTGGAGTCACTAGGATTTTCTGATGGGTTGTCACTCCATCCACACAATTGCCCAAGCTAAGAATTACTCCCAGCGTCCCTTCTTCCCTCAGCCCCACAGCCATTTCTGAGATGGGGAGAGGAGGAAGAGCAGGCCTGGGGGAGAGGCAATCAGGGGTGCAGCTTGGGACTTGTTGAGTTTGAGAGGCCTATCAGACATACAGGTGACGATGTCAAGGGGGCTATCATGAGTGTGGAGCTGCGACGTGGGGTAGGCTGGAGATAGACCCTTGGCATCACTGGTGTGGTAGTGGAATTTACAGCCACAGAACGGGAAGAGATGGTGGGCAGAGGAGAGGAGAGAAGAGTTTGGAGAGTAAGTTCTTAGACTGTGAAGCCCATAGGTACAGAGGGAACCGGCCAGTGGGGCTGCCTGGGAAGGTATAGACAGGAGCATATGGCATCCTGGAAGGCAGGAGGAAGGAAGGGCTTTGGAGAATGGCCAATCTGGTAGGGAGGTGGTGATGAAGCCAGCCTGGGCAGAGAGGACAGGGTGCCATGGGCGAAGGTGGGCCACATTTGTCCACACAGAGCCCACATAACTCTCTAGGTGTTTCGCCAAACCAGGAAATAGAGAAATGGAGTGGCAGCTTGAGAAAAACATATGGGTCCAGGCAGGGTTTTCTGGACATGGGAGACATTACAGCAAATTTGTAGGCTGATGTGAGTGATGCAGATGGGAGAAGTTAATGGTCCCAGGTGGAGGGGACACCGACAGGAGCCACGTCTCTGCCAGAGTTCGGGAGGTGGGACGTGGTGTACGAGGCAGGAGCGGGCCTTGAATAAGAGTGAGGGTAATTTCTTTAGGCCTGGTCACTGACTGTAGGGAATGCAGAGACAGTGGACTTGGTGGAAGGATTCCTATGGTTCTCTGATCCCCAGAAGTCTATCCCCAGACCAGACCTCTTTCCCCATCCTTCTTGTCTCCCCCTCCTGATGTCTCCTGCCATGTGCCTCTGAGCATACTTGTCCTTTCCGGCTTAAGCACCCCACTTTTCCCCCTTCTATGGACTTCCATGTCTCAGCCCATTCTCCCTCAGCCTCTTAGTTCTTCCTCCAGGGAGTCTGCTGGGATTACCTCAGCCCACAGAGCTCCCTCCCCAGCTGGGCTGCTGGGGCCCTGAAGGTGCAGAACCCAGACAGACCCCTGGTCACTAGGCCTCCAGGGCCAGTGGGAAGGATGCTGCCTTGTCCTACCTTGTATGCCCTTGTTGTGGAGTCCTCTGCAGCTAGGGCGCAGGCCTGTAGTTCGTGGAGAGAGAAGAGACAGAGGGCTTGGGTTCTGGAGTCTCACTGACCTGGGTTCAAGGTCTTCATTGGTTGTATGACCCTTGGCAGCTTTTAGAAATCTCTCTGATCTCTGACTCCTCATATTAAAGTCAGGTCATAGGCTTTACCTCAGCAGCGTTTGGTGCGGGTGAAATGAGCTAAAGCAAGTAAACTGCGTCTGGCATATTATTAGCACTCAATAAATACCATCATCATCATCTTTATTAATGTGTTCTTTTTTTCTACCTAGCATTTCTTCGGTGGGACCTTGGGGAAGTCACTTGACCTTTCCATGCCCGTTTCCTCTTCTGGAAACTGGGGATAGTAACAGTGTCCTCCTTAGCGGGCTGCTGACTTTAATGAGCCAAAATGTGCAAGGTGTTGAGGGCAACAGCTGGTGCATAGTAGGTGGTCAGGAAGAGGAGCTCACTGCTGGTGACAGCGATGACAGCGGTGGCAAAGACCGCTCTGCATTTCCGTTTCCCCTGCTGAGCGCCGGGGCTGTGGAAGTGGTTGCCTGGGGGTCCTGCCGCGTCTGCCGTGCTCTGGTAAAGGTGCCCCCCATCCGCACGCCCTCTCCCCCCCAGGCTCAGCTCTTCATCCTTGGCTTCTCACCCTTCCCCGTGAACCCATTCATCTCTGGCTGTAAGGTTACAAGGCTTTGAAAATTAATTTTAAAAATTATACTCTTCTGACCCTTTAAACTTCGCTTTAAATCCTCTTAGCGCTCTAATGAAGCCCAGGCTGTTTGAGGCATTTTGGAGACATGGGGCTGACAGTGCCTTTGTAATTTACATAGAAACCTCGGGACACACATGGACCCAAATATGTATCTGTATCATTAAGGATAAAAATCATAATCCCCTAAGCAAGCTGTGCTAGTGAGCATCAGGTTTAATGGGGGATTACGAGGAGGAATTAAAGCTGCCCAAGGGGTACACCGAGAGACTTCAAACACCTCTTGGAAAACAAATTAACGTGGCTTTCAGAAATCAGTTTCTGTGCGGCTAGGGTTTTCCTCGGGCTTCCCTGATTTCTTTTGAGATGTATTTTTAACACTTGTGTAAACAGTTTGGGCCCTTGGTATGGGCCTTCCTGTGCTCCTTTCATTAGCTGGTGTCTCGGCGAGAATTTGGCTCATAATCTGGGCATTTTGATTTCCCTGGCTGCTGCAGCTGCTGCTGGGCCCGGCCCGGGGCCATCCTGTTTTCTTTACCGTTGCCTAGAGGTGTGGAACCCGTTGGTGTGTGGCTCGGCCTGTTTTCATATCTTTCCATGCAAACCTGGCTTCTCAGAGGTGCTTTCAATTCCCTGGAGAATGGGACCTCTGAGGCAGGGGGCAGTGGCTGGGAGGTTGGAGGCTGGACCTACGGCAGGATCATCTGAGAAGTTGGCAGAGTCGGCCTTCGTCACCCAGGCTCCACTGGCCCCTTTGTTTATTTCCCCTGCTCCTTCCTTCAGGTCCACCTGCAGGGGAATGTGTGGTCTCTGTAGGTAGTGAGTTCCCTATCACTGGAGGTATTCAAGCAGTGTCCTGGCCTGGGGTTTTGAGGGAATCTGTGCCCACATGTAGAGCGGACCTGGGTGGTCATTAAAATCCCTTGTGAACCTCAGATTCTGCAATTTGCTTTACAAGTGGAGTCTGGGCACGGCCTTGCTGACCTTTACAGCTACAAAGATATGCCTGATGGAAGGCACAGTGCCAGGCTCTAAACACTCACCATTAGTGACCTCTGTTCTGCTGTCCTTGCTTGAGGCCCAGGAGATGGTGCTCTCTTCTCTTGTGGAAGTTTCAGGTTTAGGCTCAGTTATAGGATTTCCTTTAGAGATTTCATCCTGTTAGGGAGTCAGCACAAAAACTCCTAATTATGTCCACCTAGATTCCCTTCGGAAGCTCACTTTCTTCCTTTGTAAAACAGGAGCCATAAATAATAATAGCACGTATTAAGCACTTACTGTGTGCCGGACACTGCTTGAAGCGCTTGTTTGCTTGTAACTACTTAGATAGAGTAGTCTGTTATTGCCTTCACTCTACAGAGGAGGAAACTGAGGCCCATGAAGGTTGAGCAACTTAGTTAAGGCCACAACGAGTAAGTGATGAATGATAGCGTCTAATAACCAGCTCCTGGGGATCTACTGAGCCCTTCACAGGAAAGGTGCCTTGACCTACCCTGGCACAGCGGAGCTCTGGGTCTTGTCCTCCTGAGAAGGCTCAGTGATATTAGTGCCTCTCCACTTGGTCAGCGCCCTGGCCAGGCCTGGCAGGGGACAGGTAGGGAGTGTGACATTGCCTTTGCCATAGAGGGCAGAACTCCTATAAGCCAGCCAACTGGCAGCATCTAGACTGCACTGATGGGTGTTTGTCTTCTAGAAGTTTTCCTCACATTTGCCAGTGGACTGGCAGTTGGTGGTGAGCTCCGTAAGGCTGATTCACCCTGAGTTCACATGAGGTCATGTGCGCAGAAGCTGCTTCTCCTTCGTGCTCCTGGTGGTCAGGGACCCTTGAGGCAGGATGGAGGGAGCTTCCTTATCTCGAGAAAGGAGCTCTTAGAAAGGGAGGGAGCATGTATTTCCCTGAGTTGGAGGTGAGGGCACGGAGAGGCCCTGGCTGGAGTGGTCATGTGATCCTATTTCCCACCGGAACTGTGTGCAAATCATCCCTTCTCCCGCCTCCCCAGTTGCCAGCTGGGGTCTTATGTCAGAGAGCCGTGGTCACCGGGAACAGGCAGCTGGAAGGGAACAGGCAAGCCCTACAGGGTTTGCAGGTCTGGCTTCACCAAGGGTTTGGGATTTAGGTTGAACTCTAAGGCACCGGTGAATTTCTGTCAGCAGAGAAGGGGGCGATACTGTTTCTGAGCACATCCATGGAGCATGCCCTATGCTCTTATTTCATGCCCGTGTTGGCCCAGTGCTACTTTCTGCCTTTTATAGACGATGGGGCAGGGAGGGGAGAGGACTTGCCAAGGTCACAGAGCTGGATCTGAATTCAGGACCTAAGCATGCCCCCGCTCACTCCCCTAGCAGCGGGGGGAAGTGTGAGCAATGGCAGGGAGGCTCGGAAGGACCTGGTGGCTTTGGGGAACAGCTGGAGGGAAGGGGTGGGAGAGGGGAGGTGGCAGGGAATGAGGCTGCGATTGCTGCTGCTGATGGCTTGGTGGGGTACTGGTAAGGGTTCAACAACCAGCTCTCCTAGGAAAAAAATGGGGAAAGGAAAGGAGAAAGAAAAAGACCCTGATGTGAGGGGTTTGCAGATGTCCGTGGTGTAAATGTTTCCGCCTCGGCCAGCTTCACGTTACCAGTGTGATGGCAACGAGCACTGAGTTCTCCTGAGCCATTAGGTGAGGCACTCCCGTGGCCTCGTCTCTCTGGCTCTGGTGTTTGGGTTTATCCGGGAGACAGTAAGAGGGGAGATGACTCTGTCAGGGCTCTTCATCAGAATGCAACTCTTGGGGTTGTCTAGCGATGGGAAAAGAGGCTGAAGGAGGGGGCCAACTTGGAGGCCAGTGCTGAGCCCTGGAGCTGGAGGGGCCGGGGCCTGGAGCAGGCAGGGTGGGGTGGGGTCTGTAGAAGGGAAGGGCTAGATCCCAGGCCTTTGGTGGAGCAAATGTCTTTTCCTCTGTCAGAAACCTCATGGGTCTTTTGCTCTAAAAATGCACATCTCCGTGGGAGGCATCTGGAGGCAGTGAGACCTCCATGCCCCATCTTGCTTTTCCCCTCCGAGGTCAGGCTGGGCCGAGAGCCATTTCACACGGGAGGGGGAGTGCTGGGCCTTCTGCACAGTCTGGTCCAGCGATCTGACTGCAGTAGCGGCAACAACAACATACATTCCCTGTATGACCCAGGGATTTTCATTTGGGAAAAAAGATTGGTCTTGGAACTAAACCCAGTTGGGGAATTCAGGGCAGAAGGGCACATCAGAGTTTGTGCTCAGCCGTGACAGAGGCCTGCTGAGCTGCCAGGACGTCCTTGGGACCAGGAGAGTTCCGTGAGGGCCTCCTGCCCTGACCCCATGTGGGCCAGAGGACCGAGGCCGGGGGAGTGTGGCCAGACAGACAGAGCGTGGCTGGCCCAGAACCCACAGTCAAGGCTTCCTGAGGGACGGTTGTTTTAGCTAAACTTTGAAGTGTGGGCAGCATCTGGAAGTGAAGGGGTCCCTTGGCGGTGTCTGAGGGTATGTATGTGGCTGGCAGGCATCTGCCTCTTAGTGTCAGATCCATTCCCCTCTTGGCTCTGCAGCACAGGGGCTGGACCCACAAACTATAACTCCCAGGCCTCCCAACCAGAGCAATGGGTTCTGGTTAGGTCTGGTCCATGGGAGGCAGTGGCAGGAAGTTGGAGCGTGGGAGGAGGGGAGAGGAAGGGGTACTTCTCCAGTTTCTGGCTTGGGTCTCCAGCAGCAGTGTCTCCTCGGTGGCTCTGATGTCACTCATCAGCCTGTCTCCTCACGGTCTGGGCTCCCTCAGCCTGAGGAGGCCCTGATGTGATTTTAGCTCCTACTGGATAGCTCTGATTTCTGGGCTCTGGAAGCATCTCCTCCTGCTTTTCCTCTAGCCCCAGGGTTGGTGTGGGCTTTCTCTTGCTAATGCTGATATTCCCATTACCTCACAGCCTCCAGCTTGTTTTCCAGCTCTGTGACTAGGTCACCATGATGGCTTACTGGGCCTTGGCTGTGGGCTTTGCTTTCTTGACTGGATCCTGACTGATCCGTGGGAAGGGATGAGGGGCAGGAGAAGTCTCCTGGTGGGCGGGGTGTCCCCCCTCCATCTTGCTCTTGGACCAGATGGCCAGATCTGATGCCCAGCAACCTTCCAACTTAGCCTCCACCTGCCTGGGCCCTAGACCCCCGAGGTTTCAATGACTTCCACACCTGACTCCAAGGCAGATAGTGCCACCCCACCATAGCTATCTGCTGGAGGCCTGGTACCTGGCTGAAGGAGAGGCCTGTTACCATGTGGTTCCTTCATTCATGGGGTCAGAGCTGGCCCCTCCAGGCACCTACACACCGACTAGCTGGCTTTCATTGTTGCCTGGCCCCCCTTGCTCACCTTGCCCTGACCTGCTTAGGTTGGCAGGACCACAGATTTCTGGCCCAGATCTCCCATTCTGTATCTCCTTGGAAGCCCTTATCTCAGTGGGAAGAAAGGGTGAAGCCGGAATTCTGTCTTGTGAAGGGGAAGCACGTGCAGGGGTTAAGCACCAGGGACAGGAGGCTCAGCTGTGGTAGACTTCCAGGCCACAGCGCGGCCACAGGCCTTCCGGGAGCAAAGCTGGGCAATCCCAGTCTAGTCCCACGTTGCGTTTCATGTGAAGACACAGTGGCCTGAGAGGAGAAAGGACTTTCCCAGAGTCACCCTGAACCAGTGGCAGAGCAGCTGCTGAGGCTGTGGTTCCCTCCCCCGCACGTGGTGGGCCTGCCTGTTCCTTGCTGGCTTCAGGAAGCACTGTGGGTGCGCTGGGGAAGGCGGCCCTGCTGGGAGGCTGGTCTGCTGCCTGAAGACGCCTCAGCTGGGCCAGGGTGCTTGTTCCCTCAGCAGAGGCCCCTCCAGAGCCCAGGGACGCCAGGCTGCCGTTCTGCGAGTGCGGGATACGCATGTGTGGATGCCTGCCCTGTGCGCGGCCCCGGAGATATCCCTGAGTACACACTGGAAGGCCAGTGACAAGTTGTGCAAGAGCTGTGTGGCAGCCGTGGTACTTGTAAGGCTTTGTACAAGACCGAGAGGGCAGCGTGGTCCTGGGAGAGGGATGACTCAGCAGTGCCGGGCTCCTGGGGGACCTGCCAAGGGAGGCCAACGTGGTGGGGACACCACGCGGGGTGCAGGCAGTCTGTGAAGTCCCTTGGGGAGTGCCCTCTGCGTCCCTTGGGGAGTGCCCTCTGCTCAGGTTGTTGACCCGCTATGCATATGCCCTGTCCCCTCCCACACCACCCCCAGCTCTGAGGCTGCCCTATCCGGACACAGGCCTCCGCAGGCTGTTGAGCTCCCTGAGAGCTTCGGCACGCTCAGCCGCTCTGGGCAGCAGACCTGGTTTGCACACACTTGAACTTGTGGGCCCCTAGAGACAGGCCAAGCAAGGAGTTCAGTGGCTGGTCCCATCTGAGTGGGAGATACTGTATGTATATGAGAGATGCCTGGGGAGGTTGCCTCCTAATCCCAGAAGGCCTTTAACGATTGGCCTGCCTGGGCTCTAGTCTGTGAGAATAGGGAGCCATGGAAGGTTTGGGAGCAGGTAGGTGATGATGCCAGACATGTGCTTCAGGAAGATGGGGAGGGAACGGAGGCAAAGTGTGCAGGAACCTCACCAGGGTGGGGCAGGCCAGGGTGAGGCCGCGCAGGGTCTAACACAGGCTAGGGAGAGGGCTGGTTCAGGGCGGTGGCTGCGGAGTGGGGGCAGCCTCAGTGTGTCTCTCTTAGCTGGTCAAGGTCTGAGGAGGTGCCACTTTCCCCGCTGCAGGAGGGGCTGGACTCAGGATCACAGAGTGGCTTGAGAGCAGCCGGCCACGTGCTAACTGGCTCCTTGGGCAAGTGACTTAATAAGCTGTGAAGTTATTAAATTATTAAGTAAACTGGGACTCAGCTCTGAGCCTCAGTTAGCTCATCTGCTAATTGGGAGTGATCCATCCTTTCTAGCCTTGTCGTGAGGACTGAATGACACCTTTGCCTCTCACCGTGGCCAAGGCTTGGATGAGGCAGGAATCAGCCTGTCCTTTCTACCTGCTGAGGTCACTGGGGGGTCACAGCTGGAGATGCCCCGCCCTCACCCATGCGGCTGGGCCCCAGGGCAGCCCCCCCTCGGCCTTCTGCCTGGGGAGCAGGAGGGGAAGATTTGCCGTGGAGTGGGTAGCTTGACCTGGCTGCTTACACTCGTCTCTCTGAAATCCCCTTCCTTGTAATGGCTGTAACTGTCAAGCAGTTATCTCAGAGAAAGCCTTTTCACTAACGAGATGGGGGAAAAATGGAGCCAATTAACAGGACTATGTTTCAGGGAAGGCCGTGGGTTCTCTGCCATCAAGAAAGGGGCTAGGTTTGTAGGGGACAGGGACCAGCCCCTCTTCCCCTAGGGACTCCTGCCTCCTTTCTGGGGTCCTTGAGCTGAAAATCAGGGCCTGCTTGTGGGTGTGCTGGGGGCCCTGGCAACATGGATGAGGACAGAAGCCTTCCCAAAGTCAGACGAGGTGGAACCAAGTCTTGGGGGCCCCTGGAAGGGGTGCTGCCTCCCTGGATGGGGGGGTGGTGCTGCCACTGCCTGATGAACGGTTCCCAGGCCTGTGCTTACCCCTGACGCCACACGCTGGGCTGACCTGTGTGCTGCCGTCCGCTTCGTGGGGTTGCCTGGCCTTTGTCTCCATGGGGTCCTGGCTTCAGCCTCACCCCTGAGCAGTGAGCAGAGATGACTGACACAGAGCAATGCCCTCAGCAAACAGGGCACTCCCTCCTTCTCTTGGAGACCGTCTGGGCAGGAGGCTATGTTTACCTGGGTGGAGTCCGTGCGTGTGCGTGTGCATGTGCGTGTACGTGTGTGCACGTGCGTGTACGCGTGTGCACATGGGGAGTGTGAGAGGGTAAGGGGTTGGCCGTCGGGTCCCACGGACAGCAGTCCAAGCTGTGCTTGTCTTGATGGTGCCTCTGAGAGATTCTGTGAGAGCTTCTTCCTCTAGCATGCCGAAGGACAGGCTGAGGATGGATACTCCTCTCTGGACAGTGTCTTCCCTGAAGAAGGTCTTCAGCATCGAAGAGACTGTGGGGTGATGCAAGGTCTGCATGAGAGAGAGGCTTGTTTTCATTTGAGGCTGAGGCCCCAGGGAAGCTTGGTCTTAGGAGGATCCTTCACGTCCCGTGGCCGTGCTGGGGGCTTGCGTGCAGGCAGAGTGGACCAGCTGACCCACCGGCCAGCTGACTCTGGTGTCTGACCTCAGGGGTGGCTGGCCTTGGCACCTGCCCCAGGGATGGGTGTCCATTCAGGAGGGGCATTTGGGCAGGGTGCCAGGGTCTGGTCCCATTGCAGAAAGCCTCCCCTTGCAGGCAGCCCCCCAGCGGTGCGGCCCAGGACCTCGAGATCCCCAGAAAACAGAGTCCCGGTGTGCTTGTCCATATTGCCAGGGGAAATAAAACCCAAACTGGAGAGAGTGGACGTAATGTTCTCAAGGGTAAGTTTTTCTCTCGTGAATTTTTAATTAAACCTTTGGCACCCATGATGTCTTCATCCCTGGACAGCCCTTGCAGATGCCAAAGTCATAGAACCATTTCGAAACGTGCAAACCCAGTGAGCTGATGCGAAGTTCCACGGGGGCGCTGCTGACATGGCAACCATAGCAGTTCCCTGGTGACACCAGAGCTGCATTTTCAGCGGGGACGATCATGCCTGGTCCGTGGGCTGGAATTCAGCGTGTCCGTGCTCTGCCACGCTCCCCAGGCAGGGGATAGGTGGTTGGCGACATGTGCCCAGGCCCTTGAATAGGCCAGGAGATCAGTGGCTCGAGGCCCTGTGTCTTAATTCTCAAACATGTGCATTTCTATTTAGATGAAAGTTCTTTAGAACTCATATGAGCTTACTTATCCTCTTTGTATCCACCTTGTAACCCAGTACTGCGGGATCATTTAAAAAAATGCTTCGCATGTCTTCGTGATGGTGTTGGTGTATTCGATGGCTCCTGTTTGCTCCGAGGGAAGGCCAAATATGGCCGCGGTCCACCTTACAGAAGAAGTTTAGTTTGGTTGCATCTGTTGAGATGGAAGGGAGGGTGGGACGAAGCATGCACCAGTGGGCTGTGCCAGAGTTCGCGGCCCCCATGGGCCTCTGTCATAGTCACACGGCAAACGGATCCCAGCTTGACATGTGCCAACTTGCTGGGGATTGTTGACACTCACTGTACTGGGAAATAAATGAGGAAGAAATTTCTGGAATGAGGATGAGTGGTTAAGAGTTTATTTAGGGGCGCCTGGGTGGCACAGCGGTTGAGCGCCTGCCTTCGGCTCAGGGTGTGATTCCCGCGTTATGGGATCGAGCCCCACATCAGGCTCCTCCGCTATGAGCCTTCTTCTTCCTCTCCCACTCCCCTACTGTGTTCCCTCTCTCGCTGGCTGTCTCTATCTCTGTTGAATACATAAATAAAATCTTTAAAAAAAAAAGTTTATTTAGGGCAGATTTTAGTACCACCATAAGGCTAACGTGGCTTCAAGGGGACGGGACAGTGCTGCGAAGTGACCGCGTGATCACTCATTAACATGGGTGCTGTAGGCTCGTGGGCGGCACCGTGGCTCATGTGAAGCTGGTTAGCCTTGCGAACAAGGCCTTGAAGTCATCGACGCCACTGTGTTTGCACACAGCTGTTTGCAGACATTCACTCTCTACATTCATATTAATGAAATCAAAAGACAGAAATAGAACTGGCCCAAGCTAGCATCTTTCTATCATTAAACCCACTCTTGGCAATTTGACTTTAGCAAATTGCACATCATCTGATTTCCTTGGTAGTTTTGTTTGTATTTGTTTTCCAAATTTGCTTTGACTTTTTATGTATTCAGGAGTGATAAATATGACATTCTGGTGCCACCTGTGTCAGGCAGGGCCCCTTGCTGAATGTGGGGGTGTGTTCGACAGACGCGGCCCGTGCCTCCGCAAGTCCACGCTGGCTTCTGTGGTCACCATGGTTGGGAGCCTTGTGGGTCCAGGCCTGCAGCTGAGATGAGTGAGGGGGGGACACAGCCCTGGCCCAAGGCTCTGGGCAGTGGGCCCTCAGGAAGTAGGGGCTGACACTGAGACGCAGTCGCACTGTGGTCCCCACTTAGAGGCTCTCACTTCTGCTCTGTGGTTCCAGGATCCAGCAGCTCTTCTGCCCTCTTGTCCCCTCCCCACATGCAGATGTGTGAGGACGCTCTGCACGTGGCTTGGCATCCCAGAAATGAGAGCTGGTGCTGTTGGAGATGGACCCCTGGCACCCGCCTTGGTTTTCCTGAGCGAGGCCTTCTGTTCTCACAGGTAGAGGACTGGCCGTGGGGTTCAGCGTCTAAGGAGAAGGGAGGCAGCCGGCCCTGCTTGGTGGCCTGGAAGCCTGGAGGGAGTTGATGGGAAACATCTGAGCCAGTGGCTCTGTGCACTCAGAAAATAAATCCTGGCTTCTGAAGAAGCTGCAGAAAATTGATTTTTCGCAGCTTCAGTGGTCATCCTGAAGGATTTGGTGGGCGGAAGCTGGGCCCATTCCTCATCTCTGTGCTCTGTGCTTCCTGCTCAGGTGTGGGACGGGCTTCTCTCAGAGGCAAGGAGGCCTGGGTCAGCCCCCGTCCCCTCTTCCTGGACCTCTCACCATCCTGTGCAAATGGGAAGGGCCATGGAGGGCCCATCTTCCTCAGCTTGCCCTCGGCGTCCAGCTGTTTCTCGCCTGTTGCTTGCCTTTTGGGCCTGCTGCCGTGGACGTGAAAGGTGTGTGTGTTCACGCAGCTGAGCGGGGATCAAGGCATTTGTACACGGGTGTAGCTATGGGTCTTTGGTGTCTGGGGCAGTGTGGGACAGTGGCGGGTGGGTGTCTTGGGGAGCTCAGGCTCTCTGTGTCTGGTTAGTCCCTCAGGGAGTCCTGCTTTTGGCTTCTAGGGTCTGATCTGGCCATCCCCATGAGCACCAGGCTGGCCAGGGGCAGGCCTTGTCTGGAGAGAAGGACCCTCTTTTGGTACACTTCCCTGCGTGTGTGGAGCATGCACTTAGCCCAGGCCCGAGGGAGCTGAAGATTCCCACAGCCAGGGAGGGAGCTGCAGCTACGGCCTCATGGTTCCCGGAGCTCCTGTTGGCTTTGGATGATTTTGTGGAAAACTTGGCTGGAGTGTTGGGAGGCACAGCCATGATCTCTTGGCCCAGCAGCCAGCACAAGGAGTGGCTTAGCCTTCTAGAGGCATGCCGTGTGGGCTACTACATCCGTCCCCTGGCCAAGAGTTCAGGGCGTGGAGGACTGGGCTCTGTCCCGGCTCCGCCCAGCAGTGAGCCACCCCAGACACATATCTGCATCTCTCTGGCCCCCGGCCTGCTCCTCGGCCAGCGGGAGGGACTAACCACTGCCTTGCTGGGCTGCTGGGAATATCCCTAGAGTCCGCACGGGATCTAAAATGCCCACCCTTGGCCCAGGCGTGGAGGGGGAAATCAGGTTCAGAGTCCGGCCCTCTGTTGAGGTCTTCGCTTCCTGTCACTGAGGTTTGGGATCGGGGAATGGATCATCCTTCCTGGTGGTCTCTGATGGGGTGGCGTATCCGTGCCTTCCCCGCGGAGCAGCGATGGCTCGCATCCCTCGCATGTTTCCATCTTTCCGGACTTACTGGAAGGAGCCCTAAGCGCATGCGCTGCCAAAAAATATCAAGTTCATCAGGGGGTGTTGAGCTAAAACCCCTGAAAAGTGGCAAGCGTTTCTGCATTCCTTGATCCTTGCTTGTAGTGGCACGTGCAAGTTGCCCACACCTGGCAGTCCTGGGACTTGAGCTTGGGGTTGTGGTGGGGTCATGAGTCGGGTGGAGGAGGTGGGAAGAAGAGGGGAGCACGGGGAGTTGATCAAGATAGAAAAGAAAGATACTTCCTTTAGGTAAAAGTGAAATGGGAGCCCAGCTGAAAATAATGATATGGCATGTGACGATGTAATGGAGATTATTATTTTCCCCCAACTTTGGCCTGGTCAGGGCTTCTCTGCACTGGCACTTCATGTATGTTACCTGTTAATATCATCATGTTACCAATAATCATAATTCTTAGAAAGTAGCTAATTTTTACCAGCCCTTTATATACAGACACTGCAAAGTACTAAGCACTTTGTCTATTATTGCATGTAATTATGTCAAGAACCCGATGGGTACTAATTATTTCCATGTCATAGTGAGAGAAAAAGAAGCTGAAAGGTTGAATATCTTGTCCGAGATGCACCGAGGCAGAGCGGGAGAGCCAGCAGCTTGGGGCCAGAACGCAGGCAGACCTGGGTTTACCCCAGGGATACCACTCGCTGGGTGCTCGGTTGTGCCTGGATGTGGCGGAGAAGCTGGAGTGTGAATGTGTGCACTGGAATGATGGCACAATGCGGGGGGGGGCGCGATGGTCCGGGTGGTGGGCAAGGCAAGGCTCTGGAGCTGGACTGCCTGAGTCTGAATGCCCATATTACTGTCTGCCAACTGGAGTGGGAGGGAATCCCGTGCCTCAGTTTCCCAGCTGTGCCTGCCCCCAGGGTTGTTAGGAGTTTCAAACAGGGCCCTAGATGGGTGCTATTAGTATGTGTGGATGGTTGCTCTGTCACTGTGAGCCTGGCACATTCTCCCAGGTCCATCCCGGGGGCGTGTTCCATGGGTTAGAACAGTGAGACTGTCAGGGGATAGATGCCCGATAAATATTCTCTGCATGAAGGACTGGAATTTACCAAGTGGCTTAGAGGTCTCCTGCACTAATTAGTCTTCTCTTAAAAGGATCCTCCCCATAGTCTCCCCTTGCCTGAGACCAACCCCCAAGTGGGGCTGAACTTGTTTCTCATCTACATTGGCCAGTGCGAGTTCCCTTGGTTGGCTTGGTGGGGTGGTCATGGTCCTGGTGGACCCCAGGGCCCGCGGGAGGCACAGGCCTCTTAGAGAGGCAAGCGAGGGCAGACACCAGTTCTCTAGCCGGCGGGGTTGGGGATCAGGGAGGCTGGCCGTTCTCTGAAGAGCGGGGGCTCCTCCGTGTGGGTATGTGAGCTCTGGAGCCCGAGGCCCCCCCGACCCCACCAGAGCCTCATGAGGCTGCTGGCAGAGAGCTGGGCTGTCCAGTGCAGCAGGCTGCTGAACCTGTCAAGGTTAACAGATAGGCCTTGGCCCTCCCCTAGGAAGCCATTCAACTTCTCCCCTGACTCAGGCCCCATTGTTTCAAAGCATGTGGTATAAACTACTAACCACTGGGGAATTGCTTGAATTAACAAACTCGTTTTTCCCGAGACCTGAGGTTGAACTTGAGTGAGGAGTTCAGGGCTTTTTCCAGAAATCCAATAGATCATGAGAACTCATGTTACACCATGTTTTCAACCTTGATCAAATGCACATTTTGCGTGGTGGGGCCTTCTCCACGCCTACACACTTCCAGCTGCACCCGATTGCTCAGAACCGTGGCAGAGCAGGGTAGTAGCTGGCACCGGACCGGGCTTCGGGGGAGCCGGCCTCCTGCCTGGGTTGGAAGGCACTTCAGGACGGTTCCTCTCTTCTTTCTTCTTCCCGAAACTCATGCCTCTCCCACACCTACCCTTCTGAGTACCATTACTAAGAGGAGGTATAAAGGTTTCGCCAGAACTATGCTGGGCTCTGCATTGACTCATGGGCCCAAGCTTAGTTCTCTCGTGTGTCTTGTTGCTGCCTGTGAGGACGTGCTGGGCCTGCCTTCCTCCACCAGAATGCCTGGCCCAGGGGTCACCACAGATCCAAAAGGTCAAGAGGAGTTGATCTCTCTCCCCCTATGAGCCCCACCCACACAGCCACGTCTGGGCCTGAGCCTCCAGCAGGAGCTCAGTGGAGGTCCAGAGATGGCTCTGTGTCTTAGAGGGAAGGAGGCTGGGAGTTCCCCAGGGACAAGGGTTTCCTGTGTGGTGTAGGCTGAAAACCACACGGAACATTAGATGTCAGGGTGTGGGGAAGGTGAGGCTCAAGGAACGGTTCTACAAGAAGGGTGGGCCTCCTGGAAGAGGTGGGGTTGCATCTGGAGGCCTGAGAAAGGACAGCAGGTTTTCCCAGACTGATATGGACCTTCCCAAAAGATAGCATTTCTCCCCAAACCCTGTCCTCTGCCATCTGGATACCAGGATTTGGGTTTTCTTGAGACAAGGGGTATGTGACCCAAACCAGTGGTTCTTAAACCTGGCCCAGCATCCTGACACCTGAGACCTTTGTAACACTGTAGTTGCCAGTCTCACCCCAGACCATCCCAGTCAGTAGCCTTGGGTGGGGTCTAGATGTCTGCATTTTTAAAGCACCCAGGGGGTTACAGTGCTGGGCCCCATTCTGGAGACCTCTGCTACGCTTAGCCCACGTCATTCCCTGCTGGTGGCTGTTTGGGGTTCAAGGCCATCAGTGGAGCGACCTTTGATGGAATCTCCATGAGTTTCAGTGTATCTACGGCCCAAAAGCAAACCCCCAGCTGAGCTCAGGCTGTAGGAAGCAGGCTCTGTATCACGTGGATCAGGCTCTGGGCCCCAGGGGTGGGAGATGGTGGCTCAGCATCTCCCCACCGCTGCCGGCCTCTCTTGACATGACAGGGAAGGTCTCTCACCCTCTTCTTTGCCCCCCTGCCTTCTGTCTTCTCAGCCTGGGGAGAGCCACAGGCTTCCAGTTGGGGCAAATGTTAAGATTTTTCAGCTCTCTCTGCAGCTGCACGCTGTGGCTTTCCCAGGATTTCCTGCTCCTGAGTTCCAGGGCAGGGAATAAGATGGACCTGGCTCCTAGGTCAGAGGTAGCCCTGTGGATTGTTGCCTCGGGTGCAGGTGGGAGGGCAGACAGTCCAAAATGTGGCTGTCGTGGGGCCACGGGTGGGGCAGGCAGGTCATGGCCTTGACCAGCTCAGCAAGTCTCTGTGTGTTGAGGGCAAATCTTTCAGGAGACAGAAGTTTGGCAGAAGCATCTCTACCAGGGAGAGCTGGGTAGATAGTCCTGGTTTCCCCATGCAGGCAGGATAACTGAAGGTTAGAAAGGGTACCCCACTTGGATACTGACAAGCTGGAGTTGTCTTCTTCACTTCCAGTGTCAAGGGGTTAGAGTCTCCAGAGGGACACAGAGAGGGTCCTGGGCCTTCTCATGGCCACAGGCATAGCTCTTTCCATTGGAGTGGTAGCTGGCTGGGGGTCCCTTGGCTGCCTTGGTCATCTTCTTATGTTGGGAAACTCATGACCTAATTTCTTTATCTGAGCTCCCCTGTGACATTGGATAAGAAGCATTGTGTGAACTTCTCTGGAGAGGGGGTCCATACCTTTCCTAGATTCTCTTGGGGATCCCTGAACTCAGTCATGTGAAAAATCAGAGCTTCCTAGAACTTTTTATTAGTTAAGCCAGTTTCTTATGTCTTTTACTGGGAGCTGTAAAGCAAATGACCTTGCTTTGTTCTACCAGAGGAGCTCAGAGTTGTCCTCAGCGTCTTTGTCTTCCCTGGTTACTCTCCTGGAGGCTGCCATTACCACAGGCACGCTCTTGGAAGGTTGTCACCCAGGAGATGGTGTGCAGGCTGAGTGCATAGGGGCTGAGTTTATGTGTTATGTGTGTGTTTCCTTCTACTGGGTCGGTGCCTGGGTTGGAAGAGCACTTAGATTTGGGTCCAGGACCTTTTTTTTTTTTTTTTTTTTTTTTTTTTTTTTTTACCTTCTTCTGCCATTTTTCCAGAAGAGCTGCCCAGGGCCCAGGGGGCTGTGGGTGCTTCCTGGGGTGCATGCCCATAGCGATAAAGAAACTCCTTCAGTTCTGTGCTGCTTTGGGGGCCATCATGGCTCCAGGCAGTGTAGGTCCATGACCAGAGTGTTCCCCTCTTGGCTTCCTGCCTAGGGCAGGGCCATATCTCCTGGCTGGAGGGGGTTTTCTTAGAAGATTGGAGCAAGCAGTGAATGTCGCTGCAGCCTCTCCCGAGCACAAGGGATGAGTCATGCAGGTGCCAGAAAGGTTCTGACAGAGACAAGCCAATGCCCCTGCTGGGAAGGCTGGAGATCATTCATCGGGCGAGGGTGCGGATGCTGTCACCCTCCTAAAGACTGTGCTTCACGTGGACATGCGTGGACTGTTTATTAAGCTAATAGGGTGACATTTACATGCTATAAAAATTCCATTAACTAAGTTTCTCTAGAGACCGTGGGATCTAATCGGCAGGTGTCGTGGAGGGAGCTGGAAATCCACAGGACCTTTGGAGACACGAGCCTCAGTGAATGAGAGGGGAGCTGAATGAATGCGTGAGGTGTGTGAGAGTGAGAGCATGCTGTCGTTGGGCCAAGCATTTGTCTTGTAAGGCTTGTGAACAATAGTTAGGCTATTTTTAGAGGAGTCTTCAGTAAACAGCCATTTATTTTGACTGCCAAGTGGCACAGTCAAAATTCTCTATGGTAACAAGACAGCTTTGTTATTTTTGAAGATCAAAGTGTTTTAAAATACCATTCCCTATTTTTAAATCAACTGTTCAGACATCATTTTTTGTTTTTGCTCTTTGGCTAAAGTCTTCGCCAGATTGAGAATCAGTAAGGAGTTGACCTTCTCCTGGTGCTACATTCTAAGCCTGAGCTTAGGATCGTCTCTGCAGCCAGGCTGGGCCCTTGGGCCCGTCTGCAAATGGGCCAGCTCTACTGGGTCCCTCTCCTGCCATGCAAAGGTCAGCCAAGTCCCTGAGCCAGAGACGGGCACCAGGTTTGTTTGAAGCGGGGTCTCTGCTACTTCTCCTCGGTCACGGTGAAGTTTGGTGACTCAGAAACCTCCTGGTCCAAAAGCGTCCCCTGATGGCCTCACGCTCCCAGACCCCCTGGAGCTCATTTACCCAATGATTCATGGGGCTCACCCCTGGGAGTAATCAAACTGTGCGTTCCCAGGAGCCAGCCATGGACCTCTCTTTCTGGGGGCCTTTTTCCAGCCCATTGCTGGACAGGTAGAAAATACTCACTGATTCAGTATCTGATTGCATTGTCCCAAACAGCCCACTGTGAGGTGGTGGGAAGCCATAAAAGGACACCTTCGATCCTGGGAGGCAGATGCCATCGGAAAAACAGAAACTTCAGAACTAGAAGATCCTGAACTTGGATCCTGGCTCTTCCACTCACTGACTGTACGAGCTTGGTTAAGAGACAGGACTCTTCTGAGCCCCAATTTGCTTACCTATGAAATGGGGATGATAATAGGCACATCTCATGGGTTGTTTTGAGGGCTTTATAAAAATAATGATCGTGAAGTTGTCCTGCTCAGCGTAGATATGTGAGCACAAGCTTAGAACAGCTGGATTTGAATCCTGGCACTACCACTCCCTGCTACTCAGAGAGACCAAGTGACTTGCAGGTTTCCTCCATAAATGGTGCGCTGTCACTTCCCTCCTAGTGATGACCCAGGTCCCATGCCCGGGGCTGAGCCTGTCGGTGGTGGTGGTCGTGTGATTGGTCCTCTCTGCCTGCCAGTTGGGCCAGCCAGCGGAGGGTAGACCGCCCCCCACTCCACGGGCTGTGGGTGCTGCCTGGCTCCTGTCAATACGTCGGGGCTGCAGTGACTTCACAATCATCCCCCTAGCCCGGGTTTGGGGAATTGGGAGCAGCAAGGCTGGAGCAAGTTCCCCCTTCCCCGGCAGGCCCAGGAGCCCACCTGCCTCTTGATTGCTAGCAGGCCTCAGGACTGGCCAGGCTGTGGCACCCCGCCCAGCCCTGACCTTGGCGGTGTTGGGGGGGGGTGCCCGAGCCCCCGTCGTGCCCTGCTTGTCATCCACAGCCCCGTCAGGGCCGGCTCGTCGCGCCCAGGGGCTGCCCCAAGTTCCTTGGAGTCCCTAGCCGAGCACACCGAGTTATGTAATGCTGCTGAGCCAACATTTACGAGTCGCAGCCAATTTGCTGGCCTCGAGTTACACTGCGCAGATGCTCTGCGTTACGGTTGGCTTTTGTCTCGGAGGCCGTAAGCAGATAGCATAACTCCGCTTACCATTAGACGTTCCGCAAATCATCTGGGCTTGAGCGTGCCGCAGCCAGACAGTTCATTTATGCTGCGAATGGTATGATTTGTAAAGTAATAAATTTCCCGTCTCTCTGCCAGCAATAAAGTACAGCAAGCAGCGAAGCCAAAGCCCTCCAAAAATACACTGGCTCCCAGTGAGACCTGGAAGAGAGCTCTGTCGGATTCTGTCTCTCTCTGTTCCTGCCTTCATTGGATTCTGGGAAATCAGGTTTGGGCCATAAATCCCCTCTACCATCTGGGTGACTCTGGGCCCCAGCACGGACTTGTTATTAGCCTGTGTAATTGGCCCCTACCATGACACATTTGTCACTTCCTGGGCCGCTAAAGGAGGCTGGAGTGCTGGAAAGCCCCTCCCTCTCGGTGCCCTCGGGGCAAGGGCGAGAATGCTGGGCCTGGACAGTTAGTGGCACACAGTCATGGCCGTGGGCGGGTGGGTGCTGGTGGGAGCTTCTTTCAGCCTCCCGGCAGAGTGTGTGAGGGCCTTGTGTCACCCACTGTGCAGGGGTCTCACTGTGAAGGTGGCTGCTCTGAGTAGAAGGTCAAGGACAGAGTTGGAATGAGTCTTAGGATCTCTGGATACCCCTTTCCTCCATAGTGACTGTCTCGCTGTGTTTCCTTTGGGCTGAGGTTTCCATGCTGGCCTTGGTGGCCCCGGAAGGGACAGTCTCCTTCAGTCGGGGTAGTTCTTGCCACCATCTGCAGACACTCTGGGCTTTCATTGAGTTCTTGGTCTTGTGTTGGGTGGGGGTGTATATGGCACTCCTCCTGGGGGTGCAGAGGAAGGGTCTGAGTGAGGAGAGTTTGCTGTGGATAAAGTCGCTTCCCGAAGTCAGAGGCCAGTCTTGGAGGTGGGTAGTGGAAGTGTGGGAAGGAGGTACGGCTGAGCCTCAGGGATGCCACTAACCCGAGGTTAGCCACCAAAGCCTTTCTGGTTTTGTTGTCTACACCACAGCCCTTCCACCAATGGGCCTATCCCTTTATCTCCTTCCCACCTGAGTCACGCCTCACAGCGCTCACACCCTGCATTGCATGTTGACCGTGTGGCCTTTGCCTCTTTGAGGCTGAGTTTATCCTGGGGGGGGTTGTCGTGAGGATTCAGGAGATGATTCTGTACACAGGTTTCAGCCAATGCTGACCACCAGTCAGATTCCACACCTGCATTAGGTTCCTCCATCCCACCTTCCCGTGTGTGAATCCCCCAAACCCCCCCCCCGCCCCCCCCCCNCGAGCTGGGCAGTCAGGGCACGGCCTCTGCTCTGGAGGTGGCAGCTTGGAACGTGGTGTTTCTGGCCTGAGACTGAAGACGGCACATCTGAGAGTGAAGTCTGTTGGGAAGCAGGGGGGTCCAGCATGAGCATCAAGGGGAAGGTTCGAGTCCTTGGACCTTGCTGTGGGGGAGAGTGGATAAGCATTGTTGTGAATAGTCATGTGGTGGAGGCTGCTGACCCCTTGGAGAGGGGTGAGTGCTGTAGGCAGAGAATGTGGTCAGGTCCTACAGTCCCGAAGACAGAGAAGAAAGGCTGTAGGGGAAGAAATGCTGCTACATTGGCTGAGAAGGAGGACCTGAAGCCGGTGCTGAGGCTCCAGGGGAGGCAGGAGGCCCAGGCGGGAGACCCAGGACAGGGCTGCTCTCCAGCCAGAGCTGCGGGGCTGCTGACACACCGCCTCAGGGACCAAGCCCGGTGCCGATTCCAGGTTGTCTGGACACAGCCAGAAGGGTCAACAGGGATTGGTGGAGGGCCAGTGGCGGTTTCAGTAGGATGTTACAGATCACTCCTCTCCTTCCAGAGAAATGGCAGACCCTCGCTGAGCAGGTGTGATGTGCCAGGCACGGTGTGGGGGACTTGGTCTATTAGGGCATACACATGTTAGTATATGTATATATTCTGCAGTCCTTACAGCAGCTCTGTGAGTAGGCATTAGAATAGGGAAACTGAGGCTGCGCACATTTTCACAGGTAGGAGAGAAATAGGAACAGGGCCCTGGTCACCTCAGAAACTTGCACTAGACCGTGAGTTCTGTGAGGGCAGAGCCCGGGCCAGCCCTGCTCCCTGCGGGCGGCCCAGCGTACAGCCAGGTGCCTGGCACCCAGCAGGACTGCGTGTGTGAGCCCATGAGCATGCCCGTGGGCCAGGTCTGAGTAGTTCTGGGGCCGGGGTCTCTGGGGCTCCACCTGGAGGCTCTCTTTGCCCCGTGGCCGCCCTCAGGCCTTGCCCGTGGGAGGACCTCGGGTTGGCAGCGCTTTCCCCCCAGCTCTTCAGACCCTTTAGGTCCTGAAGAAACTTTTGAGTCACGTGTTTTCCTTGGGTTTTGATGATTTGTGATTCATGTTTGCGAGGAAGGCAAGAGAGTGACTCATGCTGGTTTAATAAGCCTACGAATATTTTCAAGAAGCGGCCGAGAAATCGCCGGCTGGCAGCCCACTCCCCAACGGCTGCCAGCACCAAGTGCTCAGAAATCAGCAAGTTAAACAAGTCTGCAGAAAATTCAATCTCCCCAGCATTATTTTCCTTATTTGAGCTAATAGCACGAGGCGCCTTTCTTTTGGCACTGTGAGGTGCACCAGGGGGCCTGTGGAGAAGGAAAGCACATGCTTGACGTTCAGTAAGTTCCTGAAAGTTCGATGGGTGATAAGAGGTCCTGGGACCTCCCAGGGTTTAGCTTGTGCCCTTGGAACCCGCTGGCTGAGCCTCCTGGGGAGCCAGGCCTGTGCCCCGGCACCAAAATGCTGCAGTAACACGAGCGAGGCCCGTTTTCCACAGAGTAATGAGAACAAGGCTGACGGCAGCTGTGCTGGCCTCTCCGGGCCGTGTCGGGACTAACACACCTCGGTCAGGCCCGCTGAGCTCAGGTTACTTGTGATAAACAAGTGACGATGAAAGGTGGTGGCCCAGACGAGCAGGCCAAGGTGACACGGTGTGTGGCATATCATCCCTGACATCTAGAAGGTTTGGACGCGGAGGTTAATCCTGGTGCTTGTGCCTCTGCTGCAGAGCGCGGGCTGGGGAGAAGCTCTCGAGGTGCAGACGGTCAGCATCTCTGCAAGGGTCTGGTTACCACTGGCGGCCTGTCCTTTGGGAGCTCTGAATCCTTTCTGAAGCTCCTGCAGCCCAAGGGAGGACTTGGGGTGGATAGGCCTTGGGAATGGGGACCCCATTCAGATGGAAGAGACTTCCTAGGTCTTGGCTGCTTTCCGTGAGTTCTTTAGTGTACCCTCCCCATGTCCCTGAGCCCCTCGTGGTTAGTTGAGCTCAGCGCAGAGTCTGGCCACAGGAACAAGGGCTCTGCCTTCCCGAGTCTGTTACTTTGTTAGGGTGCAGCCTCTCCTCCCCTCCTGTCCTCCCTCCTTGCATTGATCCATCCATCCATCCATCCACAAAGTATCGATCGAATGTGATCGTGTATGTAAAGCGTTTGGCGTCGCGTGTGGCTCAGTCACTGTTAGTGTTAGCTAGGCCGAGCAGGTGAGTGATGGTACTAACTGCTGGATGTACCAGGTGAGAGCTGGTATCATCAGGCAGTCTGGCCTTACCTCTCACTGCAGATGGGCCTACTGAGGCCCAGAGAGATACAGAGACAGACTAAGGGGGGCGGGTCTTACAGTGAGCATGTGCCTGAGCCAAACCTAGGACCCAGGGCTGCTTCCGCTGTGGCATGCGGCTGTCATGCTGAGATGGGTGGTCTGAGAACACTTCCTGGAATGGGTGGGTCTGAGATGAGCCTTGGAACAAGACCAGCAGAGGGAAGAAGGGTGAGTACATGACATACCAGAGGGTGCTACCAGCAGAGAAGGGCCTGGGAAGCGAGAGGGGGCCAACAGTCAACTCGGTAGCCTCGTTTGAGGTGTCCTGAGAAGGCTTCGTTGTCTCCAGCTCATTCTCTCTGTCACCAGCAGCAGATGCTTCTTTCCGGCACATGCAAATCAGACATGGATAGCGGCTCTGGCGCTCAAAGCGTGGTCTGCTTGCCTGACTCTCCGCGCCTGCTCCACGGGGACCCATGGGTCCAAGCTGGATGCCTCTCCTTGGGGAGATGAACCCCCTTCAGTCATCGTTTGCTATTAACCCCTTGCATTTGTTTCCCAGGGCTGCTGTAACAAGTAACCACAAACCTGGCAGCTTAGAAGAACAGAAATGTATTCTTTCACAGTCCTGGGGCCAGGAGTTCAAAATCCAGGTGTTGGCAGGGTGAGTTCCTGCCGGAGCCTCTGAGGGAGTATCTGTTCCACGCCTCCCTTGTAGTTTCTGGTGGCTGCTGGCAGCCCTGGGCTGTCCTTGGCTCACAGCTCCTGTTCCTGCCTACCCCTCCATGCCGCCTTCCCCTCCTCTGTCTGTATCTCCTCTTCTTATAAAGACACTTGTCATTGGATTTAGGGCCAACCAATTAATCCAAGATTGATTTTCTTTCTTTCTTTCTTTCTTTCTTTCTTTCTTTCTTTCTTTCTTTCTTTCTTTCTTTTTTCTTTCTTTCTTTCTTTCTTTCTTTCTTTCTTTCTTTCTTTCTTTCTTTCTTTTTCTCTTCTTTTTTCTTTTTCTTTCTTTTTTCCTTCCTTCCTTTTTTCTTCCTTTCTTTTTTTCCTTCCTTCCTTCCTTCCTTTTTTTTTTTTAAAGATTTTATTTATGTATTTGAGAGAGAAAGAGACAGCATAAGTGGGAAGGGCAGAGGGGGGAGAGAGAGAAAGAATCTCAGTCAGACTCTGTGCTGAGCACGGAGCCCGATGCGGAGGGGCTTGATCTCACGGCCCTGAGATCATGACCTGAGCCAAAATCAAGTGTCGGATGCTTAACCCACTAAGCCACCCAGGCACCTCCAGGACTTTTTCTTAATTACACCTGCAAAGACCCTTTCTCCAAAGAAGTTCACAGTCACAGATTTCGGGTGGACATGTTGCAGAGGGCCACTGTTTCATCCAGTGTGCCCCTAGAGCGGTATGAGAGTGTGACCCGAGAGAAGGGTCCCAGAGTAACTTGTGATGGGCTAAGGAAATAAATCTGGTTGAGATACTGCACTAGGGGCAGTAGGAAAATTCCCAGAAGTGTTTGTGCCTTGGTTATAGATTTTTTTTTTTCCCTCCGAGACTGAAGACTCAGGGCCCAGCTTAGAAGTGACGATTGGGGGTGTATGGGCATTCATTGGGCCGGGAGACAGAGCCCACCATGTTGGGGGATGGACCACTGTGATCACAGCCTGCTTCTGGAATGGTCCAGACCAGTGCTGTCCAGTAGAAGTTTCTGCGATGATAGAAACGTTCTTTAGTATCTGAGCCTTCCGGCCCAGTGCCTGTTTGTATCTGCTGAGATTTTGAAAAAAGCTAGTGCAACTGAACCCCTCAGTTTTTACTTCTATTTAATTCTATTTAATTTTAATTAATTTAAACTTAAATAGGCCTCTGTGGCTGGTGGCTGCTGTATTTGCCAGCACAGCTCCAAAGTGCCTCGATCTGACCCTTTCTCCCGGTCTGTTCTTCATTTCACTATCAAAAATAAATTTCATCATAAAGAGCTTAAACTGCTTTTTTGCTTTTTTATGTGTGTAATGCTTAAAGTTTTAACTTGGCTGGGAGACAGGGGCCAGATGGAGTTGACTTGTTTTAGACCTAATACAGGAAAGTGTGGCTTACTCTCTGAGTACAATGGAAAGGAGAAGGGTTTGCCTGTGGACACTCCTATGGCTGATAGTTGCCTGGTAGTTAAGCTGAAGGAGCAGTGAGAGAGGCCACAGTGAAATTTGTCCTCACTGGCAGTGAGGATGTTGTCTGGCAAGGTTTTTCAGAGCCAGAAGGAAGGGGTGAGAGCCCATGTTTGGGCGTCTGTGAGTTGGAGGCTCTTTGCTCTTTTCCATGGCTTCTGGAGAGCCACAGATAAAGTTTAGATCTCACAGAGCCCTTTCCCCCAAATTACTCCTTGTTTTCCTGCTTCCCCAGATGGATACTGTATACTGTCTTGCCTTAGAGTAAGGATATTTATTTTTGCACTGTTTAGACATGATCTTAAGCAACACTTCATTTATTGACACGTTTGCATGTTTTTGACCCTTCTGGATGAAAAATCAAGTGTTTTCCTGCAAGCAGAAAATCTCAGAGGAGGCAGCTCGGGGCGATGGGGTCCGTGTCAGCTGGACATCCGCGGGCTCTCAGCTCATCTTTCCCCTTTCTCCTTGCTTCTTTGTGGCGTGTGCTGACCCGAGGCGGCGGCTCTAGGGTGGGAATTAGTCCGTTTGCCTGCCCCGTGCCCTTGCTCCTCGGGAGCCTGTGAGTCGAGGCCGGAAGTCACAGGCCAGCACAGCCGAAGGTTCAGGAAGGCAGGCACATGAGCCTGTTTTCAGTGGGACGCTGTGGCAGGAGAGCGCTCAGGGTCATGCTCACAAGACACAAATGCGGGATTTAGAAGCGAGGAGGCTGATGAGTGTTGCTAAGCAACCTTTCCTCTGGGTCTGCTGGTAACCTAATCTCTGGGAGCAGCCTGGTAGGAGGGCCTCCTCGGGACAGAGCTCAACTTCTGCTCCTGTGCCTGCCCGGCCTGACTCTGCGAGGGTGGGGGGAAAGGTTGGCAGAGCCCCGTCCATGTGGTAGCTGCCCGGATGAAGGATGCATCCAAGGATTCTGTATTTGTTCTGTGCTCTTTGTCTTACATTTATGTCTACCTTGACTTATACAAAAGAGGATCTGAGGTGCTTTCAGAAACACAGATGTGGCAGCAGGATAAACGTGAAATTAGGGGGAGAAGCTGAGCGAAGGGAGAAGAAGGGTGAGGACAGGGGGGGTGACTGGTCAGGCAGCAAGTACTTCGTATGGGCCACGTGTCTGGCTGTGGGGATATAGCAGTGAGCACAGCAGCCGTGGGGGCTCCTGCCCTCTTGGAGCTGACAGTGTTAGGGAGAGGTGTTTGTGTTTGGTTTTGTTTTTTTAAAAAGCCACAGGTCCGGTGGCCTTTATGAGCTGTAGGCTACCAATTAGCCTCGGAGCCTCCTTACTGTCCCAAACAAGGGGGGACACGGTGATGAGGGGCTGGGGATATTCTCAGTGTTGCTTTGGTTACAGTAGAGCAACAGTAATGAACTTCATCCTCCTGTTCTGGACATGCACCCCATGGCGCGGGCCCCTTCCAGCCCTGTGCAGAGATCCCCCCCTGCCCCCCCCCGTCCCTACAGCCTCATTTCAGGTGCCAGCCTCCTGGCTGGGTTCACAGGGTCAGCCCAGATGTCCTGGCCACCTGCCCATAGTGAAGGGCTTGAGCACCTGGGGCCCAGTGACTTCTAGAGCTCCTCCTCCGTCCTCCCCTGCCATGTCTTAGGCTGTCCCCTCCCCCTAGAATGCCTCATCTCTGTTATTGTGACTCACCTGTTTCGGGCTCTCCGTAGTTTTTACTGTCCCCCCTACTGGCGCAGGTCATTTTGTGCTCGCAGCAACACCTGTGAGCCAGCCGTGGTTTTAGTCCACTTAGGAGGAAAGGAAGCAGAAGCAGAGAGGGCTAGGGGTTGAGGTCCCACAGCTTTGTGACTCTAAACCCTGTCTTTGGCTTTCACCGATTTAGTATTCGTTCTCATGCTTTCTACAGCAGGAGCCGGCTTGCTGCTAGACCCTGCAGGAGCCTAATCCGTCAGCCCCTGGTATCACTTTGGGAGGCACACAGTGCTTCATCAACCCCTTGCATTAGCAGGATGGGGTCTCCCTTCATTCCATGGAGAGGTGTGTTGGGCAGGTATTGGCATCTGGGAATCCATCCTCCCAAGGCAGCCATTTTGTTTACCTTTTCTTTGTTTTTTCATTCATTCATTCATTCATTCATTCATTCATTCATTCATTCATAAAATATTTCTGAAACATGCCAGGTACTTTTAACCACTCATCATCCTTGCCTACAAGAAGCCCAACGTTCATCTGAGGGAGAAGCATCAATATGTGTGAGGTTAGGGGCAGAATGAGAAAGGTAGGAAGGAGTATGACTTAGTATAAGTGCTAATCATTAGGCTAAATTTGTCCTGACTGTACAACCAGGTCATGTGTTGTGGTCCCAGAGTTCCCCTCATCCTCTGCACCTTCCATACAGCTCTTTCTATTTGGGCAAAGTTCACTGTAATGAGCAAGGGTTCAGAATGCAACACACTCTGCAGAAGTTAGCCATATAAAAACATAAAGGGCCTCACCTCCCTTGTTCTTGGATGCATACTTCTATTAATGCAATCTTTGCTCATAGCAACCTAGTGTTATAGTGTTATAACTAGTGTTATAAGAGCCTATGACAGGTAAGCTTGCAATACCAGCCTCTTGTACAAGCAGTACCTTCCCAAGTGCTTAGAGCTATGGGGCCCTCTTCTTCCTGAGGAATGCCAAGGCAATCTTTCTTACTGATGAGAGGGCAAGTTCCTTGTGTGTCCCCCATTAATCAGTGTGACTCACTCTCAGTGTACACAGCAGTGCTCTGGGGTGGATTTCAATGTTTTGATCTCTCTTTAAAGAAAGCGACCACAGCTATTCCACTTATGAATTCTGAAATACCCTTTTGTAGCCATCGGGGCGAGGGGTGATTGTTACTGTTCCATGCATCTTCTTGAGATAGAGACCTGCATAAGTAAAACCATACTTCTGTTTTCCAAGATCCAAGGTACCAACCCTGGGGACTGTCAGGCGGGATCAGGGGGCAGCACTTGGGTAACATTCTCAGACTTGGTAAGTGGCTGGCCTGCTGATAGAGGAGATTAAGGGGCTTTTGATCTCCTGGCCCCTAATGGCAATATCTCTAGTTTTTAAAGTGACTCAGGAAAGTCTTCCTTTGAACAGCCAAGAGATTGCTTCGGGAAGAGCAAGCCCTATTCTAAACAGCTTGTCTGGGGAGTGAGGCTGCTGAATTGTAAATGTAGTTACATGAATTTTTCCTTCCATTTGCTTAAGATCGAGGGTTTGGCCCACAGATCCACTAGCTGATGACCCACAGTGTCCCGGGGTTCCTTACCCCCTCCCCAAGTAGACTGTATGTGGAGACTCCCAGTACACGAGGGACTGTCTCTGGACAGTCAGATCTTCTCTCTGCATTTGTGCAAGGACCCATCCGCAGGCTGCTCTTGCTGGGGACTCTGCTCTGATGCTACAGTCTGAAACTCGCCTTAGCCCTCAGCCAGTTATGTTGGGTGGGCGGATGTGGGGAAGGCACCCTTGAAGGTGGTAGGGTTATATAAGGGTTCTTGATGAGATGAAGTGTGGGAGTCGCACTTCCTTGTGGATGTGTGTGTGTGTGCGCGCGCACACGTGCATGTGTGTTTCTCTGGCCCTGGGTGTATGGAGAGCTGTAAGAATTAATCAGAACTCAGATGTCAGACCACCAGTGTAAGAAAGTTTAAGTTAACATTTAACCCCTCGCTCACTCCTTTATGAAATGGAGGTAACAAGTATAGACTCTGGAGTCTAGCGTGCTTGGGTTCAAGTTCTGGTTCTCTAGTATTAGCTCTGTGGCCTTGGCTGAGTCCTTATGTTTCTCTGAGCATGAGTTTCCTCAACTGCCAAACAGTATCTAGTTCACTGAGTCATGAGAAATGAATTAACACATAAAAAAATACTGCCTGCTTTACCTGTTGTGCACCCAACACGGGTTGTTGTTGTGATTAATCTAATGTTATTCATTCTTTCGTTGATTGTGCACCAATTCCTTACCTCATTAACATTCATTAGCTGTATGTACAACGAGCTATGGGACTAAGGGAGAAAAGTCAGATTTCATTTTAATTGCATTACAAAAGAATTAAATGCACAGAAAGTAAAATTGGGTCTAAAAGCATGTAAATACATAAATACATACCAAAAGAGAGAGTTTATTAGTTGTTAATACTTATATTTAACGAGAGCTCCCACCTAGGATGTGAAGAGCTGCAAGATAAAATTGCTCCCGCCCTAACAGTAAGAACAAGCCAGACACTTTATAAGATCATATATTGTAAAGTCAGTCAGACAGCTGAGGACACAAGGTAACCTAATAAATAACAATCCAAAGGGTGACCGCCCCTCCAAGGAGATGGAACACATGGTTGTTCCCCTAGAGCAGAGCAGCTCAAGGAGAAGGTAGCCATCATAGAATGAGTAAGAAGGAAACAGCTGAGACTGTAATGAATTTTTAAGAGCCCAGTGTGGGCTAGTATAACAGTTTAGAATTCTTGGAAGCCCCAAACCCAGTAGCTGTCTGCTGGCTCACTTTTATCCATGTGCCTCCACGGAGAGCTGACCAGGAAGATTGGGGGTGGGACAGAAGAATGGAGATAGAACTCTTTGTGGCACGGGTATGGAGGACCTGCCTGAGTTTTTTGTTAAAGCAAGAGGAACAATAAAAACCCTTCCATGCTCCTGACCTTTCAAGGGTAAGAGGTGGAGGTTATCTGCTGAGGGAGGAAAGGAACATTGACCCTTCCCCTCCCAGGGGCAGAGGTACACAAGTCCTGTCTAGCACTGAGGCTAGAGCAGGAGAACCAAGAGAAACCCTTTTGTGCTGAGAAACCCTCTCGGACCCTGAATGGGAAGGAGTCAGTGGCCGTGTGCTGCTGGGCAAGGATCAGGAACCTACCTGCCTAAGCTCTGGATTCTGCACTGTGAGTATGAGATAGTGGTCATCTCAGTATGGAGGAAAGGCGGCAAGCCGAGAGTTATCCTCTCTGAGCACAGGTAGGCAGAGCTGCCCCAATAAGTTTTCCTGAATATTGTGCCATGCACTGAGCCCCAGGCAGCAGTGCACCACTGGGAGAGGAGCAGGACTGCTGAGAGGGACCTCTCTGTAGTGCAGAGCCTGCTGAGAGCATAGGTGCTGTAGGAGCATTTAGAAAAGCTCTGTTATCTTAGCTTCACCCTAAGTATGGGGTACCACTAACTATGGACAGGCTCATTATGGGATGCGATAGGGCACTACTAAGAAAATTTGAAGCCTGTGGTACACAAGATATTACTAAGACCGTAACAATGTCCAAATCCAGCTCAGCTACAGACTAGATTCTAACTCAGCTTCCCACATTAACAGCCTGATAGAAGAAGATAATTTTCCATTTGGGGGAATATTTACCTCAGTCTGTACTATATTTTGCACACAGCATGTGTTATTCATTATAAAGTTGTGACACCCCCCCCCAAACATTGATACAACTGCTCGTCAAGAGATAAAATAATCAATAGGACAAGATTAGAGCTGGCTCAAATGTTGGAATTACCAGACAGGTATCACAAAATGATTATGGTACATGTGCTAAAGGATCTACTGGAAAAGATGAGCAGCATGTATGAACACATGCAGATTTTCAGCAGAGGTAAGGATGCTATAAAGAAAAATCTTACTGGAAATGCTAGAAATGAAAAATAGGTTGTCAGACATACAAAAGTCTGTGGATGGAGATTGGACACAACGGCGGGAAGAATCAATAAACTCAAAGGCATGCCAACAGAAATGATCTACCCTGAACCAAGAGGAGAAATAAGAGTGAAAACATGCAACAGAGCACCTGAGGTCTATGGGGCTATACTGAAAGGTCTAACCTGCATGGAATTGAAGGCCTAGAAGATGAGAGAAAGTGCAGAAAAAATATTTGAAGAGATAAGAATCACTTTCCAAAAACAATGAAAAAAAAATCACAGCTCAAGAAGCCTAGAGAACCCCAAACAGGATCATAGTCACATTTCTAAAAGCAAAGAACAAAGGAAAAAAAAATCTTTAAAGCAGTCTGAGAGAAAAGAAAGATTCCACATTGAACAGCAATGTTAAGAATGACAGTTGACTTCTCATCAGGTAGAAGAGAGATCAGAAGACAATAATGTCATCTCCACAGTGCTGCAAGGAACAACAAACAAAAACTGCCAACCAGAATTCTGTATGCAGTGAAAATAGACTTCACAAATGAAGATGAAATACAGGCATTTTCATGATTGAAAAAATCGATCTCCAGGAGAGCAGAAAATGCTAAATGGGGTTCTCTGGGTTGAGAGAAAATGATTTCAGATGGGAAACTGGTCCAACAGGAAGAACTTAGTATGAATGAAGAATACCAGAAAGAATCAGCAGCTCTGTAAATAAAAAGTATTTTAAAGACTCTAGAGATAATCCATCATTTAAAGTAAAAATAATAACAGAGGAACATGGGGGTTTATAGTCTTTTAGAACTAAAACCTTTGGCAGCAAGAACACAAACAGTGGGAGGGTTGTGAGTAGAAATATATTGTCATTGAGTTCTTACATTGTTCATTAGGTAATATTTTTTGAAAGTTAACTGTGATGAATTAAAGATAAGCATGTAATCCCTGGGAAGCTCTTTGAAAATAAAACACAAATAGGCACGCCTAAAATGTTAATCAAGAGGAGATGAAATGCAATGCAAAAATGCTTATTTCATGCCCAAAATCCAGGATGGGAGTAACAGAAAAACAAAGGTCATAAAGGACAAATAACAATCAAAACCAAATTTGGCATATTCAAAATCAAAATATGTAAATAATAGAATTAAATGTAAATGGATTAACCTTCACAATTAAAAATCCCAGAGATTGTCATACTGGATAAAAGTGTAAGACTATATGTGGTTTATAGGAAGTACAACATAAACATAAAGTCACAAACAGGTTGAAAGTAACAGGTTGGGGGGATGGGGTAGCTAAGCGATGGGTATTAAGGAGGGCACGTGTTGTGATTAGCACTTGGTGCTATAAGCAACTAATGAATTGTTGAATACTACATCAAAAATTATTTCCCCCCCCCCAAAAAAGAAAGTAACAGGTTGGGAAAAGATACCATGCCAACACTATGCATAGGAAAACAAGCGATGCTATACTAATTTCAGAATAGGTAGACTTAAAGATGATAAAAAGATAAAAGGGGCATTTTATAAGGCCATTAATTAATCAAAAGGACATAAAAATATAAACTATATTTGTACCTAATAACAAAACTCCAAAATATGTGAAGCAAATTGACAGAATTAAAGCTGAATCCTAGCTGAAGAATTTAAGACCCTTCTCTCAGTAATCAATAGGTTGAAAGATTAATGAGTGTTTGGAAGATCTGAACAACGTTGCCAATGACCTAATGGAATCGACATTTATAGACTACACCCAACAGAAACCAAATGCACATACTTCTCAAGTGGACCTGGAGCATTCCCCAACATAGATCCCAAATTAGACCATAAAACAAATCTAAATAAATTTCTGAAGTTTTCTAAAGGCTGTTTCTAAGTATGTTCTCTGAACAAAATGGAATTAAAATAGAAGTCAGTGACAACAAGTTATCTACAGAATTCCTCAAATATTCAGAAATTAACACACAATGAAATAACCCACAATTCAAAGAAGAAATCACGAGGGGAATCAGAAAATAAAGACAGTGAAAAGATGACATCAGAATTTTTGAGTACACTAAGTTTAAAGGGAAATGTAAAGCCTTACATGCTTATATTAGAAAATAAGAAAGGCACAAAACCAGTGATCTTTGTTTACACCTTAAAAAGCTAAAAGAGATGAACTAATTAAACTATAATAATAGTGGAAATCAGTGAAATAGAAAACAATAAAGCAAATCATAGAGAGTTTTCGCTTTGCAAGATAAGAAGTTCTAGATATGGGCTACACGACGCTGTGAATATACTTACTAGTATTGAATTGAAGACTTAGAAATGGTTACGAAGATAAATTTTATATATTTTCTAACCATGGTAAACAATCATAAAAAGGAAAAAGAAGACACAACTAAAATCAGAAATAAAAGAGAGGACACCACGAAGATACTTGAAGGGTAATGAAGTGATATGAACAACTTTAGGCCAGTAAATTCGGTGACTTGGATGAAAGGGACAAATGACTTGAAAAACATAAATTAAAAAAAAAACAAGAAGAAGAAATAGAAAAATTTAAACCTTACATTTTTGGAGGAAATTGAGGTTTTTTTTTTAAAAAAGATTTTATTTATTTGATGGGGGGGGGAGAGAGAGGAGAGCACAAGCAGGGGGAGGGTCAGAGGGAGCGGGAGAACCAGACTCCCCATTGAGCAGGGAGCCTGATGCAGGGCTCAGTCCCAGGACCCTGAAGTCATGACCAGAGCCAAAGGCAGACACTTAATTGGCTGAGCCACCCAGGCGCCCAAGAAATTGAATTTGATATTAAACAGCCTCCTACAAATGAAAGTCCAGGCCCAGAGAGCTTTTCTGGTGAATTCTTTCGTATGTTTAAGGAAAAACATAATACCAATTCTACACATAGGTTTTCAGAAAAAAGAGTATTAGGGAACATTTCCTCACTTTTTGTGAGTCCAGCATTAATTTGATACCAAAACCAAATGAGGATAGTATAAGAAAAGAAAATTACAGATCAAAATTCCTCATTAACATAGGTACAAAAATTCTTAAGAAAATATTAGCAAATAAAATCAATAATATATAGGAGAGGGCAAAGTAGAGTTTATTCTAGGAATGAAAAGTTGATAAAATATTTAAAAACCAATCAATATACTTTGCCAATATATATTCATCAATGTAATTAAGGGAAAAATTAGATTTCTGTAGATGAAGAAAAAGCAACGGATGCATTTCAACATCTATTCATGGTAAAAACTCAGCAAACTAGGAACAGAAGGGAGTTTTCTCAACCTCACAAGTAGCATCTACAAACATCTACAGCTAACATACTTATTGGTAATTGAATGCTTTCCTCCAGAGATTGAAGACAAAGTGAAGATGTTGCTCTCCAAACTTTCATTGAGCATTTTACTGGAAGTCTTAGATAAGGCAATAATATAAGAAAAAGAACATATAGATTGGAAAGGGGGAAGCAAAATTGTCTTTGCTGTGTGACATGACTTTGCACAAAAAAACCCTTAAGAAATATTTTTAAAATGAGTAGAACTAATAATTTGTTGTTCAGTACTAGAGGATAAACCAAGTTATGATTCCATATCCTAGCAATGAACAATTAATGAAGATTTAAAAATATTTATTATAGCATAAAATTCAAATACTTAGGGATAAATTTGATGGAAGATGCTTCAGACTGAAACTATAAAATATTGGTGACAGAAATTTAAGAATGCCTAAATCATAAAGAGACATACCATGTTTATGGATTGGAAGACTCAATATTGTTACAGTATTAATTTTCCCAAATTGACTGATCCCAGTAGAAAGCTTAGCAAACTTTTTTCTTAAATGATTTTAAAATTTATATGGAAAGGCAAAGTGCCTAGAATAACCAAAACAATATTAAAAAAAATAGAACAGATTTGGAATACTTATCCTACCTTAGAAGACTGACTCCATAGCCGCAGTAATCAAGACAGTGTGGTATTGATGAAAGGGTGGATAAATGATGAATGGAGCAGAATAGAATCTATATATAGATCCATAGATATATGGTCCAATGAATTTTGGTTCTAGAATGTCAAGGAAATTCAACTGGGAAAGAAACTCTCTTCAACAAATGGTATGGAAACAATTGGATATCCGTTAGAAAAAAAAAGAATTTTGGCTTCTACTCTTTATATATAAAAATTGATTCAATATGGGTCATTGACCTAAGTGTAAAAGCTAAAGCAATAGAATTACTAGGAAAAACAGGAGAATATTTTTGCAACCTTGAGCTACATAAGGGAAAGATTCCTTGGAGAGGTCACAGAAACCATGGGCCATAAAAACAAAACTTGATAAATTGGATTATATAAAAATTAAAAATCTGTGCTTATCAAAAGACACTGTTAAGAAAACGAATAGACTACACATAGGCTAACCTATTGCTAACCCATAAGTTTAACAGAAGTGTTGGATCCAGAATATATAAAACCTCCTACAGCTCAGTAATAAAAAACAAACAATCCAATTAAAAATGGGCAAAATTATTTGAATACAAATTTCCCTGAAGCAGATACACAAATGGCCAGTAACACATGAAAAAGTGTTCGACATCATTAGGCGTCAGGGAAATGCAAATTAAAATTATGGCGAGTTATTCACCAGAGTTAACCGACAGAAATTATCCACCAGAAGGGTTGAAGTGAAAAGGACTGACAAAGTGAATTGTGGGAGGCGACGTGGAGGAACTGGAACTCTCATGCATTGCTGGTGGGAGTGTGAAATGGCATAACCACTTCAGAAAATGGTACTTACTTAAAAAGCTAAAAGTACATTGACCCTGTGACCCCACAATACAACTCTCGGGTATTTTCCTTGAAGAAATGAAAAGGTATTTTTTCAAAAATTCTTCCATAAGGATGTTCATCGCAGCCTTATTCATAAAATTCTGAAACCGTAAAATAGCCCACCTGTCCGTCAGTGAAGAAGGAAGGGATAAACACACAAATAGATCCTGAGCCACAGAAAGGAATGAACTACTAACATGCACAGTATCATGGATGAATGTCAAAAATGTGAGGAGGGAATGAAGATACAAAAAATGTGCATACTATGTGGTCCATTTATGACATTCTAGAGTAGGAAAAGCTAACTTATAGTAATAGAAGTCAAATTAGTGGTTGATTCTGGGGGTGGAAAATGGAGAAGAGGTGTGGGGAACTTTTTGGGTGAGAGAAGTGTTCTGTCTTCATACATATTCATCAAAACTGATTGAACAGAACACGTAAGACCCAAGCATTTCACTTTATGTAAATTATACCCCAATTTTTAAAATATGGGATAAAAAAGTCATTTTCTTACACTGAAATTGCAGTGAGCTGATTTGAAGGTGCTATCTTTAAAACAATCCATTGGTATAACCATTATATTATGATGGGAAAATGCTACAATTGAACTATTGAAAACCTAATTTAAAATAGTTAATGAGAGCTACGTACGTTCACTCTCAAACCCAAATCTGCCCATTCAGCGTGAACTTCAGGAAAGGCAAGGAGGCAGGTAGCAGTCGGCTCCTGCCCGCCTCCTGGTGAATGTGCCATGTCCACAGATAGGAGCTTTATCGGGATCCGTTAATTACCTGTTTCTGAATCTGGGGTTTAAGAAATGCTCTTCACCAGATTTCAAAAGCTGGACAGTCATCTTGGTTATCTCTTTGAGGAACCCTGTTTATCCGTCCTTCCCAGTCCATGACATCAAAGACTTGGTTTCATTGCAAAATTGTCTGGCACAATGGCGTCAGGCTGGCTCTCCTTGGGGAGAGTTTCGAAAACAGGGATGACTCAGAGCTCCTCTGAGGAGCCTCTCACCCACCTCGCTCCTCCACATGCCTCAGACCAGGGTGGCCAGGGAGACCTGGTTCCCATGGGAATGAGGACCAGCAGGCTTGCTGATATGGAAGTGAGGCTCTGCCAAGATCTGGGGCTAAGCCCTCCAGCTTGCCTGTGGGGGGGGGGGGACCTCTCAACCTAGGCTGGGGAAGGGAGGGTTTATTTGCTTGGCTTTTTTTTCTTTTTTCCTTGGTTGTTGTTGCCGGTCACAGTTTTCGTTGACTTGGGGAGTCACACTGTACTCCTTTCCTGAACTGACAGAGCATGACTGGTAAGGGAGGGTCAGCTTTGAGTCTGGTGTTTGCCTTTTTTCATCCTCTCATATGACTGACATCCCTATCTGGTTCTTAGGGGAGAGGCTATTTCTGTTCGTCCTGCTTCCCTTGTTTTCCTGGCTAAAATCAATTTGGTTTTTGTAAAATAATATAAATATTAATTTGTATACATGTTTTTAAGACGAAGGACATTCGTTGAATTTATTTGTGGACACAGATGGAATGAAAGGTTGTTTCCCCACTGGTTTCTCTACTCCCTAACATTAATTGTTTCTTCCTGTGGTAACATTTCCTATCTCACTAAATCATGCCACAGATGCAATGTTTCAGTTTAATTTGGATTCTGGTATTATGCTTCCAGAGGTAAATGAAGACCCTGGCTTTGTAAATCTTTTTTGTTTTCCCACTTTTATTTTTAAATGTAGTTAGACCCAAAGTTTATGTCCATTTAGCTGACCTTTTCAATAGTAAGAGCTGTTTTATAAGGCAGCAGAAGTGAAAGTTATCAGCAAGGCTGGGTAATGTAAAGTATTTATGAATGAACGTGCAAAAATCAATCTGGGGGTGTAAAATGTAGGGCTGTAGTCAGGCAGAACTGCTTGTGACTTGAGCCTTCTTTGCAGTAAAGCATAATTCATGCTGCTGTTAGCCCTTAAAACAGGAAATAATATACCCATTTAACTTAATCACAATTTATATTACATGTGCATATTTCTAAACAAATGTTGTAGATGGAGAGTTTGGTAGCAATAATATTTATGAATTACACTTTTAGTTAGCAAAGGAAATGTGTGACCTCTTACATTTGGTTTGACATTTGAATTTGGTGTTCAGTATATTTGACAGGGGTGATGGATTCTCATTAGCTCAATGTATAAACAGGAAATGCTTCCTCGGTGAACAGTTATTAATGTGGGACATCCCTGAATTTGAATGTTTAGTTGCTTTTTCTGCTCCAGACTGCGAAACTTACTTAAGGTCTCTCTTTAAAAAAAGAAAGAAAGAAAGAAAGAAAGAAAGTAAACAGCAAGGTTTTAATTTTGTGTCTTGCAAACCTGAACAGCCTACGAATGCCAAGCTCTGAGAAGCAGAAACTGTTGACAAACTAGTGGCTGGGAGGAGCCCTGGCGGCAGACGCCCCCCTTCGTGGATTTTGCTTGCCTTAATTTCTAAATACGATAACCTATAGGAATTAGAACACGACGTGGGGGCAGATTTGAGTAAGCTCATACTTAACCTTGACCTATACCAGGATTACAGCAGTTCGTGCAACACGGGAATCAGAACCGATCTGCGAGGTGGCTTAAGGCAGCAATTTCAGGGTGAGTTTTTAGCAGTAGCTTGGCATTCTGCAGTGATACCACGAAATGGAAGCCGGAGGGAAGGGCGCAGGAAAGCGAGGAGAGACATCTGACTTCTGATGGGAATGAGCAGAAACCAGGCCAGTGGGCCCGTGTCTGCCGTGGGCTGGGGGCCTGTGCTGAGGAGCCCCTTCTGAGGAATGCTTAGAATCTAATTAGAAGTCAGTGAGAAATCCGGAAAGTGAAGCTGGCAGGTCCTTAATCTGAATTTCAGGTCTTCAGAGGGAGAAAGTAGCGTTTTTATTGTTGGAGGTCAAAGTTTAAATTTAGTTTATATCAGATTACCAAAATATGCTTTCGGTAAGGTTAGATTCTCATGCTCGGAGAGTAGGACTGTAATGAAAGCAAACAGGGCCAGAGATAATCCCATTACAGATGAACTCTTCACTCGAAGCTCAGCCATTTGGGAACCATAATAACACCATCTCAGCAAGAAGATAAAGGCCGAGCGGGCAGCGCTGAGAAGGAACCTCGTGGACCACCCTTTTTAACATAGCCCCTTCCCCTCCTGGCACACTCTGCCCTCACTGTAGCTTATAAGCATGTCCCTGAATGACTCCATTTTTCTTTTGGTTCCCCTACTAAAATGTAAGCCCCCCAAGGGTAGAGATTTCTGTCTATTTTGTTCACTGCTCTGTACCCAACATGTGGGTCACAGCCCAGCTCCAAAGAAGCACTCCCTACATGTTGAATGAGTGTGAAGAAACCTCATTTCCTTCAAGCAGAAAGCAAGGATTTTTAAAGTCAAAGATTTGGAAACTAAGATAGGCGGCCAGCCCCTTTGGATTTTAGGAGTAGCAGTGATTGCCCTGGAAGGAGGAAGGTGTCATCATTCCTGTGGGTTCTGGAAGGTAAGCTCCAAGTCCCAGCCTGGGGGGGGGGGAACCACCAGCATTGTCCATGAGGGCATGAGCCGTATCTGCCCTGGTGCCCAAAGTCTGGGGTCTAGCTATGGATGCTCAGTAGCTAGGTATCGAGCTGGACAGAATTAATGAGGAGCGGTGTTGGAAGACCCCTCCCTGGTCTGTCTGGAAGGTACTGTCTATCCTTGGCCTACCCTCTCAGGACAGCGAATCAGTATAGGCTGAGCCTGGCCAAGTGAATACCTCCAGTGGCTGCCTGGAAATTGGCGGGGGCGGGGGGCATGGTTCTCCTGAGCAGTCACAGGAGATGCACCAAGTAGGTCCCTGTCCTCCCGGTTGGGGATGGGCCATCTGAGGGCTGACAGAAGGGACTGGCAGGAAGGGACCTGTCTGTCCTCAAGAGCCGGCTTTGCTATTCTGGGTAATTTAGGCACAGAAGCCTCACCAAGATATTCCTGGGTTTGAAAGAAATAAAGTGTCACCCTTTCAGACTAAGGATGTGCGTGTGGGAAAGCCACCCTCCTTCCTTCTTCCTCCTTTACGAATCATGGGAAATAAGCCAACTGCTTATGCCTCTAATGAAAATAACTTGCAGACTCTCCTGTTTCCTCCTTCCCCCATAGAAAACAACCCACAAACTGTCCTCTTCTGTTCAAATACTTCCTTAAGAATATTGATATGGGTCACTATTTTCTTTTGGACTCTGAACACTTCACCTTGTGGATTGGTCTCCTAAGCCCCAGATGCCCACTCTGAGCTCCCAGACCCTGGTGGTGTTATTGCTCTGCCAGACACCAAGGCGGGAAGGCAGAAACTTCTGCAGCAAAGACCAGCTCTGTGAGCCAACCGTGATGGGTCATTCATTCACTGAGCAGCCCTCTGGCCGGGCACGGGACAGAGAAGAGTGATCCAGTCAGATCTGATCGCTGCCCTCAGCTGCTTAGATCGCAGCTGGCAAGATGGCAGCTGTCTGGGGGCTTCTGCGTGGGGGTGGCTTGGCCTGAGGTGGGGGGCTGTGGGAGCGACCCGGGGTGGGCTGGGCTGGGCGTGAACACAGCTCTGCGACCCCAGGGGTGAGCCTCACAGGCCTGCGCTCCCTGGGAGGGGGGCTTCCAGACTTTGGAGGGCCCGCCTTTGGCTCAGCACAGAGGACAGACAGCAGTCTGGCTGTGACTCATTCCCCAGAGAACCAGTGCCGCAAAGGGAAACCGAAACCGGTCCTTTGCAGAGGTGGTGTGCCGGCTCTGCTTTCCCAGTGCCACCTTCCGAGACACGGGAGGTGTGGCCGGTGGGGCTGCAGAAGGTTCCCTGGGCCCCACAGTGTGCCAGGCCCTGTCCGGGCCCCGGCCTGTCATGACCAGGCGCGTTCATGGCCAGTGCCCTTTTGTTGAGGCGGCTGCTGTCTTGCATTCCCCTAATCCTCCGTTGCTCCAGGTCCTTCCGTTCTCAGTTATCAGGGCCGGGGGAGCCTCCCCCATGAAGCCCCCGCCCAACACCCAGATCCTGCCTGCCTCTCAGTCCTTGGGGATTTTTAAATCATTTCCTTGGGGCTTTGTGTATTTGGACCCCACCTTGTCTGTGAGCTCTCTGAGTGCGGGGCAGTGCCACGTCTCTCCACACCGTAGTATTAATTAGTACACTCCGGAGAGTTTATTAAGCATGTGGAGGTTTGCCTACCACCTCCCCATGACCAGTGAATTTTGTTTTTTGGAATGATTAAAACTTTCCTTTTTAAAACTTTTCAGATTTTTATAAAACTAATATATCTGTGGGGCGCCTGGGTGGTTCAGTCAGTTAAGCGTTTGCCTTCAGCTCAGGTCATGATCCCGGGGTCCTGGGATCGAGCCCCGCATGGGGCTCCTGCTCAGCTGGGAGTCAGCTTCTCCCTCTGCCTCTGCCTGCTGCTCCCGCTGCTTGTGCTCTCTCTTTTCTCAAATAAATAAAATCTTAACAAAAACCTAATATATTTATCCTAAAAAGCCAAACAATATAGAGGTATATAAAGAAAAAGTAGGTTGTGGGTCTTCCTTCCAGCCTCGTTCCCCCGAGGCTATCAGTGTTACAATACAGGGTAATTTCATGTCCATCTCTTTACATACACAGACAAACTTAAATTAATATGTATATACATATATTGGGATTTTAGTTTTTCCTCCTTATTTGTTTGTAAAACAAACTGTGGCTCATACCGGACACAGTATTCCACATCTTCCCAGTGCTTTTCAGTTAGGCACCACGTCACGGTATTGCATTAACTAGTACGTTTGCTAAGGAAAAAAAATCCTCCCCTATCAGTAAGGGGCATAGGCACATTCAACCTTCTGATGTGCATGAATAGCTTTTAAAAAATATTAAATAATAGAAAAGAAACATAAAAAGAGGTAGACTCATTAGCAAGCAGTGTTAAAGGGGAATGCATTATAATATGTAATTACGAGTAAAAAAAAAAAATCCACCGTGGCTTTTTTTTTCTACTGGTAAAGATACATTGTTATTTATCTTTTTTCTCTAATACCTGCATGATTTATACTTAGTGGTAAATGCATAACATCAAATTTTTTTTAAAGATTATTTATTTATTTGTTTGACACAGAGACAGCCAGTGAGAGAGACAGCCAGTAAGAGAGAGACAAGCAGGGGGAGTGGGAGAGGAAGAAGCAGGCTCCCAGCAGAGGAGCCCGATGTGGGACTCCATCCCGGAACGCCGGGATCACGCCCTGAGCCGAAGGCAGACGCCTAACAACTGCGCTACCCAGGCGTCCCATGCATAACATCAATTTGTTGAATGTTTCAACGGACGGACATTTGTTTTGATTTTAATTTTTTGGTGCTAACAAACAATGCTGGAGTAGACATTTTTGTAGGTGTGGCCTGTAGGACATACTCCTAAAAATGCTTGGGGCATCATAAATGTTCAGAGATGCTGCGGGACAGCTTTGCTGAGGACGGGAGCAGTTCCTCGCGCCCTGGCCGTGATGGAATATTCCTGCGTGTCCACACCCTCACCAGCACTGGCTGGTACAGTTGGCTTTTATTTTGTCAATCTGATGGGTTGCACTTGTTATTTTATTTGTGTTTTCCTAACTATCTTTTCATTGTTTGCTGGCAACTTCTTCACTTCTTCTTTAAATGATGTTTTCATAAGCTTCACCTCTTTCTCTGCCCTGTTTTCTTTTTCTTACTAATTTATCCGAGTTTTCTATTCAGACAGAATCTAAACCCTTTGCTGTATGGATCACATCTATTTTAATTTTGTCTGTGACAAAAGCGGCTACCTAAAATTCAAAACTTTGTATTGCTGCATAACAAAACCTTCTTTTTCTAATGGCTTCTTTTTTTTTCAAGATTTTATTTAATTATTTGAGAGAGAGAGAGCGCACGCACAAGCAGGGGGAGCAGTGGGGCCCTATCCCAGCACCCAGGACATGACCTTAACTGAGCCACACAGGAGCCCCTGTTTTGTTTTGTTTTGTTTTTAAGATTTTATTTAATTGAGAGAGAGATGGAGAGCACAAGCAGAGGGGAAAGGCAGAGGGAGATGGAGACGGAGAAACAGGTTCCCCACTGATTAGAGCCCAATACGCATCTCGATCCCAGGACCCTGGGATCATGACCTGAGCCAAAGGCAGATGCCCAACTGACTGAGCCACCCAGGCACCTCAAGGGCTTCTGGTTTTTAAAACTACGAGAACCTCTCCACTCGAAATTTGCATATAACTTCTCTTAATTTTTCTTCTCATAGTTTTATAGTTTTTTAAAATAATTTAGATCATGAGTCTGCCAGGAAGCCATCCATGTATGTGACATGCAAATGCACCTCGCTTTATTTTCTGGTCAGTGTTGGACTCCCCACAAGGGGAGCAAGCCAAAACACAGCAACCTTTCGCAACTGACTACACCTGTGTCATACATGGAGTTATTCTATCCTTTGATAGAGTAGGTTCCCAAGCCTTATTTTCAAAACCTTACCTTTGGGCTGGGAGACAGCACCCACTTGTGCCCACACCGTGCAAGGAGCCCACATGGGCCCTGGTGCCCCGCCCGGGGAAACCTCTCTGTGCTTGACACTGAGCTGTCAGCGGAGGAAAGGGAGGGTTTGGCTCACACACTCTCAAACTCAGGCCTACGCAAAGCTCTCAAAGCAGCAAATACCCCTGCTTTGGGCTTAGGCGGGGGGAACCCACCAAATTTTGAATTATGGCAACCCCAAGCAGTGCCCTAAATCACCAGGCTTCTTACGCGCTGGTGACAACAGAGCCCCTGGTGGAAGAGGTCCTGCTCAGAGGCACCCTTGTCCTCAGGAAGTTTGGGGGCGTGTCTGGCTGGCTTTCTTTTTAGTATCTACTCCCGGGCTGAGATTTTCTTTAGGCCAAGTTTCAGCCTGGAGCAAATTTTTTATGGCTGTGAGCTAATCCCCTAGCAAACCCTGGTTTATATAGAAATGCTGACACAGGGCTAGTTGTGGTGATTCAACTGGGGCGGCTGGGCTATTTATGGTTCCCTGATGCCAATTGGGGATAATTCCCATTTAATGGAATCAGTTTCTGTGGGGACAGGGATCCCACTTTTTCTCCCCAGTGGGGTGGTGGAATGTCTTGCCCCGAGACCTGAGCAAGCGGGCGGCTGCCTGTGGGGAGGCCTGCCTGGGAAGCAGCTCGAGCTGCAGTAAGTTACAACCGAGGTGGGCTTTTCATCCTGGGATTGGGAGAGCCTTAGAAACAAATAAATATTTTCATCTCCTATTTTGTCTCTGGGCAGTGGGCCTAAAAAGCGTCTGGATTCTTCTCACTGTAACTTGGGGGAGAAGCTGAGGATGACTTAATTCCCCTTTCCCTTGTGGCACTTCTTTGTTTTGAGGATTTGGAACAGGGGTCCCGAGCAGCCACTGTTTGCGGGCATGAGGCAGTGGAACTGGACTCCGGGGCCTCGGGGGGGTGGGGGGTGAGGGAGTGCGTATGGCAGACCCCTTCTGGATGCCCCCGGCCTGTGCCCAGTGTGGGCAGCCTCCAGATGGGGCCGATGGGGTCATGGGCTGGATTTGGCACTGGTTGGGGGGGGGCCTTCTTGGGCTGGGCTTCCTTTCCACTATCAGTAGATAAGAATCTTAGGTTGTAAGTTTGAACCCTTGAAGAGCTAGAAAGGACTTTGTTTCCATTTCTCGATTGTCTCCTCTACCTGTGGATAACTATTCATAACACAAAATTTAACCATTTTGAGATGTACAGTTCAGTGGCATTAAGTAAAGTGACACTGTTGTATAACCATAGCCACCATCCGTCTCCAGAGCTCTGCTTCTGCCCCAGCTGACACTTGGTTCCCATTGAACAGTAACTCCCCACTGCCTGGGGGACAGGATTTAGCCGCTATAGGAGGAGGGCATTTGGAGCCCTGAGCTCTGATGGGGCTGCAGTACGTAGAGGTGGCAACTGAGCCTGCACGTGCCACGTGGCCTGGGCCCTTTCTGTGCCCCTTCTTTCCCATGCCACCTGCCAAATTCAGCTGTCACTGCTACCCAGGGCCCTGTTGGGGGATGGCTCTCAGGGGCCCCAAAAGCAGCCATCTCCATACAGAAGGGAGCTTGCTTTACCATGTCAAGCCTGTCCCAGGAATCTGGTAGGACCAGACAGGCAGGTGAAGTTCATTATCCCCTTTTGTCAGAGGAGATGCTCAGAACAGCGAGGCAAGTAACCTGCCGAGTTAGCAAGCTGCCAAGCTGGGACTTGAACTGGGTATGCTTGCCCCCAGACCCTGTGCCATCACCACTTCTGTGTATTTATGCACAGGGTCTGGGCTCTCGGAATGATCCCCAGACCAACAGGGTCATCCCAGCAGCATTGAACTTTGCCCTTAACTCAGGAAGGCATCCAGAGTGGCCCCACCTAATTCGTAGCCTTTGAAGTCGGCCATGTCAGAAGCGGGGCAGCCTTGCCTTTTACCAGCTTTTATGGGGCCTGTCAGGGGCATGGAAGCGCTTAGAGATGGCAGGCAGATAAAGGATGGGCCGGGCCTGCCTTGATAAGGTGGCCCAAGATGGGGGGGGTGGGGGTGGAGCTGGACACTGAAGCTGCCAGGGCTGTGGTTATGCATGGGAGTGTGATTTCTGCCAGAGCCGGAGAAGTTGTGAAGACAGGCTGGCGGCCACGGGATTTAGTGGTTTAGCTTTGTTGAAATCCTTGACTTCAAGGACTTCCCCCCCCCCCCCCCCCCCCCCCCCNCTGAGTTTTGTTAGGCTAATTAAGAGCAAGCCCTGTGCTGTGACCGGCCAGCTGAGGAGGGGGGAGAGAGGGTAGGTGAGGGATGCCTGGATGGCCGATGGCCGGGGAGGAAGGAGCTGGTGTCACTCCTGATGGGGGAGGACCCATCCCCGACCAGCAAGACAGATGGCGAGGAAGATCCTGGGCCTGTTCCACCTTCCACAGCTCCTCTTCCAAGGACTCCCCTTCTCAAAGGCCCTGCCAGGCCAGGGAACCCACGTGCGGCTGGGAGCAGTGGGGGCCTCAAACCTGGGGGTGCTTGGGTATCCTTGGAGCAGGGTCATCATCTTGCCCCCACAGATGAGCTTAGCTGGAGATTGGAACTCAGGACAGGTCTCATGAGGGATCATGGGCTTGGCATGAGGGGAGGAGGCTGAGCACAGGTGGGGGTAGGCAGTGTGGGGGCACAGGGCCCTCCTGGAGGAAGGGCTTCTCAGGGCTTTCCGGGCTCCACACCCATAATGTAGGTGTTAATAACAGTGTAGTCAGCACTGGTTCAGAAAATAGGAGGGGTCTTGTTAACTAGTTTCATCCTCCCCTAAACCCCTGTGATGTGAAATGGGTAGTATTATCATCCCTGTTTTACAATGGAGGAAACTTAACCTCAGAGAGTTTGAACAATTCGCCTAGTGTCACATAGAGTGCATTTGCACCCACGTCTGACTCCTGAGCCTCTCACGTGCCGGTTATAGAACTGGCGGAAGTGCCTGTCTTGGCCATTTGCCCTCTGACAGATGGGAATCAGGTCCAGCTCACCTGTGGCCTGACTTCACTTCCCTCAGCTTAAGAGGCTGTCTGGGTGCGAGCTGCGTCTGTCAGCCGGGCTTGTGACAGGCAAGGGTGGACTCAGAGATGCCCTCTGGGCCCTCTGGGGGACAGTTCTCCCCTAGTCTGGGGGGCTTGAGGGCCCCATTGCCTGCTTCCCCGCGCTGGGAACAGAACAGAGGAAGCCTTGGAAGGCAGCGCCGTGGGGAATCCATGCTCGCACCCCAAGAAGCTGACTCGCGAGCCAGGCACGTCCTCCTGTGGCTAATGGAGCAGGAGCAAAAGCAGAGCCAGCTGAGGGACAAGAGGTAAGGGAGGAGAAGCTGGGAGCTGGGAGCCCTTGCCTGGGGTGGAAAGCAGGACGCGGGGTCTGGGAGGATGAGCAGGAGTTGGAGGGTGGCCCCAAGAAGGGGAGAACGTTACTGCTGGGCAGAAGGGCCCAGCGGTCTTTGGGAGTTAAAATCCTGGCTCTGCTTTTTGTGGCCTTGAGCAACTTAACCTCTTTGTGCCTTCCCTCATCTCTGGGGATAATGATAGTACATGTAGCATGTGGTTGTCTTGAAGACCAGATAAATTAATGCAGATAGAAAGCTAGGTCTATACTCACTAAGCTATAGGGTGACTGTTTGGGCTGTGGGCTGCTATTATCTCCCGGCTAAGAAACAGTAGTAGCCACAACGTTGGGCCAAGGGTGGAGGAAGGGATCCAGCTTCTCGGCCTGGGAGTGGGTAGGCTACCCTTGTCTTCCCGGCCTAGCTCCCTGGCCTTGTCCACTCTTGCATGGGTCTTCCCACGTGACATGTCAAATGCTGTCAGAGAATGTTTCCTGGGGTTGGTGGTGTTGCGCCAACCTGACTAGGAGTGGAAGCTTGTAGCGGGTACACCATCCTAAACAATAGAGAGGCTTGCACGCATTTTTTTGATTGGTCTTCAACTTCCCCATAAAAGGCACTGAGCCAGGGCCCAGGAGGACAAGCCAGCCACGGTTTTTGCCCTCAAGGAGCTCATAGTCAAGTGAGAAGACATTCATTCATTGATGCATTCATTCAGCCACCATTTCTTAAGCACCTACTTTGTGCCAGGGACCTTTCTAGACACTGCGAACCCAGTCACAGAAAGTACAGGACAGTCAGCTCCTGCCCACATGCTAGACTGGTGGTTTGCATTTCCACAGTAGCATCAAGATGTATATGGTCTGGAGTGACCAACCTGATTCTCAGTCCCTACTCTGTGCCAGGCCCTGGGGATCAAATAGTAGATGGTGTGGCAGAGCGCTTAGTACCTGGGTCTCTGTTGTCAGACAGCCGGGGTCTGCCATTTCCTGGCTCTGAGAGCCTAGGCAAGGGACTTGACCTCTCTGCACCTGTGCTTTGTCTGTCAAACGGGGAAACTAAGGGACCGTCCTCGAAAGATTATGGTAAAGACAAAATGAGATGGTGTATGAAGAGTGCCTAGCGTTTGGTACCCTGGCAGTACTCACAGAGTGCCCACCTATTAGGACCACTGTTCTTGTGCTCTCCCTGCCTGTGGGTGCTCACAGGACACCCTGGAAGGACTCGCCTCTCCTTCTAGTTGATTATAGGATTTAACATCAGTGGTGCATAATTGTGGTTCAAAGTTAACTGATTTCCTTCCTTTATAAGTGACCTTGAGCAATCAATCAGAAAAAAAGCAGATAACCCGATGGAAAGACAAAGACTCAAGCAATCAGTCCGCAGGAAAGGAGATACATAAAGCAAATGGAAAGAAGGACCATCTTACTTATATTTTTAAAAATGTCCATTAACAAAACAAGATACAGTTTTCGCCTCACAGGCTTATGAAGGTTTACACGTTTGCTGATGCCTTTTTTTGGACAGGGTGTGGGGAAGAGGCACAGTCCCCCATGGTGGGTGGAGAGTGGGAACTGGTGTAAGACCTGCGGATGAAAGTTTGGCAAATGTGTTTAAAAAAAAAAAAGTACCAGCCTTTTGACTTAGCAATCCCACATACAGGAATTCAGCTTACTGGTATGTGTATCAATGAATGCAGTGTTGTGCCTTTGAGGACATGTGTTACATCCCTATTTATTACAGAGAAAAAACAAAGAACTATAAACATCCCCCGATGGAGGACTGGTTAAGGTACATCTGTGTAATGGAATCCCCTGCAGCTGTGGGAGCATGGTGGGTCTATACCGTATTTTGGAGAGCTTTATATGCCACCCCAGACACATTAAGTACAGAGCAAGACACGCTAACTGGATAAAATAAATACAAAGTGGATGCCGATATATGTGCTTCTGTGTACAGACATATACCCCAAGGAACTCATAAGAAACTTCTCACAGTGATTTGATTTTCTTTCAACAGAGGTCCTGGGGGCTAGAGAAGGGAGGGAGATTGACTGTTTATCCTACCTTTTTGTAATATCAGAATCCTTAAATTATTTGCATGAATACTTTTATAATTTTAAAGAAAAAAAAACAATTGAAGCTACCGATCTGTGTTTAAAACATTTGTAGTTAAAAGATTTCCAAGTTGTGTGTGTGTATGTTTGGACTGTTAAAATATTTTTCCTCTGAAATCCTAGTAACTGTTCAAGAAGTGGCTTTCCAGCATGGTCACCCATGTGAATGGTTCAAGCCTAAACCAGGGTCCTGTTTTGCTTTGATTGGAGTAAAGCAGAATTTTGCTCAGGGGTGCGGTCAGAGTTGGCCAGTGGGGTGGGGAGCCCAGTCCTGCCCAAGTGCTTGAAAGAGTTGGTAGTCTGGTCTTGTGTTCTTGTCTCCCTTGTAGAAACAGAATACAAAAGCCCACAGGCCAAAGTCTGGGGTTCTCAGTGCACCCTTAGAACCCGCCTCACCCCTGCGCTGGTTAACAGGTGTTCTCCAGGGGAGAGAGCACCCAGGCAGGTGGTCCTGGATGAGTGCGACTCACAGGAGTCCTCCGGTGGGTTAGTAAATCTGTGTAGTTCCTGTGAGGGCCATCAGGACAGCGTTTGTCTTTATGGAATTTGGGATGCAGTCTATGCTCTGTCTGTTCCTGGATCCTTGGTAGCTAGAAGGGGCTCCTGCCAGGAAGGAGTCAGAGAGGTGTGGGCCTTTGGAAGAAGCAGCAGGCACAGCTGACCTGTGGTCTCTGTAATGACCCCTCAGAAGTCAGAAGACCCTTGTCTTTTTCTTCCTCTTTGTCTCTTACTCCTTCTTTCTCCTCCTCCCCTTTTATTTCCATTTAGAGCATTTTATTCATTTTTGTTTTAAATTTTATTTTAAGACAAAAGTTCAATTTGCCCATAGTTTAGGGTGTCAAATAGTTCTAGAAGGCTTGTTGCAAACACACACACACACACCCATCCATCCCTCCTGAACTTTTCCTTCTCCTGCATCTACTTTCCAGAGGTGGTGGGTACTATTACTATTACTGCTATTACTATTACTGCTATTACTATTACTACTATTACTATTACTGCTATTACTATTACTGCTATTACTATTACTGCTATTACTATTACTGCTATTGCTATTACTACTATTACTATTACTGCTATTACTATTACTACCACTTTTAGTAATTTAGCTGATCCTTAGGGTATTTACCTCTGTATCTGTAAATAATGTGCTTAGATTTACGTTACTTGGATTTTTCACTTTTGGCATTGTCCTTTGCCTTCTTGCTGTGGAAGATGAGGACTCAACTCTTTTTCATCACTACCCACATGTCCCATCTCCCACCTTTCCAAAATAGAGCATAATTTTATTAGATCGGTATTCAGTGATTAAATTATTTTGACCCTGAAAATATAATTCCTGGCTGAGCTGTGATGATTTGTACTTTTCCTCTCTGATCAACATTTCCTCTCTGGAGTTAATTATCTTATTTTTTTTCTCTGTCCCCTGTTTTATTTTATGTCACTAATTCGACACCAAATTATCCTCCAGTTGAATAAAAGTAGTCTCAAACTTTTCACAATCGCTATTCTATTCATTTCATCTTCTTGAGAACAACTCTCATGGAACCTTCTGAAGTGGGTGCTTTCTAGATCTCTGCAGCATTTGTTTGCGATTTCTTCACTCAGATCTTGGTGATCCCCTCGGTGTTCTTTTCTGCTGGATCTTCTATTTCCTGGATCCTGGGTCCTCCTCTTTCTTGGGTTACTTCCTCATTTTGGTGGAGCACATTTCCCCCCCATTAATTTACAAAGAAGTGAGCAGTTATTTTTGTGTGACCTTACATGCCTGGAAATGCCTTTATTCTATCCTCGTTTAGTTGATGGCTTGGCTAGGTATAGAAGTCTAGGTTGGAAAGAATTTTCTCTCAGAACTTTTATGGTCTTGTGCCACTGTCTGCAAGCTTCCGTTGCTGCTAAGAAGACCATTATCTGGAATCAGTCACCCTCTCTCTCCCTCCCTCCCTCCCTCCTTCCCTCACTACAGGCACTTTTCTTTGTTCCTGTTGTTTAGAAATTTCATGATGCATTCCTTGGTGTAGATATATTTGTTCTTATTATGTAGGTCACTGAGTGAATTTTCTCTATTTTGAAACGCCTATCCTTCAATTCTGGTGATTACTTGTGAAAGTTGTTCCTTCCTTATTTCCTTTGTAGTTTTCCCCCCTTTTTATGTTCTCCCTTCCCACCCCCTCCTCAGAACTCCTGTTGTTTAGATATGGAACCCCCTGAATGTTTCCCCAGTATTCTTATTTTTCCTCCTTTTTTTCTATCTTTTCATTCTCTCTGTCATTTCTTTACATTTGTCTTTGAAGTTTTTATGCATGTTGTTTCTGCCATCATTTTTAAAACATTGCCAAAGGCTCCTTTTTTGTTGTTTTCTGAACATTCCATTTTCAGAAAGCATCTTATTCTTGCTTCACAGATGTAATGTCTTCTCTGAGAATATTATAATAACATGCAGGTTTTCTCCTTCTTCCCTTTGTGTTTTGGTCTCTATTTCAAATTAGATAGTTTCTACACATTTCTGCTGGTTCTTGATTGTCTGCTTACATTTACGAATAGAGGTGACTGAAATGCTGATTTGAAAGCTCTAGATGCTTAGGTTGGGCCATTTAAACTATGAACTTCATGCTTCATAAATCTAGCCGTGCTATTTTCATAGGGAAGGCTCAATGTTGGTATCCTTTTGGACTTTTCTCCTGGACTAATCTGATTGCTTAGAGAAATTGTCTTCAGTCTCCTGCCTGGAGGATATATGTCTAGCTGCCAGCATTCTCGGATCTTGAGAGGGAAAGAAGGCTAGCCGTCTCCTCATCGAGCGTACGTATCACTAGTCTGCTCAGGCTGCCATAGGGAAACACACAGACTGGGTGGTCTAAGCAGCAGAAATTAATTTGCACACAGTTGTGGAATCTGGAGGTCCAAGATCAAGGTACCAGCAGGGTTGGTTTATGGTTTTTGGCTTTCAGAAGACCACCTTCCTCCTATGTCCTCACACGGTCTTCCCTCCGTGTATATGGAGAAAGCAAATGCCCTGGTGTTTTCTCTTTCTCTCTTGTGGGTACTGTTCCTATTGGATTAGGGCTCCCACCTTATGACCTCATTTAGCCTTTATTACCTCCTTAAAGGCCCTGCCTCCAAATACTGTCACATCAGAGGTTGGGGCTTCAACATGTGAATTTGAAGGGAATACAATTCACTTCACAACACTTTGTAGAATTTCATTTAATATTTCTGTTTTCATTTTGATACTGTAACCTGCAGCTATGCTTGGTGATCACCAAACTGTCTCATCCTTTCCTGAGGATTCTTTTCTTTTAAGTCTTCTGCCAGAGTGATGATGAGGCTGTCCACCTGGCTACCTAGAATGAAGATGGACATCTGCAGGCTTGGACATTTCATAAACAGATTATAAACCAATCCTCCTTTTAAAAAATGTACACTCTCCCCTACTTCCAGAGGTAATGTTGCTGCCAATTCTTGAGTGCTTGACTTTTGGTTTTCATTACTGTTGACTTACAACTATGATTTCAGATCCACTAAATTGATTATCTAGCTTCCAGAATGTTCTCTCCTGTTTTCTTTGTTCTGTTTTCTTTATTACACCATAAAAGTACCTTTTTGTTTTCAATTAGTGGCATTTCTGGAGAGAGTAGAGGTAAATATATGTTTGTTTAATTCTCTATCTTTACCTGGATGCCATATGTCTCTTTCCCTTGAAAGCTGAAGGAAGCCCATCTGATGAGTTAGCTTAAATCCCCATTCCATCTCTCCCTCAAATCTAGTGTTTCCACAAAATATCACCATGGTATATCCAAATGTGTTCGATTTTGATGCATTGATTGATTTTTGAGGACTGATAATCTGACATCACTTGAACATACCTAGGGAATGCCTTGTGGGCTCATCACAAATATACAAATCTTTTTCATAAACTCAGAAAACGATCTGTGCTTTGAGTTGAACAAAGCCTCCACATTTTCCTGAGCACCATTTCCTTACATTTTAAAACTTGATCTGTTTTCAGGGGAATCTAATCCATATGTGGTTGGTTTTTTGGTTTTGTTTTGAGGTTTTGTTTGCTTTTAATACATCGTAATATTTCTTCATAAAGCACTAGTTAAGTCAACATTCGTTATTAACTTTTTTCTTAAGTGAGCCTTTTTCATTAGTTTTTATTTAGAACCATTTTTTTCTCCAAAACTTCCCAGCCACAACTGAACTCCCAAAGATCTGAGTTTCATTTGCAATTTTGACTTTTGTTGTGTTCTAATTAGGGAAAACCAATGTTTTCTACAATCTTGTGGGCTTTGTCTATGTTGCCCAGGTGAGCAAATCTGCACCCAGAACCCACTCTACAAAGCATCTCATTCCCCGGTGCCTTGGGCCAGAATGTAAGCACATACCTGCAGCATGCCTCTTGTGTGGTCCTCTACTAAGCCTTTGCCTAGACAAGAGTAGGGGATATGTTCCTGCCTTGGAGAGCTCATAGGAAAGAAGGAGAGGTTCTATCATTTCTTCACTACCTACTGCGTGCCAGGTAATGGCATGGGCACTTTGCCATTATTGTCCCATTTAACCCTAAGGCTAAACATGTATTTCATCTAAAGTTAATACCCATAATAAGCCTTCTGGATAGATACGATCATTCCCCATTTACAGAATAAGGGTACTGAGACTCCAAAGGTTACTTAACTTGCCCAAGATTGCACAACTAGTACGTGAAAGAGAGGCTGGTTTCCAATACAGGCAGGATTCTAACCCGTGAAAAGCAGGGAAGTGATTAGGTACGTGGCATGGAGTGAGTATCCAGTAATGATGCGGAATTGACATAAGCGAGCCAGCGGTACATCGTGTAAGACTGAGAGGAGACAGATGAAGGCTGCCACCACGAGGGAGGCTGTGCTCGAGGTGACTGGTATGCCGTATCTGTCTCTGTCCCCGCTGCAGCCGTGTCCATTCACGTCACTGACGTCTGTTCCCGGGATACGGCTAGAGCCTGCCAGCTGCCCCCGCCGCTTTCCTTCCTGCTCTCGTTAACTGTCCATTCGCCACACAGCAGCCAGAACGATCTTTTTTTAAATTCAAGGTAGAATTTACCTACGGTGAAATGCACATAACTCAAGTGTGTAAACTGATGAAATTTTGACGAATGTATACTCTTGCATAACCAACACCGCAGTCAAAACATAGAATATTTTCATCACCCCAGAAAGTTCCCTTATATCCCCTTGGGGTCATTCCTACCTCTGATAGGCAACTATTCTTATTACTACAACCACAGATTAGTGTTGCATGTTCTTGAGTTTCATATAAATGAAATCACACAGTGTATACTCATTTGTGTCTGGTTTCTTTCACTCGGCATAATGTTTTACGATTTCCCCGAGCTGCGGTGTACGTTAGTAGGCTCACTTTTTAGATTGTTGAATAGCATTTCCATTGTATAAAAACACCACAGCTTATTTATTAATTTTCTAGTTGAAGGAGCTGTTGGGTTGTTAAAGTTTGGGGCTGTCACAAATGAAGCTATTACAAACACTCTTGTACGAGAGATTTTGTGGATATACATTTTTATTCTTTTGGGTGAGGAAGTATAGAGCTACTGGTTATAAATAAATCTCTGTTTCACAGTTTAAGAAAAGGTCAAAAATCTTTCAGGGTGTTTGCCATCTTATACTGCCACCAGCAACCCATGTGGGGTCTGCTTGTTTCTCTCCCTACTAGACACTAGCAGAGGTAAAAATGGGAAAGACTGACAGCACTCTGCATTGGAGATGAAGAGGAGCTGGAATGATTAGATGTTGATATGGGGAATGTAAAGCCTATTCTCTATTTCAGGTGAATATTTGGAAATATGGGATGATGTAGGAGTGGAGGTTCATTTTCCCTCCTGTCATGACCCCGTTGTTCCAGCATCACCATCATCATCATCATCTGGTACTGCTTTGAAAAAGGACTTTCCTTTCTCATTTTAACTGCCTTGGGTCATATATGTGAGAGTCTTTCTGGGTCATCCATTCTATTCCATTGATATATTTGATGATCTTTGTGCTATTGCTATGCTATCTTAATTTAAAAATTGTTTTTATTGAGGTCTAATTGCCATAACATTATATTAGTTTGAGGTATACAACCAAATGATCTGACATTTGTATATATTCCAAAATGATCATAACAAATCCAATTATGTTAATTTATCACCATACATAGTTACAGTTTTTTTTTCTCACGATGGGAACTTTCAAGATCTGCTCTCCTAGCTACTTTCAAATAATGCAATACGGTATTCTGAACTATAGTTACCATGCTGTACATGACTTCCCTGGGACTTAATCATTTAACAACTGGAATTTGTACCTTCTGGCTACCTTGACCCATTTCGCCCTCCCCACTCCCCAATCTCAGGCAACCACCATTCTGTTCTCTAGATCCATTAGCTCAGATTTTTCTTTGTTTTTTAGACTCTACATATAAGTGAGGTCATAGGATATTTGTTTTTCTTTGTCTAACTTATTTTTTATTTAAGCCTTAAGTTCTTTCCTATCTTATAGTCTTCAACGTAGAGGTCTTACATAGCTTTTTAAAAAATTTATTATTGGGGGGCGCCTGGGTGGCACAGCGGTTNTAAAAAATGTATTATTGGTCTTACATATCTTTTATTAAACTTCTAAGTATTTTGTGTTGTATGATACAACTGTAAATGATGTTGGGTTTTAAATACCATATTTCGTTGTTTGGAACCAGTATATGGAATGCAATTAATTTCTGCATTTTAACTTTTATTCTGTGACCTTGCAAAATTCCCCTATTAGTTCTAGTAGTGTGGTTTTGGTGGGTATATATTCCTTAAAATATAAACCACATAAACAATCATATCATTAGAAGAGAGACTGTTCTATTTCTTTCTGACTGATCTTCACGTACTCTCTATTTTAGTTATTTACTTAGTTTTCTGTACTAAAAAGATCTCTAGTACAGTGCCGAATGGAACTAGTGATGGTATATATCCTTTCCTCGTTCTCTGTCTTAGGGAAGAAAGCTCTCAATGTTTCACTATTAAATATAATATTAATGCTGTCAGCCGTCATTTTTTTCTATAGGTACCTTTGTCTTAGGCAACCTCTATGACGGTCTCCAAAGATCCCTACCTTTTTTTATTCACTTCACTGTGCAATCTCCTTTCTTGAGTATGAGCTGGTCTTATTGACTTGCTTCTAATGAAGAGATCATGCCGAAGCGTTGAGATGACACTTTTTAAAGTTTAGGTCATAAAAAGACTGCCTTTCATCTCGGGGTTTACTCTCTCTTGCTTATTTGCCCTAGGGGAAGCCACATGCCTTGCTGTGAGCTGCCTAGTCGAGAAGCCTATATGGGAAAGGACTGAGGGCGACTCCAGCCAACAGTTAGTCAAGAACTGAGGTCCTCTTTCCAACAGCCCATGAGGAACTGAATCCCGTCAACAGACACATGAGTGACCTTGAAAGTGTCTCAGAGCGACTGCAGCCCTCGCTGACAGTCTGAGAGAATTCTTAAGAGAGCTCCTGAGCCACAGGCACTCAGGAAAGCCACACCCAGATTCCTGAGCCCAGGAACTATGAGATAATAAATGTTTGTTGTCCTCTTTCATTCTCGGTTTACTAAGAATTTGCATCGTGAATTGGTACCGAACATTGTTATATGTTTTTGGGCACCAGTTGAGATGATTAAGTGGTTTTTACCCTTTATTCTGTTAATATGGTGAATTACAGGGCTTTTCAATTAAGCCTCATATGGTCATAATATATTATCCTAATTATATATTGTTGGATTCAATTGACTAATATTTCCTTTAGGATTTTGCATCTATGTTTGTGGGAGATACTGGTCTGTGCTTTTCTTTCTAGTATTGAAATATAATTTACGTATCATAAAATTTACTATTTTAAAATTAATGTACAATTCAGTGAGTTTTAGTATATTCGCAAGGTGTGCAAACATCACTATGTGTAATTCCATAACATTTTTATCACTCCAAAAAGAAATCTTGAACTCCTCGTTCAGCCCTTACCCAAGCCCCTAGCAAACAGTAATCAAGTTCTATCTGTGGATTTGCCTATTCTGGACATTTCATATAAATGAAATCATACAGTCTGTGGCCTTTTGTGTCTGGCTCTTTTATTTAGCATGCCATTTTTAAGATTCATGCACGTTGCACTATGTATCAGGACTTCATTCCTTTCTATGGCTGACTAACTTTCCATGGTATGGCTCTCCCACATCTTGTTTATCCTTGGTCAGTTGTCGACGTTTGGATTGTCGTCACTGTTTGGCTGTTAGGAATAATGCTATGAACATGTGAACATTTTGATGTGGACATATGTTTTCAGTGCTCCTGGAGATATACCAGAGTGAAATTTCTGGGGCACCTGGGTAGGTCTGTGGTCAAGTTTTTGAAGAACTGCTACCCAACACTTTCCCACAGTTTCCCACCATTTTGAATTCCCATCAGCAATGTATGAAGGTTCCAATTTTTCCACATCCTCACCAACACTTGTTAGTACCATCTTGTTGATGATAGCCATCCTCGTGGGCATACAGTGTTGCCTTCTTGTGGTTTTTAAAAATATTTATTTATTTATTTTAGAGAGAGAGAATGAGTGAGGGGGAGGGGCAGAGGGAAAGGAGAATCTGAAGCAGACTCTGGGCTGAGCACAGAGCCTGTTGTGGGACTCAGTCTCATAACCCTGAGATTATAACCTGAGCCCAGACCTAGAGTCAGATGCTTAACTGACTGAGCCACCCAGGCGCCTCCTCATTGCGGTTTTGATTTGCATTTCTCCAGTGGATAATAACGTTGAGCAGCTTTTCATGTACTTATTGTCATTTGAATACCTTCTTTGGTGAACTGTCTGCGCAGCTCCTTTGTCCATTTTTTTACAAAATTGGGTTATCTTTTCATTATTGTGGTGAAATAGTTCTTTATAGATTCTAAATACAAGTCCCTTATCAGATATATTATTTGCAAAAATTTCCTCACATTCTGTGGGTTGTCTTCTCACTTTCTTGATGTCCTTTGAAAAATAGATGTTTTTAATTTTGGTGATACCTAGTTGATTTTTAAAATTTTGTTTCTGTTCAGTCATAGCTAAGAAACCATTGCCTTATCCAAAGTTTTCTTCTAAGGACTTTACAGTTTTTGCTCTTACATTTAGGTCTTTGATCCATTTCAAGTTAATTTTTATATAGCGTGTAAGATAAAAATCCAGTCATTCTTGTGCCTGTAGATATCCTACTTTCCCAACATCATTTGTTGAAAAGACTACTCTTTCTTCCATTGACTTGTCGTGACACCTCTTGTCAAAAGTCAGTTGGCCAGGAGCCCCTGGGTGACTCAGTCGTTCGAGCATCCAACTCTGGATTTCCGCTCAGGTCATGATCTCACGGTTGTGAGGTGGAGCCGCTCAGGGCTCTGTGCTCAGCGGGGCGGCTGCTGGAGGTTCTCCCTCTACATTTCCCTCTTCCCCTCCCCCACCCTGCTCACACGCACTCTCTCTAAAATAAATTTTAAAAGATCATTTGGCCATAGATGGATGGGTTTTGTTTTTCTGGAATCCCAGTTCTACTGCATTTATGTGTGTGACTATCCTCATGCCAGTACCACAGTTTCTTGATGACTTTAGCTTTGTAGTAAGTTTTAAAACTGGAAAGTGGGAGTCTTCCACCTTTGTTAATCTTCTTTTGGCTATTTTCAGTTTCTTCAATTTTTATATGAATTTTAAGATTAGCTTGTCAATTTCTGCAAAAAGGCAGCTGGAATTTTTATAGGGTTGTGTTCAATCCGTAGATTAATTTAGGGAGTGTTTCCATTTTAACGATATTAAGGCTTCTGACTCATAAATATTGGATGACTTTCAATTTATTTAGCTTTTCTTTAATTTCTTTCAACAGTGTTTTGTAGTTTGTGGTTTTCTTGTATTGACTTTGTTTTTTGTGTGAGGGCTATGCTGGCTTCACAGTATTTGTTGGAAACTGTTACCTCTTTTTCTAATTTCTGAAAGACTAGTGTAGGGGTGGTATTCTTTTCCTTATGTGTTTGTTTTAACTCACCTTTAAAGCCATCCAGTCCTGAGATTTTGGGAATATTTTAAATTATGAATTCAGTATTTTTAAAGGATAAAAGGAACTGTGTACCATAATAGTCAGCTTTATAGTATTGTAAGTTAGAAAATAAAATAATACAGAGCTTTTCGATTTTTAAATTTCTTTTTGAGTCAGTTCTGGCAGTTACCATCTTTCAAGAAACTCTGTTTCTTTTTAATTGCCAAATTTATTGGCAGATAGTTATTTATAAAATTCTCTTATTATCATTTTAATGTCTCTAGGACCTGTAGTGATGTCCTTGCTTTTATTCCAGGAATGAGTCATATGTGTCTTTTCTCCTTTTCTTTAAAAGTCTAACTAGATTAACTTCACTGTTTTTTAGATTATCTATTTTTTTTGTTTTTTTTTTTAAGATTTTATTTATTTGTTTGACAGAGATAGAGACAGCCAGCAAGAGAGGGAACACAAGCAGGGGGAGTGGGAGAGGAAGAAGCAGGCTCATAGCAGAGGAGCCTGATGTGGGGCTCGATCCCGTAACGCCAGATCACGCCCTGAGTTGAAGGCAGACGCTTAACCGCTGTGCCACCCAGGCGCCCCTAGATTATCCATTTTTGGTTTCATTGATCTTCCTTTCTTTTTTTATTTTCTATTCCATTAATCTTTGCTCTTACATTTATTATCTGTTCTCTTTAATTATTTTGGGTTTACTTTGCTCTTTTTTTTTTTTTTAGCTCCAAAAGGAAGAAGCCTCAGTCTTTATTTTAGATGATGATTCTTTTCTAATATAAGAATTTGAAGCTATGAATTATCCTTTAAAGCATGCAACATTACATGAATTTAGATATTATTTGTTTTGATTAAATTAAAAATATTTTCTAGGGGCGCCTGGGTGGCACAGCGGTTGAGCGTCTGCCTTCGGCTCAGGGCGTGATCCCCGCGTTATGGGATCGAGTCCCACATCAGGCTCCTCTGCTGGGAGCCTGCTTCTTCCTCTCCCACTCCCCCTGCTTGTGTTCCCTCTCTCGCTGGCTGTCTCTATCTCTGTCAAATAAATAAATAAAATCTTTAAAAAATATATTTTCTAGCTTCATGTATTTTAATTTACATTATTTGGTGCATCCATATTTAGGATTATGTCTTTCTATAAATTGACCCCTTGAGGGGCACCTGGGTGGCTCAGTCAGTTGAGTGTCTGACTCTTAGTTTTAGCTCAGGTTGTGATCTCAGGGTCATGGGATTGAGCCCCACAGCAGGCTCTGTGCTCAGAGGGGAGTCTGCTTGTCCCTCTCCCTCTGCTCCTCCTCATACTCACTTGTGCACTTTCTCTCTAATACAGAAATAAATAAAATATTAAAAAAGTAATAAATTGACCCCTTTATCATTACAAAATATCTGTTTTTATGTGGCATTATTCCTCAACCTAGAGTTTATTTTGTTTCTTATTAATAAAGTCACTTAAGCTTTCTCATGATTAGAGTTTGATAGATCTTTCTTTGAATATATCCATCTTATTTTAAAGTGGCTCAGAGAGAATATATAGTTGTGCTTTCTATTTTTATTCTATCTGGATTGAGACTCTCTGCCCTTTATTGTACTATTTAGAATTAGATTTTTATTTTGTAATTAAATGTACTCATAGGTGTGGTTGGATTGGGTTTAACTGTACCATCCTATTTATTTTTCTGTTTGTTTCTGCAGTTTTTATAGATTTTAAAAAGTATTTTCCTCTGCCTTTCTAGAGGAACTGGGTTTTTTTTTTTTTTTTAATGATTCCATGTTAGCTCCACTCATGGCTTACTAGGTTCACCTTCATTTTACGATTTTTTAAAAATTTTTATTTTTAGTGGCTGCTTTAAGTTTTAAAATGTGTGTCTTTAACTTGTCACAATCTTTGAATAATTTTATACCACTTCATTTACAACATGAGAACTTAACAATAGTACAGTTCTATTTACCCCTTCTCATCCCTTGTGCTATTTTAAAATTTAATTTTACTTCTACATAGGTCGTAACACCATATATTTATATGTATGTGTCTATTTTTGCATTAAACAGTCAAATCTCTTAAAGGAAATTTTAAAAATTTCTGTTTTGTAATAACTTGAAACTTACAGAAAAGTTGTGAAATTCATAGAGTTCCTATATATCCTTTTCCTGGCTTCCCCTAATGTGAACTAGCATCTTGCATAACCATAGTACAAATATTAAAAGTAAGAAACTGATATTGATTCAAACTGTTAACTACACTTTATCTCAGATTTCACCAGTATTTCCACAGATGGCATTTTTCTGTTCTAGGAGCCCATCCAAATTCCTTCACTCCAGTTAACCGTCACCCTCTCCTTAATGTCTAGCGATCTGTGACAGTTCCTCATCTTTATTTATCTTTGATATTCTTGATACTTTCGAAGTAATTTTATGGAATGTTTTCTCACGATTAGATTGAGGTGGTGCATTTTTGGCCAAGATTCCCCAGAAGTGGAGTGCCCTTCTCAGGGGTCTTATCAGGGGGCATATGATGGTACATCTTACTATTACTGGTGGGGTTACCATTGATCACCTAGTTCAGGCAGTGTCTGCCAGGACTCTCTACTAAAAGTTACAATGTTTTCTTAATAAATCTCTTAGAAGAAATACTTTGAGGTGTCCATTTGTCCTCAAACTTTCTCTCACTAATTTTAGCATTCATCAATGGAGCTTGTCTGCAACAAGTTCTAATGGTGATTTTCTATTGCCCTTATTCCTACTGCCTGTATTAATTGGAATTCTTCTGTAAGGAAAAGCTGTCCCTTCCCTCTCCTTCTCCCTCTCCCCACCCTCTTCCTTTCTTTCTCTCCACATTGACCCATGTGTATTTAGCTTATGCTATAGGCTACTCTCTAATGCAACTTGTGCCTCACATCGCTCCAGCTTCGGCCATTGGGAACTCTTCAAGGTTGGTTCCTGAACTTTTCATATGTCCTCATCCTTGTTTGAGCACGTCTGTACTTTCTGGCACCCGTGGGGCTCCCAGGTCTTCTTGCATTTTGTCTGTCCCAGCTTTGGCTTTAACCAGCTTATCCAAGGAGCCCTGGTTGTGGTGATGGTGGTTTTTGTTTTGTTTTTGTTTTCTAATTGAGGAACGATATTTAGAAGCTAAGATCTGGGCAGTAAATATACTCATTGCTACTAGGATGTCATTGTTTCTAGGTTCTGCTGGTGCATGAACTGGAGATACAGATATAGGTGTGTGTGTGTGTGCGTGTGTGTGTGTACTAATCTATGCATATACTCGTTTATATTTACTTTTGTAACTGTCTCAATATATTTTAAAAACTATTCGTTCACAGGGATACTTCCAGTATTGATACTGGCATCCGACCCAATACCAGTGTTCATTCTGACCTTCCTCATTTGCTGACTTATAACTGCCTTTCTGGATTGTTAGAAACCTAGTTTTCATTATTTGCAATATATGTATTTATTTGTTCAACTCTAGCATACGTATAAAGCTGCTTCAAAATTCCTAACCCATATCTCTGTGAGAAACAAAGGTAGTAACTGCACCATACTATTTGAGGGCAGTTCTTTTTCTTTTTAGCGTTACAGTATCTTAGCAGACTATGGTCTTTGAAAGTGACTTGGGTTAGTTCTTTTCTTCCCTATCCTCTCCAGTGCGCTTATCCTATTCATTTGTATTATTTTTAGGTTCCAATTTGTGTTCCGTCTTGGGTTCTTACCACATCCTGGTTGATTTTATTTTATTTAAATTTACACGCAGTAAAACTTACTCTCGGTAGGGCACGGTTGTAAGAATTTTGACAAATGCATAGAGTCATGTCTGCATCAACAGAGTCATGATGTAAAATGGTTCTTTCACCCCCCAAATTCTCTTGTGCTGTACTTTTTTTTAAAAAAAAAAGATTTTTTAAAAAAGATTTTATTTATTTATTTGACAGAGATAGAGACAGCCAGCAAGAGAGGGAACACAAGCAGGGGGAGTGGGAGAGGAAGAAGCAGGCTCATAGCGGAGGAGCCTGATGTGGGGCTTCGATCCCATAACGCCGGGATCACGCCCTGAGCCGAAGGCAGACGCTTAACCGCTGTGCCACCCAGGCGCCCCTAAAAAAAAGATTTTATTTATTTATTTGAGAGAGAGAGCAAGAGAACAGTAGAGGGAGAAGCAGACTCCCCACTGAGCTGGAAGCCCAATGAGAGACTCTCTCCCAGGACCCCGGGATCATAACCCGAGCCAAAGGCAGATGCTTAACCGACTGAGCCACCCAGGCATCCCTCTTCCACCCAAGTGCCCCTGTGCTGTCCCTTTTTATCAGCCACCCTCTGCCCCTGGCAATCACTGATTTCTTATTTGTTTGCCTTTTTCAAAATGTTATAAAAATGGAACCAGACCGTGTATAGCTTTTTAGGTCTGACTTCTTTCATTTAGTCAAATGCAGTTAAGATTCATCCAAGTTGTATTAATCAATAGCTCATTCCTTTTTATTACTGAAGAGTATTCCTCTGTACCATTGTGCCGTTGGAATGGTGTTGATCCGTTCACTGGTTGAAAAGCATTGGGGTTGTTTTCAGCTTTTGGTGATTAAGAGTAAAGATGTTACATAAATATACAGGTTTTTTGTGTGAGCATAAATTTTTATTTCTCATGCGTAAATACCTAGAACTGAGAGTTTTGGGGCATATAGTAGTTCTGTGTTTAAATCTATAAAATCCTCATAAATTGTTTTCAGCAGTAGTTACATCACTTTCCATTTCCCCCAGCAAGGTATATGAGTCCCAGTTGTTTTTCACCCTAGTCAGCAGTTGGAATTGTCATTTTAAAAAATTTATGTATTGTGATAAGTACGTAGGGATCTCATTGTGGTTTTATTTTGCATTTGTCTAATGACTGATAACATGGAGCATCTTTTCATAGGCTTATTTGCCCTCTGTATATCTTTGATGAAGTGTTTGTTTAGATTTTTTTGCCCATTTTTAATTAAATTGCTTGTTTTCTTATTGTTGAGTCTTGAGGGTACTTTATATATTCTGAAAACAAGTCCCTTATTAGATACATAATTTGTGAATATTTTCTCCTATTCCATGACTCATCTCTTTATTCTCTTAATAGTATATTTCATTTCATATTTTTACCTTTGATAAAATTGAATTCATCAGTTTTTCTTTTATGGATTATACTTTTGGTGTAGCTAGAATATTTTAAGAATTAACATTTGAAAATATTGAGACTTCCAGTGCATGAACATGGTGTATTTCTCCATTTACTTGGCTTTGATTTCTTTCATCATGATTTATAGTTTTCATCTATAGATCCTGTACATACTTAGATTTATACCTCGTTATTTCAGTTTTTGGTGATATTTTAAATAGTGCTACTTTATTAATGTTGAATTCCAATTGTTCATTGCTAATACAGAGTAATACAATTGATTTTTGTATACTGGCCATTTATCTTATACTTCTTAAACTTATTTACTTGTAGGAGCCATTTTAAAGGTTTTTTAAAAAAATTATTTTCTGTGTAGACAACAATGCCATCTGCTCATAGAGACAGTTTCATTTTTTTCTTTCCAATCCACATACCCGTTATCTCTTTTTCTTGACATATTGCACTGGCTAGGACTTCTACTATGATACTTAATAGAAGTGGTAAGAGACAACATCTTTGCCTTTTTCCTACTGTTAAAGAGGAAAGTGCTTCATTTTTCAGTATTAAGTATTTTAACTGTTTTTTTTAAAGATTTTTTTATTGTGCTAAAATACGCATTACATAGGATTTGCCATTAAAAAAAATTTTTTTTATTATATTATGTTAGTCGTACATCCCTGGTTTTTGATGTAAAGTTCGATGATTCATTAGTTGCATATAACACCCAGTGCACCATGCAATACGTGCCCTCCTTACTACCCATCACCAGTCTATCCTATTCCCCCACCCCCGTCCCCTCTGAAGCCCTCAGTTTGTTTCTCAGAGTCCATAGTCTCTCATGCTTCACTCCCCTCCTCTGATTGCCCCCCTTTCTTTATCCCTTTCTTCTCCTACCAATCTTCCTAGTTCTTATGTTCCATAAATGAGAGAAACCATATGATAATTGTCTTTCTCTGGTTTTGTAGATGGCCTTTATTAGGTTAAAGAAATTTGGGGCCGTTACTGGTTAGGTGAGTTTTTATTATGAGTGGATTTTGCAGTTTGCCATGTCTTGCTTTTTCTTCTTTAGTTGGCTAACATGGTGCGTTATGTTGGTTGAATCTCCGATGTTGATCTAGCCTCACGTTCCAGGGATAACCCCACTTCGTTGTGATGTGTTATTCTATTTTTGTATTGCTGGGTTTGACTTGATCATATTTTGTTGAGTGTTTTTGCATTTGTAGTCATCGAGGATATTGTTCTGTAGTTTCTTTCCTTGTAATATATTTCTCTGGTTTGGTATTAGGGTTACGCTAGCTTCGTAAAATAAGTTGATAAATATTCAGTCCTTTTATCTGTCAGAAAATAACTTGGTTTAATTACTGTAATTTTAGTTTAATTCTGTTTCAGTCGGAAAACAAATTTTGTTTTATTTCAATTTTTAAAAACATATTAAGGCTTATTCTGTGGTCCATGTGTACTTGAAAGTAATTTTTATTAGTTTTGAGTGATATGTTCTATAAATGCCAATCTGGAGTTCTGTTGTGAGTGATCCCAACTGGGTATGTACCTACGTTCTCCTGATGAATTGAGCTATCCCTCTTTATCATTATGTACTATCCCTCTTTATCCTTAGTGTCTTTGTTCTAGAGTCTACTTTTCTGATATTAATATAGCCGCTCTAGTTTTTTTTTTTTGATTGGTGTTGATATAAGTCTTTTTTCATCCTTTAACTTTTAACCTATGGATGTTTTTACATTTGAAGCAGATTTCTTGAATACAGCATACAGTGGAACGATTGTAAAAAATCCAATGTCACAATCTCTTTTAATTGATGTTTTCAGACCATTACATTCAATGTAATTATCAATATTTATATTCAGAGCAACCATTTTATTGTTTTTCTATTTATCTTCTCTCTTTTGGTTCCTCTATATCTTGTTTCATGCCTTTTTTTAATCAACTGAATCTTTTTTGATATCCCATTTTCATTTATCTGTTGTCCTTTTGACTGCATCTTTTTAAATATGTTTTTTAGTGGTTGCTCTAGAGATTATACAACAAAATCCTGACTTTTCAGTCTATTTAGAGTTCATGTTTTACTATTGCAGGTAAAATGGAAAAGCCTCACAACCGTAAACACCCCCCCCACAACTTTATGTTGAAGTTGTTATGGATATTATATAAACATTCATTAGCTCCCTCCTTCAGGGTTCTGCCAATTATCATTTTTTCTTTCAACAATCTTGTGTTTCTAAAAACTTAAAAGGAAAAAAAAATTTACCTTTCCTTCTTCTCTTCCTTCATTCCTGAAGATCCAGGTTTCCTTCTGGGGTCACTGTCCTTTAGCCTAGAAAACTTCCTTTAGTGTTTATTTTAGTGCCATTCTGCCAGTGACACATTCTCTCAGTTTCCTTCATTTGAGAATGTCATTCTTCTGCTTTCATTTCTGAAGGAGATTTTTACTAGATACAGAGTTCTAGGTTTTTCTTTCAGCCCTTGAGTCATGTTGTTTCACTGTCTTCTGGCCCCCATGGTTCTGATATGATATCCCTGGTATTTCAAATAGTTGCTCCCCTCTATATAATGTGTTGTTTTCTCTAGCTGTTTTCAAGATTTTTGCTTTATCTTTGGTATTTTTGCAGTTTGCTTTTGATGTGTCTGGGTGTGCTGTTCTTTGCTTTCACTATGGTTGGGCCTACAGGCGTACCTTGTTTTATTGTGCTTCCCTGGGTTACATTTTGCAGACACTGGAAAGTTTTTACAGACTGGAGGCTTGTGGCAACCTTGCATTGAGCAAGTCTGTTGGTACCATTTTTGCAGCAGCATTCGCTCACCTCAGGTCTCTGTGTTGCATTTTGGTAATTCTCACAGTGTTTCGAACTTTCTCATTATTTTATTTGCTGTGGTGATCTGTGATCGTTGGTCTTTGATGTCACTCTTGTCATTGTGCGGGGGTGCCCGGAACGGAGACCCTATGAGACAGTGAGCTTAACTGATAAGTTGATAAATGTGCTCTGACTGCTCCAACGACTGGCCATGCCTCTCTCTGTCCTTGGGAGCGTGGGCTGTGGATGGGCATGTCCATCATACTAGCTGGTTAACACCCATGGAGTGTTAGGCTGGGCATTTTGACATCCTGATTCAGTGGGGTCATTCAGAAGCATGACACGCTCACTTGGCTGTTTGGATGGAGACGCTTTGACATGGTCTAAAGAAAAACATTTTAAAATAAAATTAGAGCTTACAGGGTTGGTTTTATTCCCTAAAGAAGCAAGCAATCGACGTCCCTGACTTCAACCCCATCGCTGAATATGAGGGTCTGTAATGAAGGAGGCTCTGGGTTAAGGTAGGGGGTGAGAAAGGGGTGAATGAATCTTTTAAAACTTGTATTCCTTGGTGATAGGCAGACATTAAGACTTGGCCGATTTCGTTTGGCATGATGGGGAAAATACCCACGTCTTTATGAGAGGCCACTCTTCACTGGGCATCCGAAGGGCAGGCCTGGGGGTCCAGGCACGAGGGGAAACCCAGAGCAGGGTGGTCCCTGATCTACCAAAACAGAGGGCTCCAGACCCTCACAGCACTGGCCTTACCCCTCTTACCCCAATAGTTTTATTCCCACCCCCCTTGTGCCACAATCTCGGCTGTCTCTCGCCTTGTGGGCTTGCCCAGGAGAGCACTTGGGTGTGGTGTGTGGACACAGACATTGTGCTTTTTCTTCAAACTGCTTTTTTGGTGTCTCAGGGTTTTGATGGCTCGTTTTTGGCTTTCCTGGGGGCATGTGCTGCATTGGCAAAAGCAGGAGCTCAAGTCGGAAGGCTGTCTCAAATCCCAGCTTTATTAGTGGGAGATGTTGCCTACAGAAAATGTGAGCTTTTGAGTCAGGCAGACGGGGGTTTAGAGTGGCTCCTACCACTTAACTGAGCCGGTGAACGTCTCTGAATCTTGGTGCTATGAGCTGAATTGTGTTCCCAAGTTCATATGCTCAAACCCTAACCCCCAATGTAATTGTACTCAAAGGTGGGGCCCTAAAGAAGGAATTAGGTTAGATGAGAGCATGGGGCGGTGGGGGGGCTCATGCTGGGATCAGGGCCCTTGTATGCAAAGAGCTTGATCATGTGATCACCCAGCACCTCCTGCCCTCCACCCGCCGTGTGAGGACACGGTGATAAGGCAGTTTGCAAGCCAGGGAGAGAGCTCTCCCCGGGACCTGACTGTGCCAGACCCTGATCTTGGACTTGCCATCCTCTAGACCTGGGAGCAATTAGACTGGTTGTCCCCAGCATTTTCCTATGGCAGCCTGAGCTGACCAAGATGCTTGCCTTCCTCGCCTGGAAGAACATAGGTTATGAAACTTAGTTTATAGACTTCAAAGCGTTTGTACTAATTGTGTGTTAGTGACTCGTAACCTTCATCTTACCAGGCGTGTCTTTCGTTAATATCATCACAATTACCATCATGATAATTATACATAACAATCATTTCATTTTAGGAAAGGAGATGTCCCACTGAAATGAATGATCAGGATTAGTACAACATTACTTTCTTCGGCAACAAATCCTAAAACCAAATGTGTTTCTGAACTGAACCACGTGTATCACATGTTTTCCCGCCTTCTCGCACAGTGTTGTAAGGCGAATACCTCACGGTGTGTGACGTTGGTAAGGGTGTGGTTTCATGAACCTGTTTCATGTATTCGCACTTGGGATGTTGAGCGTTTCTCACTTGCTTATTTGCCGTCTGTATATCTTCTTGGGTGAGGCGTCCAGGTATTTGACACATTCTTATAGGGTTGTTTTCTTATTGTTGAGTTTTAAGAGTTATCCTGTCTGTGGGCTTTCTTTTTATTCTCCTGCGTCTTTGGCAGAGCAGAATGGTCCTTCCACGGATGTGCTTTTGGTGTTGCATCCAAAGACTCATTGCCAAACCCGAGCAGCTCTATACCTGTGAAAGTAATAGAATTTGTTTTTAAAAACCTACAACACAAGGAGAACTCTGGGCCCCGGTGGTTCCACTGGTGAATTCTATCAAAGAGTTAAGGAATAAGTAATAGGACTTTTATACTAACTCCTTCAGAAAATACAGGAAGAAGGAATACTTGCCAATTTGTTTATGAGGACAGCACAGCCGCGCTAACGAAACCTGACGAAGAAGTAAGTCAACTCTCGGTCAATACCTTTCTTGAACATGACAATACGTGAGACATGTTACGGAGACAAAAATCCTTCATGTAACTGTATCAGAACAAATCCAGCAATACGACAAAGGATAATACATCATGACCACACAGTGTTTATTCTAGGAATGCAGAGTTGATTTACTATTTGAAAATCAATCAGTGTAAGCCACATCATCTTAAAGACATAGGAAAAGCATTTTGAGAAAATTCAAAAGCCACCATTATAATAAAAATGCAGCAAGTTAGAAAGAGAAGGGAATTCTTCAACCCAATAAAAGACATTTACCGAAAACCTACAATTTATCTCAAGGCTAATGCTAAAACATGAAGCACTTTCTTCCTAAGATTAAAACTAAGATGGTGCTGTCCACGCTGGTCACTTCGTTCAGCATTAGGGAAATCCTAGGCACTGCCAAAGTCAAGTAAAAACAGTGAGGCCTACATATAGGGATGGAAGAATTAAAATGGTTTTCATTTTGGGGTAATACAATCATGTATGTAGAAAAATCCTAAGGAACCCATGAAAAAACATCTAGAACCGAAACGTGGATTTAGCATGTCCAGAGGGTACAGTGTCATTTTTGTAAATGGGTTGTCCTCTGTTTTTTTCCATACACCAGGACCAGATGATTAGAAAATGAACTTCAAGAGAGAATTCCACTTGTATGAGTTATAAAAACCCAGAAAATATGTAAGGGGAAATTTAATGGAATGTGTGTAAGACCTCTACACTGAAAACCACAAAACATTACTGAGGATATTTAAAGAGACTTAAATAAATTGGGAGAGGTGCCATGTTCATGGATTGGAGCACTCAGTATGGTCAAGATGTCAGTCCTCCCCGATTAATGCAATTCAAGTCTGTCACGGTGAATTTTTTTTGGTAGATATTAACAACTTGATTCTAAAATTCCTATGGAAATGCAAAGGTCCTAGAGTATCCAAAGTAATCTTGAACAAGAAAAAACAAATTTGGAGAATTTAAAGTACCTGCTTTCAAAACTTACTATAAAAGTATAGCAATTTCTGGTATGAAGGTTAAAAGACAGAAGTAACAAATTCAATTATATCTATAAAAAAATGAAGCAATACACAAAATTTTAAAAATGTAAAATATATACTTAAAACATGGAGGGTGAAGTAAAAATGTAGTTCTTTTAGAATGTCTTTGAACTAAAGCAAGCATTAACTTCATATAGACTGCTGTTTACATAGGATGTTATATGTGAACCTCATGGTAACCACAAACCAAAAACTTAAAATAGATACACAAAAAAAAAAAAAAAGAGAAAGGAACCCATGCATAACACTAAAGAAAGTCGTCAAATCACAACGGAAGAGCAAGAGAAGAGAAAAGGAACAGAGAAGAACTACAAAAACAACCAGAAAACAAGGAACAAATGGCAATAAGTAAATACCAAAATAAGTAACAAATGGCAATAAGCAATGTAAGTGGGCTAAATGTGCCAATCAGAAGAGAGGGTGACTGAATGAATGAAAAACAAAACAAAGCCTCTTTGTGCTGCCGACAAGGGACTCATTTCAGACCTAAGGACACATATAGACTGAGAATGAAGGGATGGAAAAAGATATTCCAGGCAAATGGAAGCAAAAGATAATCTGGGATAGCAATACTTGTATTAGAAAAAATAGGATTTTTAAATTAAATTTTATTTTTTTAAAGTAGGCTCCCTGCCCAGGGCAGACGCCAGTGTGGGGCTTGAACTCACGACCCTGAGAGAACTGAGACACCCACACACCCCTAAAAAAAATAGACTTTAAAACAAGGACTGGATCAAGAGACAAGGAAGGACATTACATGATGATAAAGGAGTCAATCCAACAAGAGGATATAATAATTGTAAATATCTGTATACCCAACATAAGTGTCCCTATGTACATAAAGCAGATATTAACAGACAAAAAGGGAGAAATGGACAGTAATACAATAATAGTAGGAGACGTTAACACCCTACTTACATCAACGGATAGATCACCAGGCAGACAACCAAAAAGGAAACATTGTCTTTGAATGACACATTAGACCAGATGGACTTAACAAACATATACAGAACATTCCACCCAGATAGAGCAGAATACACATTCTTTCCAAGGACACATGCAACATCTCCAGGAAAGATCACATGATAGGGCACAAAACAAGTCTCAGTAAATTTAAGAAGATTGAAATCATTTCAAGCATCTTTTCCAACCACGACATTATAAAACTGTAATTCGCTTACAAGGAAAAAATTGGAAAGAACACAGACACATGGAGGCTAAACAATGTGCCACTAAACAACCAATGGGTTATCAAGGAAGTCAAAAGAATACCTGGGGACAAATGAAAATAGAAACACAGTGGTTCAAAATCTTTGGGACGCAGCAAGAGCAATTCTAAGAGGGAAGTTTGTAGCAATACACGCCTGTCTCAAGAAACTAGAAAAATCTCAAACAATCTAACCCGACACCCTTTAAATCTAGAAAAAGAAAAACAGAGTCCAGGGTTAGTAGAAGGCAAGAAATAAATTAGAGACTTAAAAAATAATAGAAAAGATCAGTGAAACTAAGAGCTGGTCCTATCCTTACCCTGGTGAGCACTGAGCAATGTATAGAATTGTTGAATCACTGTGTTGTACCCCTGAAACTAACAGAACATTGTATATCAACTATACTTCAATTAAAAAAAAAAAGGTGGTATAGTTTAAGAATTCCTGAAATAGCACTTTCTTATCCCTGAGGAATCCAGTGGCATGTTCCTGCATTCAAGTCAGTGTGCAATATCCATTAAGATTATCATAGATTTTGCAATCATTCAAACCAAAATGTCCCAAGCATTGCATTAATCTTCTGAGGAGACACGAGATGAACCATAAGTGATTGATCATAGAACAAAACAAACAGCTGATTCTTTGCAAATAAAAACAACGTTGATAAACCTTTAGCCAGACTCATCAAGAAAAAGTGGACTCAAATAAAATCAGAAATGAAGGAGGATATGTTACCACTGACACTACAGAAATACAAAGGATTGTAAGTGACTGCTACAAAAAAGGGATATGCCAACAAATTGGACAACGTAGAAGAAATGGATAAGTTCCTGGAACCATACAGTCTTCCAAGACTGAGTCAGAAATAAATAGAAGATCTCAACAGACCAATTACTAGTGATGAAATTGAATCACAGATCAAAAACCTCCCAGCAAATGAAAGTCCAAGACCAGATGGCTTCACAGGTGAATTCTACCAAACATTTAAAGAAACGCTGATACCGATCTTTCTCAAACTATTGCAAATCAGAGAAGAGGAAGGAATACAGATATTCATGTTCAGGGGAGGGGACCCAACTGTCCAGGGGCTCAGCGGGGGATAGAATTTTTGGCGACAGATATGTTCGTAACTTGATTGTTGATTGTGGTTATATGACTATATGCAATCACCAAAGTTAAACTGTACCCTTAACATAGATGAGCGTTATTGACTGTGATTTATACCTCAGTAAATCTGCAGAATAAGAAAATATTTCAAACACACAGACAAAGCTGACCTTTCCAAGTGCTAGCGAGGATATGGATTAACTATAACGCTCACATACTGTTGGTTGAAGTGGAGAATTATACAGCCTCTCTGGGAAACAGATTGGCAGTTTGTTTTAAACTCACATTCCCATGTAACTGTCTTCCAACCCTAGGTATTTATTCAAGAGAAATGGAAACATATGTCTACCACAAGCCTTTCATATGAATATTAAGAGCAGTTTCATTCATAAGAGCCCCAAACTAGAAGGAACCCAAATACTTAACAGCCAGCGAACGGATAAACAAATTATGGTACGATCAAACAGTGAGATAATGCTCCCCCGTAAGGAACAGGTTGCTGACATACAGGCTACAGTCTGTATCGTTTGAGGAGTCTCAGCGTGCTGAGCCGACAGAAAAGCACCTCTTCCCAGATTTCCTCTCCGTTATGCTTTAAAAGAAGCAAAACTATGGAGACTGAAAGCCACATGCATCCCTGGCTGGAGGTGAGGGGGACTGAATGCAGAAGAGTACAGGGGACTTTGGGGGGGGGGTGATTGAAATAGTTGAGATATTGACGGCTGTGCTGGTTACTTTTGTGTGTGTGTGTGTGTGTGTGTGTGCGTGTGCGTGTGTGTGTGTGTGTGTGTGAAAATTCAGCAAAGCCCACAAAATGGATACATTTACTTCGTGTAAATTGTGTTTCAACAAAGTTAGAAACAAAAGATGCCGACCAAGACCTGGAGCCCATGGGAAGTTTCACCAGGTTCCTCACGTCGTAGCCTGATTGGGATATTCTGATGAAGATCCCTAGCCTGACTTGAGACATTCTTAGTTAAAAACAGAAGGAAAAAATGTCAAATCTTCTTTTTTAGACAGGAGTAGTTGGCAGGTCGTCACACTCCTTAGGACTTCACTTGCAACTATTGAACGCAAACTTTGTACCAATCTAGAGCTTCTCTTTACCATTGGCTCCCTGCACACAGCAGTTCTTGTAGGACGGAGAATTGCATTTTTGGTTCTGAGGACTCATCATGCTTTCTGCAAAGACGAGGTTGTCCTTTCGATTTCTGGAAATATGACCAGGGGCTGGCTTTTCCAAGAGGGCCACTAAGTCCCTTGTTTATCCGTTCGTATCTATTGCACACATAAGAGACTTGAGGCTATTTAGATAATTTCCATGGGGGGAAAAGCCTTGTTATTTCAATTACCTAGTGACAGTCATTTAAGGTATTTATTTTATGTAGATAATTGATCCACCGCCCGCTTTGGGGGTGGCGTAGGTCTGCTGCACTTAGAAGGGGGCCCTGTTACTGAGGGCAGGGACGTGCCTGCACAGGTCAGCGCTTCACAAGCGTCCTGTTCAAGTTCACGCTCACGACGGGTGCCTCGGGCAGCCACCATCATGTCCCTCCACCTGTGGCTCAGGTCACCGCAGGTGAGCGGCGTGGCTTGTAAACCGGGAAACGAGATTCGAGCTTGGAACTTGCAGCACCTTGCTGTGGAAAGTAAGTGATGATCCAAAGATGTCCAGAGACACAGTCCCATTTCTCTTGTACCCGAAATGTTCTCTGGCTTCATCTGCCCACCACGAATTGTTGGCCTGCCGACGTGTCTGCGGCTGAGGACCACAGCAAGGGACAGGCCACATCGCCATCCTGGAGCAGCCGGCATGACCTGTCTCTGAAGTCCTTGAGAGTCTGGCCCAATCCGGCTCCCCCCCTTATTTGTAGAATGTGCGCCTCCCAACCTCTCGGCCCACCTGGAAGATCCCTCAGTCTTCTTGTGAAAAGACCAACCAAAAGTTCTCAGGGTTTCGAGAGCTTGTGTTACCCTCTCCTCTACCAAGCACATTTTACACTGGATTGAATTTCTCCTCTTTATGCAAGAATTCGGCCCCGTGCACAAGAATACCACCAGGGTCATAAATATTAAGAATAAATTTTTCTTTCCTTTTTTCTCCTGCTGCCCCAGCCACGGTGCAGGCAGCAGAACAAGGCGGGTGTGTAATTCTGCATGGCTCGCGTGGGTTCTGTGGGCTTCCCGTGGGCAGGGGGTGCTGGACCGGGTGGCACTTGTGATGCCGAATCAGGAGAAATGCTTTTGTGCGTGTTCAGAGGCGGGGGGAAGGTTCACGGCCAGGTCACTGCACCAGCATTCTTTCTTCGGCCGCAGAGGCCGCGATGGGCCCCAACGGGAGAAGCCTGGGCAGGGGGGGCACGGGTCTCGGGAAGCAGGGCTACAGCTGCTGTGTTTGGTTTCTCTTTGGTCCCAGGGATTTAGATAAAAGGGCTGCTTTTATTGATTGGGGAGCTTGGGGGAGGGAGGAGGCTCTAGAAGTCAGCCTTTGCCTTTTTGTTTTTCTAAGCAAACATTTATTGAGCATTTACTGTGTGCCAGGCATCATGTTAAATGCTTTTCATGCATTATCAGTTTGAATCCACAAGACCCACCGCTGTTGTGGAGTCTCCTTTTGAAGGAGGCGGAGAGACAGCTCAGAAAGGTTAAGTAACCTGCCCAAGGTCACACAGCTTATTAATGGGAGACAGTGTGGGCCCTGGAGTGCTCCATCACCTGGGCTATTACAGTGGTCCCCTCTCTGCTCTGCTCTCTGCCACCAGTTCACCTGCTGCTGTGACACGAGAGTGGTCTTTCTAGGTCTCAGCCCTGTTCTGCACTCATCAGTCAGTTCCCTTTTCCCATGGTACAGATTCACACTGTGATGTGAGCTCCACTTACCTTCTGCTAGGAGACCCACTGAGCTGGGCCCTTTCCACCCTGGGCTTCTGTCCCTCATACCTAGCTGTCCCCAAGAATACCTGAGCCCAGGCCTCCTGCCTGGCTCTCAAAAGCCCCTCCTGTAAAGGCACCCCCTCCCTGCCAGTCACAGCTCCTCTGTCAGCCCCTTGGGGTCCCTGGCATGTGTGGCCTTGGTAAGATGGGGTTCTGTGTTGTTTGTCTTTCCGCCCCACTCTCTGCACGGGGACCGGCCAATAGTGGGTGTTCTGCTAATGCTTCTTACACTAACTTGTGTGCAAAAACTTAATTTTTGCCTCTTTGTCCTTAGCACCCAAGGTGCTTCATGGTCTCTGGACTCTTGCAGACCCCTTCCCCAATTGGCATGGGCCCCATCCCTGCCTAGAAATAAATGTATAGGAAGAAACTGACCAGTGATGGGAGAGGAAGGTGCTGCCTCTCGGTGGATGGGTGGGCTGAGATGGGCAGAGAAAGAAGATGACCCCAGGGCCCACCATCCAGAAGGTAGAATGGGGCCCAGACCTGAGCTGAGGGTCTGGCTGGCTCCGGACAGACATGGAAAATGCTGGGGTAAGATACAGTGATGGCCAGGGATTGACATCAGCCCCACACAGGGACCAGTGAGAGGGCAGGTGAGGGGCTTCTGGAAGCACAGGTGTTATCTGGCTCACAGGAAACCAGAGGAGCAGGGATTATCCAATTTAAGATCGCAGAGACAGAACTGTGCACGGACAGAAGCCATTTGCTGAAATGAATTAGGACCCCATCTGGGTATGTGAGTTGCAAAAAAAATAACCCTCAAAGTGGTATTACTAGGGGATCAGTGTTACCCACTCTAGTTAATGAGCCAATCACGCTTCCACAGGAACGTTCTCACTGGGTCCTAAGGGGAAGTCTCCTGGACTTCAGTTTCCTCTTCTGTGGCATGAGGCCCCGGGCACAGCAGCCCTCCGGCCATGTGGCTGGTGGTGTCCAGGAGAGAGACTCTCCTGGCCTGTGCCATGCACAGCAATGAGGGGGCCGCCCCAGGATGCAGCATTCCCAAACCCCTGACATGCGCACTCACTCTGCAGGATGGGATAGAACTTGACCCTGCTGCCTCATTGCTTTCACATGGTAACAGTTTGTTACCCGTTACACCAATTCTGAGCAAGAGTTTCTGGGTTGGGGGGCAAGTCTCTTGGCATGCCTAACCCAACATGTAGGGGACTGATGGGTTCATTTTGCTCCCGACAACCCTTAGAGCTGGGCAGGGATGGGGGGTTGAAATTGTCGCTTGTGAAATGGAACTTCTGTGGCTCAGATGGGGCAGGTCACTGTCCTAAGGTCACATCGGTGACTGGCGGAGGGAGGGGGCAAGTCAGGTTTGGTTTGCTTTGAGCACTCTTTTCCGGGGCTACCCTGCCAGCCTTGATCTGACCAGCTCAGCCGTCCATCCTCCTTCCCTGGCTCTCCCAAAGCACGCTGATGACAAGATGTACCAACCAGGTATTTCTGCATCCAGCCCTCGGTGAGGACCGGTAGATTGTGGCTGGGCCGGCCCTTCTCTTCCTGAGCTGAGGCCCATGTGTGACTGGCAGCCCTGCCCTGTTTGGCACCCTCACTCTGGAAGGCTCTTGGTGGAGGCAGCTTGGGGCGGCGTTGCTTTGTTTATAGCGAGTTTCCAAGCTTGAGGTTCAGAGAAAAACCAAAGGGAATGACCGTTTGGGTGACGACACCGGCTTGCAGGTGTCTGCTGCCGCTGACGGAGCACTTCCACACCCGGGGTTGGGTTAGTGGGGCCCACAGGCTGGCTTTTCCACTGAAGGACGGCGGAAGGTCATCTGAAACCATAACCAGGGCCTGTGGTTTTCAGGCCACTGTGGTGTGAGCGCCAAGGGGCTGGTTTGGTGTGTGGGTAAGTGTTCCTGCATCTGTGTCCGCAGGCCCAAGTTGGCTCCTGATTCTGCTGCTCTCTGGTGTGTGAGCCTGAGGGTGCTGCTTAGGTCCGAGCCCCGACCTCCAAAACCGATGACCACGAAGACCAGCATGGTGACAAGGACAGGCACTCCCGGGGGGGGGGCATGAGCCCAAGCGGGGACTGTGGGTCATGGGAAGCAGCGCCTCCGTGCTACTAGTGATTGTGGGTTGCTGGGACGGCCCTGGTGGAAGGGAGTCCTCCCAGCCCCCTCCAGCGGGTGGGAAGGAGGCTGACTGGCCTGCTGACCCCGCAGGACAGGTTCCTCCGCAAAGTGGGCCCTGCGCCTGCCCTGAGCCCCTTCTGCGCAGGAGACACATGGAGATCCTGTTAAGGCGCTGGCGTCCATTGTTCAATCAATCAGGCTAATCTGCCTGGCCCTCGATAAGGGCAGGGATCAGGTTTCAGGGAGATTTTCCCGGGATTACTTCTAGTAGCCGCTCAGTCTAGACGGGCCTCTCAGTTACAGGCGCTCAGACAAAGGCGAGGACCGGGAGTGCCCGGCCACAAGGTTGCCCGGAGCCCTGCCATGGGCCGTTCCCTCCCTACCTCCCAGCCCCTGCTGTCTTCCTGGGGGGCTGGAGCAGGGGAGAAGCCAGCTCACGGACTGGGGACCCTGGTCGGTGCAAGTGAGGGTCCTGAGCCCCTGCAGTGCACCCACCCAGCAGGGCCCCAAGGTGCCATGGTAACACAAGTGGCTGATGTCCGCGGTGTCCTCACTCTGTGCCAGGTGCTGTGAAGGGCACAGCTCCCCTTTATCTCCTTCAGTGATCTTATGATGGAGTCACTCGTGTGCCCATTTTAAAGATGAGGACAGTCAGGCAAGGAAGGGGAAGCCCCAGCCAGACAGTGGTGAAGCTGGGATGTGAATGGAGGCCTGTAGTTGGGCTTTTTCTGGGAACTCTGGGCAGGGATCGGTTGGTGAAAGAAGGCTGCCCAGTGCTGAGGGCATGGGCAGTGAAGTCTACCCACCTGCCTCGCTTCTGGGTTCTTGACCTGGTTTTGCTGTATGTCCCAGAGGGACCTGGGCAAGTCACTTTTGGGTATCAGTTTGCTCACCTATAAAATGGGCGTGATATCGACTGTGCCAGACAGGGACAGTGTGAGTCAGCCAAGAGAGCGTGTGTGAAGTGGTTTTGGGAATGGGGAAGGGCTCTGCCACTGCCAGTCACTGGTTCCTAGCTTGCTGTCTGGCCAGGAGCGAATGCATGGACCAATCGGAATAGCCTTCCTTGTAAGGTAGAATTTGCGAATCTTGTTTGCCCCCCTTCTCTAGCTCCCTAACTCCCACTGATCCTTGGAAATGTGGGGAGAAGCTAAGGCCACAGGGGACAGGGAGCTGTGGGTACAAGCCCTCTCTCCAGTTTTCCTGGGAGGCATGTTCCACCCTCACTGCCCTTCTGGAGACACACAGATATGACCCCTCCCACTCAGATATTGCTGTGTCCAGATGGGGTGTGCGTGCCCTTCGCAGGCTTTTGGAACAGAGCCTAGAGAGGGAAACTTAGGAAATGTCCTTTGGGGGCCGGAAGAGAAACTTTGGTCCTCTCTGTGTATGATCAAGGGAGAGGGAGACAGACCCATGGTAGGCATATGTGGCTCTTCATTTTCTGACTTACGTGCCTTGGGTTTGAAAGGCTCTCTGTTACTTTCTGGTTCTCTCCATCTTTCCCCCACACCCTCCCACAAAGTTGAAGACCTGGCTCAAGAGAATAGAGCATCACTCATTTAATGGATTAGCTTTTCCCAGAGCAGCAAAACCAAAAATCAATATCTGATAAAGAATAATAGCAAAATTTGTAAGTTCGATGAGACCCTCAGGCATTACTCTTCTATACAAATGGCTTCTATCTCCAAGTGTTTTTTTGTTTTAAAAGGCCTCAAATCAGAAATTGATTGACCTTGTATATGAACCTTGGAGGGCAGAGGTTGCACAGAGCTAGCCTTGGGTAGACGGACATGCACACCCCCTCCTCCAGTACCGTACAGTTGTCCAACACGTACACCGCATTCTTCAGATCAGACTGTACTACGGTCAAGGGAGCCTAGTGAGGTGGGAAGAGGAGGTCTGTGTGCAAGGGACATGGGGGAGAAGCCTGAGGAGCTCATGGAACTTTGAGTTTCAGGTACCTGAGTTTGAGGCCTGGACCCACCATTGTACAAGCTGTGTGAGTTAGGCAGGTCATTTAGCCTCTCTGAGCCTCTGCTTTCTCATCTGTGAAATGAGGAGAATGATAGGACTTAGGCTGTCAGGTCGTTGCAAAGATCGGTCTGAGATGGACAGGCACAAAAGGCTGTGTGAGGAGAACAGTCCTTCTGAAGGCCCTGCCCTTGGGAGGATGGGCATGAAGAGCCATTGGCAGAGCTGTGAATCCCATGGCTGGGCCTTCATTGTGGGCTCTGAGGGTGTTCAACTCACCCTGTGTAATCGGCCTTGGGTACCTCGACTCATTTCCATTTTCACAAATGCATCTAAAATGCTACTGGGCTCAGAACAAATGCCAATTTAACTCTGTAATGGAGTCAAGTTTCCACTGAGCCATGCATGGCTGCCCCCAGCAAGATGAGCAGAATTACAATGAAATCAGCATGCGTTCATGGACGTTGACTGTGTTATTAGCATCTCTGGAATTGATGAACTCTCATCTTTTCCACAGTCCACAAGCGAAGGAGGTCAGGGAAAGAGAGGTGGGAAAGGTGCCCCTGGGTGGAAACCAGAGACGTGCCCTGCAGAAAAGGGAAAATGGCGGTATTTCTGCCACCTTTTCTCTGTAGAGTCTCAGGTGAATCACTTGGCAGCTCTGGGCCTCAGTTTCCTTAATTGGTCAGATGTGATTGATCATTCCTGTGTCTACCCACTGGGGTTTTTGGAAGTCCACGTGAACACATGTACTGAAAAGACGTTTAAAAACCTAGAATCTTGTCCAGAAGTATGGCGTTGGTATGGATGGAAGCACATGGTGAGTGGGGAACTGCTGGCAACACGTGACTTGTCAGATTTTGTAGTTCCATTTTTGGTTTCTGAGATCTGAGTGACTTGGAAAATAGGCCAACCAGGCAAGTGTTTACATTTCTAGGAACCCACACTGTGGGTTTTTTTATGATTAATTATACATTCGTCCATTTTCTCAAACAGAGCAGCGCAGACAAAATGCTAGCTCTTAGAGGCCGAGCACCGCATATGCGCCTATCCGTGTCACTTTATTTAGTCCTCATCACAAACCTAGGATGCGTATCTTATTGTTTATTCTGTTTACAGTGAGGATACTGAGGCCCAGGCAAGGGAGACAGTGTGCCCCCATCATGCAGTTAATAAGAAGTGGGGTAGCATGTGAGCCCCTGAAATCTGAGGTCCTCAAGTATCGCCAGTAAGTCAATTACAAATAGTTGATCTTTCCTCCCTCCCTTCTTCCTTCCTTCCTCTCCCCCTTCTTCAATAACTCAGTCAAAAACTCATTGGGTATTGGCTGGCCTGGTGAAGTGAAAAGCTTGGCAAATCCTCTTCTACAAGAATAGTGATAAAACTGGACAAAAAGTGTCAAAAGCAACTATTTAAGAGTTCTAGAAACTCACCAAAATCATACTTTTCTGACAAGAACATAAAATGGTACAGCCAGCTTGAAAACCAACATAGATTTTGCAGTTATTTACCCTAAAATATCCCCCCAAAGTTAAACATAAACTTATTATCCAATCTAATATCCCCTCTTAGTATCTGCCTGTATAGATCTTCTTCAACTTACAGTGAGTTGGTTTCCCAATAATCTCCTGATAAGTTGTCAGTAACGTAAGTGGCAGGTGCATTTAAATCACCTAACCTACCAGATGTCGTGGCTTAGCCGAGCAGCCCGTGAATGTGCTCAGAACACTGAGCTTAGCTTACAGTTGAGTGAAATCATGTAACACGAAGTGTTGAACACCTCCTGTCATGTTTGGATACTGTACTGAAAAACAGAAGGGTTCTGTGGGGACAAGATGGTTAAGTTACTGGTGGTTTATCCTCAAGATTGCATGGCTGACCGGGAGCTGCGGCTGCTCCCCCTGGCCAGCACTGAGAGAGAGTATCTCCCTGCATATCGCTTGCCCAGGAAAAGAGTAAAATGCAGAATTCGAAGTGCAGTTTCCAGTTTCTGCATATTGCTTTTCCACCATCATAAAGTAAAAAAATCATAATGTGACCCATCTTAAGTCGGGGACCATCTGTATTGGTTTTTTATTATTGCTATAAACCAATCACTACAAACTAAGTGGCTGAAAACAACACAAATGTATTATCTGATGGCTTTGGAGGTTAGAGGTCCAACAGGACTCTCAGTGGGCTAAAATCAGGGTTTCAGTGGGACTGCATTCCTTCCAGGAGCCTCTCAAGGAGAAACTTGCCAGCTTCTAGAGGCTGCCTACAGCCCCTTGATTCATGGCCTCCTTCCTGCATCTTCAGAGCTAGGAACAGTGGGCTGTGTCCTTCTTCGAGAGTATCGCTCTGACTTCTGCCTCTTCTCGTTTGGAAGGACCCCTGTGAGTACACCGGGCCTACCCAGGGAATCCAGGGTTTTCTTGCTTTCTTCACCCCGCTGATTAGCAACCTTAGTTCCATCTGCAACCTTCATTTTCCTTTGTTGTGTAACCTAAAGTATTCACAGGATCTGGGGATTAGGACCCGGACTTCATATAAAATAATCCAGGACAATCTTGCTTTCTGAGATCGACTGATTAGTAAATTGGTCATCTTTGGAAGCCGTCATTCTGCCCTACCACACTACCCACAGTAAAAGAAAATACGCGTCCACACAAAGACTTGCACACGAATATTCACAGCAACCTTATACATAATAGCCCCAAACTGGTAGCAGTCCAAATGTCCATCAGCTGGTTAATGGATAACAAAGTAGGACATATCCAAAGTATGGCAAATCCAAAACAGGTTGGGGGTTGCCTGGGGCTGGGGAATGGGGCCTGGCTGAAATAGATACCTGGAAGTTCACCGGAATGATGGAAGTGTGTTAAAACCAAATTGTGGTAATGGTTACACAGTTGTGTGAATTTACTAAAAAATCATTGAGTTGTATTCTTTAAGATGGGTTGGTTTTATGGTCATTTATAATTTACTAAGGCTCTTTGAAAACAGAAAGCAGGCCCAACAGGGAATGAGACCTGGCAGAGGTAGAAGGCCACATGAGGAGGGTGGCTCAGTGTGGTGGTAACCTCGTGGCTTCGAGAATTCGGTTATACACACTGGGATTGAGCAGACACGTGAATAAAGGAGAGTAAAGGAGGCTGGTTTTCCCACTGTGAGAGGAGGGAGTCACAGATCAGGAAAGGGGAAAGTGAGAATGAACTTAGTTACATTGGACTGTAGTTGGAGGTATTTGTGTAAACTTGTGGTTTCTGATATAGATAAACGTAGAGATGAGCATACATGTAAACATCACATACACAGACGCATGTGTATCTACACATACGAGTATCGATGAGCTCGTTCCACTAGGAGGGCCTAGCAAGCAGGACACATAGCACACCTGGTTGCTCGGGTAATGGTTTCTGATACCGTTTTCCACTAACGGGGACTAGGAATCCTTGGAGAAGTGGCTGATTCCAGGGCCGGGGCAGGAAAAGTATATGATGTGCTAGAAATATTTTCTTTTTTTTCTTTCTTTTTTTTTTAAAAGATTTATTTATTTATTTGACAGAGAGAGAGACAGCCAGCAAGAGAGGGAACACAAGCAGGGGGAGTGGGAGAGGAAGAAGCAGGCTCATAGCAGAGGAGCCTGATGTGGGGCTCGATCCCACAACGCCGGGATCACGCCCTGAGCCGAAGGCAGATGCTTAACTGCTGTGCCACCCAGGCGCCCCTAGAAATATTTTCTGCCAGCAAGTCAGGGCACGGTTAAAGAATGATGGGGGCGTGTTCCCGGAACCTGGAAGCCATCTTGAAGGGGCTCCCACTGGCGCAATCCTGGACATGGGAGCATCAAAATATATCATGATAGTAATGGTTTAAACCCCAAAAGATGGCCATCCATGAGTCCACACTGGTATAAACGATGGCGTGTAGGAGAAGAGAAAGCTCCATGTCACAGTAGAACGCCAACTGACCAATATAGAGGGAATAACGGGGTTAGGAAAATCTCCATTCAGCAGTCATTGTAATAGTAATAATAATAATAATAATTCAGGCAAAACTAATTAAATTGTCTCAAATTAAAAATTAAAACAATACATCTGCATGTGATGATGTGTGCGGCCTTGTTCTTTGCTATCATTCAGAACTGACTCAGATGGGAGGCACTTTGTTTCTGCCCTGATCTGTCCCAGGCTACTTTTTCCCGAATTTCTTTTCATCTGGGGGTGCTGCATTCTTTGTGTCTTCGCTGTCGGTGGGTAGCTGTCCCCTTTCCGCTCTTGCCCGTGTGTCACCTGCAGGTCACCTGCCTGGCATAGGGAGTCTGCGCTGGCTGGGATGCCCCAGGGACAAGCTCGCCAGGGGCCACATCCCTGGCTCTGCAGGACTTGCCGTGTGGGAACAGGGCCTGGGCTTTCGTGCACAGAGGTTGTGATGTCTCTTTCGTCCGCTCAGATTCCTTGTGGCCTCTTTCCTGGCTCCAAAATATTCTGAAGAGGTGAGTGCCTGCGAGCCGGCTCTCCATTGCCACCACCTTTGGTTTGGAGAGATACCTGGTCTCTTTGCTTCCAGCAGCATTCCTTGACAGGTCAACGTGAGAATGAGCACGCTCTGGTCAACACTGCAGCCCATAGGTTGCCAAATGTTAGCAGACTGGCCAACGCCACCTGCGCAGTGAAGTGTCCATTGACAGCCACTTGTGGGTGAAGGGTCACTTCAGGGGTGTCTTCTGGGTAACACAGCCAATGCTTCTTTGTTGTTACGAGCTGAGGAATGGCCTGTCACACCTCCAGGCCCAGACCACTTCGCCATTTCTTTGCTTGTCAGTCCACACATTCCACAAGTCTCTTGCGTGGTGGCTGGGCCCCTGTGAGCCCCAAAACTGTGTCTCTCCTTCCTTCTTGGGGCCTGGGAGGGAGGGAGGTGGGAAAGCAGATCCCCAAGACAGCTGTCGTCTCTGGAGAGCACACTGCCAGAGGCACCTTTGGGCTTGGGGATTTGGGCAGGACAGATGGCCCTGGGCTCTGGGAAGCTGTCCCAGGAAGTTTGGTTTACCACACGCAAATAGACGTTCATCATCCTGGAGCTGGAAATTCGGTTTCTGGACTCATTTTTATGTGCTGTTTATGTTGGCCACTGTCCTTGGAACAACCTTGGCCAGCTGAGGGTTGAGGGAAATCATGCCTTGTCCACTTGGAGAGGGTCATTCCAAAAGGGATGGGTTGGCTGGCCAGGGACTTTTCTGATAGGGTCTGGCATGCTCCTGCTTGGCAGGGCTTGGTTTTGATTTGGGCTGAGTGCTCTCTTGGGAATGGTAGCAGGGCTATTCCCTGCTGGGAGAGGCCCAGAAGCCTGCTTGCATCATACAGAAGGCACTTTCTTTTCTTTCTTTCTTTCTTTTTCTTTTTCTTTTTTTTTAAGATTTTATTTATTTATTTGACAGAGATAGAGACAGCCAGCGAGAGAGGGAACACAAGCAGGGGGAGTGGGAGAGGAAGAAGCAGGCTTCCAGCAGAGGAGCCTGATGTGGGGCTCGATCCCATAACGCCGGGATCACGCCCTGAGCCGAAGGCAGACGCTTAACCGCCGTGCCACCCAGGCGCCCCAAGGCACTTTCTTTTTCAAGGAATAACCATCGTGAGCCAAGGAGGGTCTGCCTATGTGGTCTATGCATCAGAGCCTTTGGGGGCTCTCCTTGCTTCTTCCAGGCCCTGTCACGTGGATTTGAGAAGCACCTGCTCTCTGAGTACACCCCTGTACCAGGCCCAGGCGCATTCACCCCTGTGTGATCGAAAACACGGGCTCGGAGGTAGCGCTCTGGCCTCGAGTCTCACATCTGCCAAGAGAATGAGACAGCATATGCGGACATTTCCCCTTTCCCTGTTGGAGCCCAGTGTCCTTATCTGTCATCGAGGGGGCCAGGTCAGAGGCCCTCAAGGTTTCCTTCCAGATGACATAATCCCTGCACAGACACCTGCCTGGCAATTCTCCTCAGTAAAGAGTTAAGTATTTGTGACCCTATGGAGACCCCTTGGCATGGAGCTCACACGGGGCAGGGGATAGATTGCCTCCTTGCTGGCAACTTATAAGATCTTTCCTCTGTCTTCGGGGTTATGCAGTTTCCCTGTAATATGTCTACGTGTACATTTCTTTTTATCCTACTTAGGATGTTGTGGGCTGCCTGAAGCTGAGGCTTAACACCTTTTACCAATTCTGGAAAAGTGTCTGCCGTTATTTATTTCTTCTCTCCTATTCTGTGGAGGAAATCTGATGAGATAGATCATCAAGAAAATTTCTCCTCCTTCCATTTAAGTTTTCAGGGAAATACTTAAAGAAGAACATTTACACTTTGCTCGTAGAGTTGTGTGTCGGCTCTGGGGGCTCCGGTCCATGCGAAGGGTCAGGTTCACATCTGGTCCTCAGGACCCAAGCAGAAGGGGCGGCAAGTCCCCCGGTGGGTTGTCGGGCACATGAGAGGCCAAGACAGACCCCAGCAGCGCATTTGATCTTGGCCTATGTCCTATCTCCGCAGATTCACTGGCCAAAGGGCATCTCCGTGGCTCAGCCCGCAAGATCAGGTGCAAAGTCTATTTCACTCAGGGAGGGGGTTGAGAAGAGGTGATTGTCGTTGACCACTAACACCCTCTACCACCGCTGTCCTCTCAGGCACGAACACTCACTTGAAGACTCAGACAAAAGGCACTTCCTCCTTCCCCGAGACAGTGCAGCGGTTTCGTCCAGGCATCACAACAGGCTCAGGGGCTTGTGACCGACATCATTGGTCTTGGTGCAGAGGCCTGTGAACCGAAGGGACAAGTACTTGCACTCCCTACCTGTCGAAAAATCCCCTGCACAATATGGAACTGAAGAGCAGGGACAAAGTAACCACAATTCTCACCCATTATCCCTGAAGAGAGGAGGACTGGGAGGCACCAAGTCGTACTCCAGGGTGGTCTTCCTCCTGGGAAAATGCCGTGGGATCCTCCTGTCGTGGGGTCGGGCAGTGTTCCTGGATTCGGTCCTGGTTCCGCGCTCTCGGTGCACCACCCAGATCTGAAACACCTCCTGATAGCTCCAGCGGCTTACAACAAAAATATTTTTTACTCGGGGGTCTACAGGTCTTCTGTTCGGCTCCAGGCTGTGGGTCGGGTTCAGGTGGTTGTCCTCGTGCGGCCCCAGGTTGAAGGGCAGCTGCTGTCTAGGGCACACTTCTCGCGCGGTGTGTCCCAGAGCGTGACACTTGGAATTCTTCAAGCATTTCTTTCATGTCTCTGCCCCCCTCTGTCCCATTCGATCTCTGGGCCACTCTGTGAGTTCTTTCTTTACATCTTTTTCCAGTTAATTAATTCTCGTGCCAGCTGTATTTATTTATTGGGTTTCTGATTTCATTTTTCATTTCTAGAAATTCTAGTTGATCATTTTTCAAGTATGCCTGGTCAGTTTCGAAATTTTCTTTTTCCATTGGGTTTAGGCTTATATAAAGGCCTTATTTCATATTTTATATGTGTAATCTGGCCCTGGGGGATCAATTTTGCTGCCCTTCCTGCTAACTCTCACCCATAGTGGCTTCTTCCCTTGGGTATTTGGTCATTTTTCATGCTGAGCTCGTACGTAGCCGATTGTCATCGGCAAGATTCCTGAGGGCCTGGGCTGAGCGTGCATGCTTCCCGAGAGAGTTTGCAAAGGCTTCTCCTTGGTGTCCAGTGATGCCACCTACCTGACATCACTTAAAATCTACCTGGGAGTTCCCCAGACCGAGAAGGTGTTGTGAGTTCACCTGAGTGAAGGCAGGCTTGGGTCATGTGCTCCCATGGGACACTCCCTGGGTATTTCTCCCTCAGAGCCAAGGCTGGACATGGCCATGTTTCCTGGTGGTCTCCTCTTCCAATGAGTGGACTGGAGGAGGTATAACTTCCAAAGTTCTAGGTCCAGGCAGAAGTTCCAGTTGACATCTCCCCCGTTTTGTGGGCCAAAGGTTTTTTCTGCTTCTGGGATTGGCTGATGCCCCCAGGGCACCTGCGGTTTCCATCCTCACATGGCTTGGGCATCTCCAGCTTGAGCTTTTAGCCCTGTATATTTCCCACCCCTGTTCCCTCCTCCCTCCTTCCCTTCCTTCCTACCTTCTTTCCACCTCTGATTAGTCTATGCATTTAAATGTCTGTTTATTGTGTCTTACCCAGCATTTCTGGATGCTTATGGTGGGGGGGAGGGGCCTGGTGCATTGCCAGGAGCTGGAGGCCTCCCTCTAAAGTACATTTATCTCCGTCCCCCCTGGACGCACAGCACGCCCTGTTTCTTCAGAGGCCTTGGAGGGCTCAGCACGGGACTCAGCCCAGGGGCCATCCAGGGGAAGGAAAAGACTGGTTTCTCTGTATGAGGTTCTTGTCAGAGAGAGGACAGGGCACACAGACACGAGGACGTAAAGAGGAAATAACCACCATTCATTTATTGAGCACCTACTGTGTGCCAGATCCTGTGTCTGTGCCATGCCTCTATACTCATAGCATCTTACTTGATTGTCACATAGACATTTTGAAACGCTCAGAAATGTCAGGTGAGATACCCAAGGTCTCACAGCAAGCTGGCAGACTGGGCTGAGAAGCCAGGTCTACCCCCTTCTCCCTGTCCTGTGCTCCTTCAGAAGACAAGGTACAGGTGGGTCTGACTGTCGGGGCAGGTGCGTGGGAAGCTGCGTGACCTTTCAGGACCCACTCTGCGTAGCTGTGTCTCTGAGCGTGTGTGTCGAACCTGATGGTGGGCACCAGTGAGTGGGGGCTTCAAGAGGATTTTTCCTTGCCTTTTCGTGATGGTCGTAGAAATTCCAAAGGAATAGACAAGTAAACTTCTTAAATGGGGTGTGGGGATTATCTGCGAGGGCAGGGGGCTGAGGTGTGGTTGGGGGCCCCAGGGGCTGTTAAGATGCAGTTTTCTTTGAAGCCCACATCTGGAGCCTCTGGTGACCCAAGCAAGGACACTTTAGGTTGAGAGACAGGTGTGTATGTGTGGATGGGGACTTGGCCATGAGGCCATGCTCCAGACTCCAGAGGTCTAGCTGCTATGTTGCTGGGTCACACCCAAACACTCCCCCCCAGGGACTCGCTGGACCCAGGACACCTGGTTGGTTGTGTTTTTAATGAAGAGTCATTCCCAAGGATGGCAACGGCTTCAGCATTCAAGCCCGACCTTAAATCTTCTCTCCCAGCCCAGGGGTGTTTGCGCACACCTTTTCCATTGAGAAAGTCCCGTTTCGTGTCCTCTCCCTGGCACTGCCTCCAGCCTCTGTGCAGCCGCTGAAAGGTAAGGTTCTAGCAGATGTTGGGGGCAGAGCAGGAAGAAGCTGCTCCTCGGGGCACGTGGGGGCCTGGCGCTGCGTCCCCACCACTGTCCCCGTCCGGTGGGGGAGTGGCTGGGACAGCTCAGCTGCCCCACACAGAGCCTGGAGCTGCCCACAGGTTCACAAAGGCTTCCTGGCCCAGCTGCCTGCAAGCTGGGACCTCTGGGCGGGGTTCTGGAATGGGAGGGGCTCCCCCAGGGCAGGGTGGGGAGCAGAGCGATTAAGAAAGCGGACCCTGGAGTCAGACAGACCTGGATTCAGATCCTGGCTCTTTCCCTTGCTTGTGACCTTGGGCAAGTTCCTTAATTTCTCAAAGCCCCAGTTTCCCCACCTGTGAGAGTGCGCGTGCGCACCTCTGTGTTGCTGCTGAAGTTCCTTCCACACAGGGCCTGACCCATGGTGAGCAATCAGGAAATGCTACCTGCGTTTGTCATTGCCATTCATGTCGAAGGGACCCCAGAGTCCCTGGCACTGGGTGGTGTTGGCTCTGGTCTGAGTGACAGAGGAAAGTCCAGATGAAGAGCCCAGGCATTTAGAGTTTTGGTGTAGAAACGGAGTGGCCAGGGTTGGCGTGGCTGTGGCCCTCCAGCTCTGGGAGGAGGCCATCTGTAGGTCCAGGGGGGTGACCCGTCCCCCACAGCTCTCTCTGGAGACCTGGCAAGTGAAACTCGTGCTCCCCACTCAGATGGGCTGGTGTGCCCCGTCCTGCCCCAGGAGGCCTCCCGAGAGGCTGGGGAGGCTGCCATCAGGCACCCACGCCTCAGCATGACTTGGCTTTGCAGCCCGCCACTCTTCAGCAGTTTCTCCAGGGCCTTCCTGCCTCTCCCCTTGCTCCTGTCTGGCGCTCGAGGTGGTCGTCTCCACGAGCACGCATTTCCTTCGGGGTTGGGTCTAACAGCACACAGGAACGACAAGAAGGGAGCATGATCATGACCGACGGGGAGGGTGCCCCTTCTTTCCTGCGGGGCCACAACTGTGAGCTTTGTGATAACACTTTCTCTCCCTTTGGTTGCTTTCTTCCATAATTTCTGGCTCGGTGTCTGTGCTCCGGAGGGCAGAAGCTCCCAGAAAGATGAGTGCCACCCAAGAGATGGGTGTCGCGTGCTGTCAGGGAACCTCCGGGAGAACTCACTCCATGTTCATGCCTGTATAGAAAGCCAAACTGGCCATGGGATCTGTGAGCTTTTTTCAGAAATTCCCTTGGCTTTGGTGTTCTCAGGGAGCATGCGTGAAACCACCACCTTCTCCGCGGCTTGTGGAAGTGAGCCTGTGACTGGCAACGGGCTGTGTTGAGTGGAACGTAGGGATGCACCAGGGGGGTGAGGGTAGAAGTAGACAGCTTTGGGGTTTGCTTTATTTAAGGCCTCAGGAATCTTCCACGAACAGGCCAGCCTTTGCCCATAGAGGGCCTCCTCCCAGGACCTGATGGATTCACAGATCCCTGGACCTTTAACAACCTTGGAAAGAAAAATCAGCTCTCTCTCCAAAGAGGAATTGAGCACAGACAATTACCATGGGATTGAGGCATTTCAAGGCTGTTACAAAGGAGACTGAGGCAAAGACAAGAAGGCAGACGGACCAAGACAATGCTGCTTAATTCTCAGCACCGACACGGGACTGGTCACTGGCTCTGGAGCAGACCATTTGCAGCCGGGCCTCAGTTTCTCTATCTGCTACCTAGACATTGCCCATGGGTCCATGCACTTCGGACTTGTAGCTTTCGTTGATTCCAGGCTTGAACATTGCTCCAGGCCCATGCTTTGCATGACTTCCCACTGAGGAGTCCTCCATCCGTTCAGAAATAAAGAGAAACTATTTTGTGAATGATTGAAAAAAAATTCTCTTAGAAAATAAGAATTCCACAAAGGTGGTTAGCAGACAGTCCTCAGAACTTGCAGAGAGATACCAATCATCCAGATAATTGCAGACCAGGATGTGGCAGAGAGATGCCAGCTCTTTGAAGGGGATGCCAGGCAGCCTTGGCTCCTGACTGCAATCCCTCCCCACTGACCCACTGAAGGCACAGCCAGAGGGCCCCTGTCTGCCTGGCCTCCGTGGGCTGGGGGCTGCAGAGACTGGCTTCTCAGGAGCCACCAGTAATGACTGCCCCTGCACTGAGGGTTTGCTCTCCCGCAGCAGATGATACATTGGCCCGTGCCCTGAACCAGTTCCCTGAAGCCCTGGAAACATTGCAGCCCATGCCCTCTCTGCCATCACTAACTCAAATGAAGAAACAGCACTCAACTGTGATGCTGAAATTAAAATAATTCCTTTGTAGATTTGCTGAGTACAAAATTCTAGGTAGGTTTCTTGACCCTAAGTTTTTCTCACTGATTTAGGGGTCTGCTGGCCTTCTGGGCCTGGGGTGGTTTGCATGCCAGCGATGATGGCTGTGGCCTGGGGTCTGAAAGAGCTGGAATTGAACCCTGTTCTGTCTCTTTCTCCCATGTGACCTTGGGTAAGTCATTGAACCTTCTGGGTTCCCTTGTTCTCAGAGAGGGGAGAACGGGACCTTCTCATGGAGCTGTTAGGGCACTACGCTAGCATTTATTGAGTACTTGCTGTATGCAGGGCACATGTACCGTGTCATTTAATATTTTCAGTAACCTCATCGTGGGGGTGAGTGGAAGGGTAGTATTGTTCCTATTTTATGGATAAGTTGTAGGCTCAGAGAAGCCAAGTGATGCGCCCAAGACCACAGCATTGACTCAAATGTCCTCTTTCTTAAGCACTGAGCTAATGCCTGCCCTTCAGAAGGTTTGCACACCGTAGGTACTAAGTTGGTACAAATGAGTGAACAAGAGAAGAGATCTGCATGTATTGTCTGTAAACCTGACTCCAAGGAGCATGTCGGGTCTCAGGCATGAACCCTGGATTCCCATGGCCTGGACGTGATGGCAGACAGGCAGACTGGCCTCCCTAGGGATTGTTCCAGAGCGAGGCCGGGCAGGAGAAGGCCCTCGGGGTGCCCGCACAGTCTCTTCCTCTTCCTCCTGGACAGGCAGGCCTCTCTGGAGGTTGAGCCCAGATCCTGGATCCTGGAGGCCAGCACAGGGTTGCTGAGATTTAAGGAGTAAGTTCAAAGCAGAAAGGAAGCTCTCTTAAAAATGAAGGGCAGCGTGAGTGTCGGGGCCAAAGGAGGATGGTTGAGAATTTCTAGTAAAACTTTACAGCTTCCGCGTCTCTGCTCCTCTAAATCTTCCCATGAAAACCGTGTGTCTGGGGGGCTGTCTCGGCTGAGTGAGGGCAGGAGCCACCCATTAGCCCGGCCAGGCAGGGCTTTCCGGCTTCATTAGTGCCCGTGCACGGCCCCGGTGGACGGCGGCCTGCTAATTGGGGGCCACGCTGCAGGCCCACGGGGAGGAGACGTGGCCAGCAGCACCCGCGGGAGCTGGGATGGCCCTGCCGCTGCCCGGCCACCCTGCTGGCCTGCATCTGAGCCGAGGAAGCTCCGCTCTTGTCCCTTTTATGCGTATTGACTTAGTGAAGTGCAAACATGTTAAAAGTTCACTTTCTCCTTTATAGGAGTCTATAAAAAGGCTCTTAAACTGGAGTCCTAGGGCTTGAGCGAGACAAATGTAGGATCGGGCCTTGGGGAGGATGTAGTGCATCCCCCTGCCTCCAGCACAGAGGTGTGAGCCCATTTCGGATGTTGCTTCAGCTTGAAGTCTGGAAGGCCCGGCTTGGCTGGTCCGGCCGCAGCGGACTCGTGCCAGCGGGCACAGGGCTCCGAATGGGGGAGCTGCCCGTGCACTGTGTTCCTGCTGAGTCCCTGGGGAAGGCCGGCCAGACTGCGTGGCCCTCTGGGGTGTGAGAGCCGGAGAGATGGCCTTGCCCAGGGCCTGTGGGGGTGCCTGCAATCCTGGGGTCTCTAAGCAAGCACAGGAGAGGAAATGCCCCAGGTTCCCAGTGCCTGGCTACAGCAGCTTCATGATAGTCGTCCCTGGTGACTCGGATCCGGGGGCGGCCTGCTGGGGGGAGGGGGAGGCTGGAGGCCCAGGATGCGGTTGTACCTCTAGTGTCCTTGTGTGGTCTTTGGAGCCACAGAGCCCACAGCACCCCCTGTCCATGTAAAATGCTCTAACCTTTAAAGAGTGACTTGGTAATCAGGTGATAAGCCCTGGGGTCAAGCCTGGCGAGGCGCTTTGCAGGCTTTGGGAAATGGCTTTTGCTCCTCAGCTCTTAGTTTCTCCATCTGTCAAGTTGGGGGCCTATCCTTGCCCCACCTGTCTGCCTCTCGGGGTTGTCGTGAGGCTGCAATGGGAGAGACGTGTTTGGGAATGGTGGGAGAGGTGCTTTGTGGCCCACGGGGGCCTGATCTGTAGAAGGTGACCCTGGCTCGGGGTTTGACCCCCGGCGCTCCTTTATTCAGTGAATGGCTAACTGAAGGGTTTGTGAATGAATGGGCTGGTGCTCACCCCAGGGGCCTGGGCAGTCACCCTGTCCTGCTCCCTGTGTCTCGGTGTCTCCCATAGCTGCGGCTTTGGCAGGAATACATGAGCTGGTCCTGCTCACAGGCACACACCGTGGGGCATCCCCCTGACACCCTGCCGTCCCTGTAGGTCCTGCTGCCCTGACCCCTGCATTGGGCTGTGCTCTCTGAAGGGGTTTGGCAACACAGGTGGGGCCTCCATCCATTGTCTCCCCCGTGGTGCCCGGGCCCAGGGAGCAGGTCCCTCCGGGCAGGGGGGTGGTGGGTGGAGTGAGGGCAGCCCCAGTGGCCAGCAGCAGCAGCCTTCACAGGCCCGTCCAGTGTAAGGAATTCCGCACAGCACCCAAGGACAAGAGTGAGCCTCGGCCCAGGCTTGAATAGGCCTGAGCTTTCCTGAGAGCAGCAGCTGTTCAAAGCTAAGGGAAAGGCAAAAGGGAGACAGATACCTTCTGGAAAGAACAGTCAACCCTCTGGGTGCAAATCTCTTCAAAGCCTGGAAGGTCACCAGCACCTGAGCGGTGGGCTGGCGTTGAAGTCCGAGCTGGTCTTGTCTCTCTACTTTGCTTCAATTCCTTAATTGCCCTGAGTCTATTTTGTCATGAATAAGGTGGGGAATATGTCACAAACTGTAGAGTATTTGGGGGGAGTTTCATGCAATGAATGTGAGGCACCCAGCACGGTGCCTAAAACACAGAACCGTTCAATACATGGATATTATCATTTCTACCACCACGAGCAATCACTGTCTTTATTACTTTTGGTAGCCTAGAACCATTTGCTGGTGGACATGCCTGGGCCATAGTTTTTGCTCCATATACTAAATTCAATGGTAGGAAAAGCTTGGAGTACCTTTCTGGAGAGCTCCACATAAGGTTCAAGGGCAATGCCGCCCAATACAGTAGTCACCAGCCGCACGTGCCTGCGGAGTGCTTACAATTCGACAAGTGAAAATGAGGCACTGAATTCTAAATTTTACTTCATTTTAATTTAAATAGCCTTATGTGGTTAATAGTTATCAAATTGGACAGCACAGTTCTAGAAGTTTCCCTGCGAACTGGACATTGCCGAGCTTTTCTCTGAGCTGTGTTAGTAGCAGATGGAGAAGCGTTTGCCAATAATTCCAGCACCTTCAGCTACATACAGCAAAGGTTGGGTTAGAGTTGTACCTGATATTGCTAACCACCTGGCCAGGGTCCCTTGAACTTGGCACACATAGAGATGAGCTGGCTAACTCTGAAACACTGACCACAGCTGGAGTTTGGATGTCAGCCGTGGCAGGCCCATGGCTTCTGACGTTTATGGGAATCAGAGCAATAGAAAAAAAATAGTTCGCATTTCTTCAAGTACTCGCCCCTGACACTGTGCTGGCAACTCTGTTTTACAGCCCAGGAGACCACAGACCACACCGTCAGGAGGTGGGGTGACTTGCCTTGCCTCGCCCCACAGCCCCTCTGTGTTCCTCAGGCCACAGAAACCGAGGACCGGCTAGGTTTCATACTGACGGAATGCTGTAGTCTGGATCAAGGTCACGGGCTGTGGAGCAGTGTTCTCCCAGCCAGAACGGGGAGTAGCTTCCCATTTTCTAGCTGTGGGGCCCGGGGACCTGCCCAGATCCCACAGGGAGGTGGTCAGTCTGCCGGGGCCAGGACGGTGCTCAGGGGCTGCCGGTCCCTGAGCCTACTTGTCCCATCGCCTGAGTCCTCACCTCTGGCTCCGACTTCCTGCAGCCGCTGTCACAGTGGACGGGCCACACCGCAGGGCACGTCCGCACCCACTGGGGCTCGGGCCGGGCCCAGAGTGGGGTGGTCCTGCCTCAGCGGGACGGGGTGTATCAGTGGGGGGGCTGACAGCTGACAGCCTTAATAGGCACATTGTCCCCTCACTGCCGAGAGCACCGCCCGGCCACTTCCTCACACGCGGCGTGCTAGATGAGCTCATGTCTGAGGCTGCGGGCGGCGCGGGGCTGCCGGGCTTGGCTGCAGGGAGGCCCGGGGCCGGCGAAGCCCGCGCGGGCTGGGGCCGGCGGAGCCGTGAAGCAGAACGTTGTAATGAGCGACGCCGGCTGGATTTATGGGGCTGTGCACGTGCGCCTGGCCTTCCTGCGAGGGCCTCTGCACGGGAACAAAAACAAGTCCTGGCCCAAGCGCGGCGCGACTGGGTCTTAACAGGAGCCCACTAATTACTGGAAGGCCCCGGCCAGGTCCCCAGCCTGCGGAGGAGCAGAGCGTGGGGCTGGTGCCTGGGTCAGCCAAGGCTTTGCCAGAGTCCTCCATCTCTACTCAGGAGGCCCAGCCGGAAGCCCCAGACCTGCCACTAACTGACAATGGCGTTGCATAAGCCGCTGATCTCCTCCTCGCTTGTCCTCATCTGTGAAATGGGGCCGTGTCCCCTTGGAGGCCATTGGGAGACAGCGTGTGAGAACGAACAAGATTTGGCTTCCCAGTTTCCCATTCCAGTTCTGAATCTTGGTTCTGCCAGCTTCTGCTGTGTGGCCTGGCCAAGTCGCTTCACCTCTCGGAGCCTCACTGCATCGCTTAGAAAGTGGGGATCAGAATTCTTATTTTGCGGGGTCGTGAATTGGATTTGACCAGAGAGTGCATGTCGACCCCTTAGGGAACCAGGTGCTGACACAGCTGCCCCCTCTTAATGCACAGTCCCGTCTGGCTGTGTTGTGACTGCTGTTTTCTGGCCCGAGTGTGGAAGTGGCAGTAGGCTCTGCGTTCTCGAAGGCCCTATGGCATTGTGATCTGCACCTGCGCTATGGTGTCCAGGCAGCAGAAGGTCAGACACATCCTGTAGGGACCCTCGTGTCCATGGTGCTATTTGTGCTGGTACAAGAGCCTGACCATACTAGAATCCAGGCCTGGGGCCGAGCAGGCAGCAGGACTTGGCCCTCCTGTCCTGGGGCCGGGGATGTAAGAAGAGGATTCCTGACTTGGGCTTGTGTGCTGGGCCTTTAGGAAATGCCGCAAGGGGCCCACCGAGGCCACCTGCCCTGTGGCCAGTACCCTTGCCCGGGAAGTCTGTGCGTCCAGGCTCACTGGCACGCAGGTGAGGAGCTCTTGGCTACAGTAACTCAGAGGTCTCTCCTGAAAGCGTTTTCTACCATTTTCCCTGTTCATTGATATCGTGAATTTAGCATCTAGCCAGAAAGTTCCCATGACCACTCCCTTTTCAAATCAAGAGCCAAAGAAAGCAGAAACACCAGATGCCATGAGATCCAGGCTGTGGTTAGCAGTGTGGCGAGAGTGTGCTGTGCTGGGGCCTGATGCCAACATCAGACTCCACTCTGAAGCCACCATGTGCCCACATGAAGTGAGAGAGCCAGTGGGGCGGTACCCCTGGCTGACTCGGATACGGCTGGAGTGTCAGCGATGATCATATGCTCCCCGGTCTTCTCACTGCCTTCTCTGAGTCAGGCGCTCTGCCCGGTGACCAGCCTTTGCGGTCCTGGTGGACTCAGCTCGAGCAGTGATTCACGTCACCACTGAAAGCGTGCCCCTGCCTGCCCTAGGCCCTTGGGGGGAGGCGCTGACGGTGCCATATAGTGCAAAGGTCCCTGTCCTTGGCCTCACGGAGGCACTGCTGCGTGCCCAGGGCCTTGTACAGTGCTGGACCCAGAGGGCTCAGGGGATCTGTGCGAATGAGTGATACTCCCTGTGTGATGGGGAGACAGCCTGGTCAGCACACGACAGCTGTCCAGGAGGCACAGGGCTGTGGCTGGAGGGTGTGCAGAGTGCACCGAGAGAGGGCATGAAGCCCAGATAGTGACAGGATCGGGGAAGGCTCCCTGAAGGAGGTGGCAGGGAGGTCTAAGAGCAGAGACCTGAAGGGTTGAGCAGGATTACAGATAAAAGGTGGCAGAGGCATGTTCCTGGCCGAGGAACTGGCATACACAGGGTCCTGAAAGCAAGATAAGAGTGGCCGGAAACAGAATCCATACTGGCACAAAGGGAGGCAGAGGTGGGAAGGTGAGGTGGGCGAGGCTGAGCAGCCTTCCTCGGACCTCTGTGGGTCCTTCTTTTCTTGTCCCTTCTGCAGATGGAGACACTGCACCATCCCCCCAGGGCATGGTGAGGACGGAGGCAGCACGTGCATGCCTGGGTTTTGCAGGCTGTAAAGGGCTGCGTGGGTGATGGTTTTGGGTGCTGCCCTCTAACGTGCTCTGGGGTGACTGGGGACACTCGAGGCCAAGGACAGTTCAGGCAAGGTCCCCCTGCCAAGCGACATCCCTCAGGCGTCACGTCACCTCACCTCAAGGCAAGCTGTTTGGATTTGCCCGCGATCACATCCTAGACGGGCTGTCAGTGGCTGTGGACTCAGGGAAGGTCCCTCACCGTTGGCCTCCCCCTCGCCCACGGTGGCACTGACCCTACCCCGGGCGTGCCGCAGGGCCAGGTGAGCTCTCCCCGGGGCTTTGGAGGCTGCCTCGAGGTGGACATCCTCGGCGGGACCTCCGTGGGACCTAATGAGGAGCGGCCGGGGTTCAATTACTCGCCGGCCGGGGCGCCGCGCCCGTGACTGACAGCTCATTACCCTGCTGCCATCTTGGGCGGTGGAATTTAATCTCCCAGATGGGAAGCAAATCAATCTGCCCATCCGCTGCAGCTGAGCCTGCTCGAAGTCTACTCTAATTTATCCTCTGAAGCTTCAGAAGCCGCGCCGTGTCGAGGCACCGAAGGAGCGGCCTTCCGCACCGGCCCGGGCGTGCGGGGCTCAGGCGGACGTGATGGACCGCGGAGCCGGGGCCCGAGCGGGCAGCCCTGGTGCTCAGCGGGGGTCGTGCCGTCAGCCGGGGTCCCGGCGCGGGGGGCTGGGATCGTCACGGGGGATGGAAGTGGCCTGGGCATCCAGGTCATCGAGGCCAAAGTCGCCTGGTCCAGGGCTCAGGACCAGAAGGGACTCCTGCCAGCAAGGCACATATGACACGCTTTCGTGCGTGCTCGGGCTGGGTTACCCTATGCTGCGGTCGTGGGTCTGGTTCCAAGGCTTTGGACACAGGATTTGTAGGGTGTCATTCTGGGACTCTGAGCTTTCCGCCCTTGGTAAAGTGTGGCCAGAAGCCCGCAGCCATGGCAGTGACCTTCACCTTGTGACGCTGGGACAGTTTTCAGGGCAGTCGGAGGCCTCTTCCCCTGTGATTACGTTACCTGTGGCATGTGCTCCAGGGCCCAGCAAGGCTCCCCCTTGACTTCGGGTGCAGGGCCCTGGCTGACCTTGGAGGGCAGTCTGGGTGCCCCCTGGACACATACTTAAGGGGGCTGTTAGCAAAGGTCTGCATTTATGCAGCGAAACTGGCCTCTTTGAGGAGAAATTTTGGCAGCTTTGTGGGAGAGAGAGTCCGGGATGCTCCTGCTCAAGGTGGACGTTTCTGTGCCCGTCCTTCAGTTCTGCACTCTGCTGACACAGAGCTCTGGAATCTTCTCGGTGTGTGTGTGTGTGTGTGTGTGTGTGTGTGTGTGTGTGTGAGTGTGTGAGAGAGAGAGACCCTGGGTGTCAGGGGCGTGGGACGGGTGAGAGTCCCTTTGGTGGGAGAAGGGTGTGAGGAGGATAGTGCCTTCCATGGTGAGAGCATTCGTGAAGCACTCTCTTTCTGCAGTTTGACAAAGCAGCCCAGCTGAGTTGATTTTTAGGGGTCAGGGAAAGGCCATTCTATTTACACACCTTTGCTAAGGAGCATGGCGGGGCAGTGATGGGGGCCGGGATTAATGAGCAGTTTTATTACCTCCCTGTCAGGAGGGTCATGGGATATTATTTTGATATCAGGGGGCCCCCAGAAGCAAACACAACAGGTTAGGATCTAAATAGAAGAAATGCCAGAGAAAAGGGGCCTCAGTGCTGGCCATTGAGCATTTCTCTTTCTTCTCAGCCAGGGGTGGGCCCAGGACCCTCCTCCCAGCCCCTTGCTTTCAGGGGGATCCCTCCGGGGCCGCACCAAGGCCAGCTCCCAAGATAACGTTGGCCGGTGGCGCCAGACCAGGAAAATTAAACATCGCGGTTGCTAGTGAGGGAAGCAGCCACGCCATCCCCCAGCTACCGCTGCCTCTGACGGACGGAGACCGGCCTCCCCAGGGCACTGATGACACAGCCAGAGGACGGCCTGATCCCGTCCTGACCGGCCCAGTCGGGTCTTCCACCCTCCGGCCTCGGGACCAGACGGGATTGGTGAGACTGGACGACAGACCGAAATGACTGCTCACCTCTTGTTTTCTGGTCTTCGCTTCCCGCCTTTTCCCTGTCAGGGCGGACTGTAGCTGAGATAGAACCTAGCCGTCTGATCCTGAACGGGAAGGAGGAATTCTGCCAGATAAACATAGGCCCGGACAGACAGCGCCACATGCCAGGGACAGGGCCGGGTAACAGAGGCCAGGGCCAACGTGACTAGCCTGGCTGCACGTGGGGTGCCAGTGCGGGCTTCTCAGCCCCCAGCAGACCCCGTGGCTCCCCTGGCTGGGGCTGTGATGCCTGTGTGCCATCTGGCTACTTACCACCTATCCCCTTATTCTCTTGGGCTAGGAGATTGCAGCCTGTCCTAGGAAGTCCTGGTCTAGGTCATCTGCTGCACGGAACCCTCCCTGCACACTGAGCCAGTGAGCACAGCTCCCCTCCTGAGTCCCTGCCGGTCTAGCAAGCGTGGCTCTGGGTCTCCCACTCTGCTGGACAGAGGCACTGTCTGATCTGCCTTTGCAAGAGGCCTCAGTTTGAGGGCTCGTTCATAGTAAATACCCAGCAAATCTCACTGGCCCTAGACTGCTTTAAATACATATGTCTGTCCATCTGTCCTCGAGCACGTTCTGTTTATGCTGCCAGGGCTGGCCATGCAGGACCTGTCAGTGAATAGGCAAGAAGGCCTGCCTAACCGGAGCGAGACTTGGGGGTGCGTACCAAAGGAGAGGCCACCTTTGGGAGTTCAGATAACATAGAGTGGGTTCAAATCACAGCTCCAGCGCTGAGAGCTGTGTGACTTTGGGGAATACGCCTCAGCTAGAGAGGTGTGTTGTACTTTTCTCATCTGTAAAAAAGGGATAGTACTACCACCATCTCAGGGTTGCCGTGGGATGTAGCTGAAATGGAGGTAGAGGGCCCGTGTGTGTTGGGTACACACACAGTAGTTATCCGTCACCTTGGTCCCAGTTGGAGCTGTGGAGCCGTGCGACATCTCAGATGGAGGAGGAAGAGGGAATTGTCTAGACGATGCAGGGCGGAGCCTGGCTGCCGAGGGCAAGGACTGCTCCTCAGAAACAAGTTGGGGGGTGTTGTCTGCCTGGTGCCACCACCAGATCGCACGGCTGCATGGCCCCCAGGTTGCAGAATACTTTCATTTTTGGTAAATTTCACTACCTGCCAACCAGTCTTGAATAGAGGCGCATGTACATTTCAAGTTTCCCTCGCAGTTACACCAACTTTTCTTTAAAGTAATGGGCTGTTTTCTTTTTTCCCTGTAAACATGAGGCTGACATCAGAGAACAAGTTTTGATCCTGGCTTTAAAAGCTAACTGGGTGGTTTAAACATGATGGGAATCCCAGGCCGTTGGCTGGCTCTCTTTCCTCTGTTTCACTGGAAAGAATTTCTTCAATGAGCCCACATCTCAGGGGCGAGATGCACTTTGGATTAGTGAAAGTTTAGAAACATTTAGGTGATTATGGTAAATAATTCACACAAATCCTGACAAATGCAACTTACTCTTTTGTGCATGCAGAAGGAATCTTGCAAACAGGCCCCCCGCCTCTATTTGCTTCCCAGTCCTTTTAGCGCCATCTAGTGGAGGAACCCCCACTAAACACAGGATTTGCTTCTGTGGTCCCTTCTTCAAAGTTGAGGAAATGTGATTCACCCAGAAGCTTTTTAACCCTGGGTTCCTTCTGTGTCTCAGTCTCCGAGTTAGAAATACCACCACAGCGACCTGGATTCTCTTTAGTTGCTGATTAGACTGAGCCCTGGGTCGCAGCGGTCGGGATCTCTGCATTTGAATCCGGTTGCCCCTTACTAGCCGTGGGATCACTGGCAAGTTACTTAACTTCTCCTAGCCTCAGTGTTCTCAGCTGTAAAATGGCTCTGATAACAGGAATTGCCCACAGAACTATCCCTAGGGCAGAATGGAATGATGGCCACATGGGGCTCAAGACAGTGCCTGGTACCGGGTAAAGGATCACTCTTTCCAACTCCCGTAAGCCCTGCTTTTTTCTCGTCCCCACCCCCTTCCCCCACACTGCGGATTCTACCTGCAGAGACAATGCTCTTGGGTGAATGGCTGCATAGTACGGTTTGTCCGCGCAAGCGGTGAAGGTATTCCTTAGGAAGCAATGACATCTTCTTGAAAACACCATGATAAACTATAAACTTATTGCCAAATTGTCATCAAGAAGTAAGAAATCTAGACTCAATAGAGATCTTGGGGAAGAAAGGTAAAGGTTTTAATAATTGCCTTCTACTTTTCGGAGAAACTTGGGTTTTGGTTAGAAGTAGTTGCCTTTTCACTGAAGAGCGTGGTTACGTGATGGCTCAGGACGTCTATTTTGATTTCATCAGGCACAGTTTGGAAAGGAAAAAGGATCCTTCACAACCATCCATGATACGCAGTGTGCTGCATATTTTCTCTTGGTTAAAGTCTGTTTTAGAAGCAGGCACGTCTTTTTAAAGAGAGAAAGTCTTCTGTGCATTACAGGCAAATTCAGATAAAGGCAAAAGTACCTTTTGAAGCAAACAGCGTCTGTGTTTTGCGAACTGAATTTAAGTAACAAAAAGTTTACCCACCCTGGTCCAGCTGGGATCTTTCTAACTACAGCTGACCCTTGAACAAGATGGGTTTGAACTGTGCAGGTCCGTGCACTTAGGCGAGGGGTTTTTTTTTGATAGAGTGTAGTGCTGTAAATGTAGTTTCTCTTCCCTCTGCTTTTCTTACTAACATTTTTTTCCTCGCGCTTTATTGTAGCAATACAGTATATGCTACGTGTAATATACAGAATATGTTCATCGGCTAGGTTATCAGCGAGGTTTCTAGTCAACAGTGGGCTAGTGGTAGCGAAGTTTGGGGGAATTCATAAGTACGTGGATTTTCAATTGTGCTGGGGTTGGTGGCCCTGACCCCCATGTTGCTCAAGGGTCAGCTGTCCTCTGCATCACTAAGCACCCATAGCCTCGAGAAGCATGTAAAAGCTGGCAGCACATCTTGGGGACCATGGTGGTGGTGCCTTGCCCTTGGAATGTTCTTGGCAGCAGGAACCCTGTCCTATAGGAACAGAAGGCCCAATACAGCCCCGGTAGAGTCTCAAGGCTTCAGCAGCTCTATTTGGCAAGTGGCCCAGGGACACTGGACCCATCCATGACCTGGAGAGACCCCATTGGGGGGGGGGGAGGGTGAGGGGGGCAGATGGCAGGAGAGAGCTGGGCTCAGAGTCTAGAGACCTGACTCGAATAATAGTCTGCCACTTGCCGCCCGCCTGCATGGCTTTCAGAATATCTGCTTCCTCGTCCATTGAAATGGGGAGAACACCCTTGCCCAGGTGTCACAAGGATGGAAGGAGAGACTTCACAGGAGCTCCCTCTACCACCCCAGGGACTGAAGATGCCCCTGTGTCCAGGCAGCGGTGGCCGTGGGGGGGGGGCTGCCCCACCCTAGCCCCCCAGGCCCCCGCCCCCCATCCTGTGATGAGAGGAGACCACCTAGGGCTCAAGGGCACAGTAACTTGAAACACGCCAGTCACAACAGCAGTTTAACATTTTACTAAATCAATTCACACAAATTCCAAATTGCAAATATAATTAAGGACAACAGATTCTGTTCTGCCTTTTAAATCTTTCATTTTCAAATCCATCATTAAGACAAAAAGTAAACAAAAATTAAGTCTGCCGCAAATTCGTGATTTTTCTTCTTGAAAAAAAAAAAAGAAACATTATAGTAAAAAGAACGCCACTGGATGTACAATGAAGCACCACGACACACGGTCACAAAACAGCTTCCTGGACTCGGCCGCACGTAGAAGACACTGCTCTCCCCGCTGTTCGGCGCCAAGCAGGGTTTCATTAAAATAAAACTATAAAATCTCCTAGGTTACACTAAAGTCAGACACGGTCTGGAACACAGTGCTTAACAACAGTAATGCCAACTATCAGTGCTAACGTAAAAACATTTTAGAAGGTCAAAAACAAACTGGAAACCAAAACCTTATTTTCCCTAGATGAGCAAAATTGGAAATGAAAGGGTCCCGCCTCCCAACAGGAGTGAAGGGGTTTTTTTTTTCTTTCTTTCAAATCGGAGGCAGGGCACGGAGCAGGCCGTTCTGTAGCTCCTCGGCCTAGTTGGCGTCCAGCTTGGCCATTTCCTGTACGTAGATGCCTATACTCTCGCTGTCAAAAAGCACGAAATACACCGTTTTGATGGAAGAGGACATCGTTGACACGAAGTAACTGGAGATGGCCTTCAGAATCAGCTGTGCTGCCGTCTGCTTTGGAAAACCATTCCTGCAGGAGAGAAAAGAGCTCAGCACCCAGACAGGCCAGAGGCCACAGCCCTTCCCCCCACCTTCCTCCCCGAGGCCTCCAAGGCCGTGTGGTACTTCGCCTCATGCTGCCTCAGTGCCCCAGGGCGGGGCGTGTGGGGTCCTGCGGCTGCTCCTACACAGACAAGAGAAAGGCTGGCGCCTGCCCCACGGGTGAGCAGAGAACTATGACCTGCAGGAGAATGTTCTGTGTGCCCTCAGAGAAAGGGGACATGCCAGGTCTTCTGGGAGCAAGCGGCAGACAGGCAGGACCTGTGTTTTGGGCATTAAATGTCCCACGGGTAGCTCGAGCTCCCGTGTTTCCCCTTCCAGCATCTCTGTGACTAGCACGGGGCGTGACGCACACTGGCTGTGGCTCTCACACCATGGGATAGCGGGAGGCTGGGGCTTCTCCAGGAGGGGACTTTCACACACACAGGTCAAAGGGACACACCCCTCACATGGGTCTGAGACTTCATAGGTGCGGGGGCTGCCGGCCCGGAATGCAGCCCGGGACACACCGGCTTGCACCACCCAAAGGCCAGGGCCCAGGGGAGCGGTGGGTACAGGGCACAGCTCCTGGCCGAGGTGGCCTCTGCACCTCAAGGGACAGCATCTGAATCTCCAGGCCAAATGGCCGTGAATTCACAGCTACTTCCACTTACAGTGAATGTCGGGTGGCAATTGCAGGGGTAGGTGCACAGATTCTCAAGAGTTTCAAACGAGGTCTAGAAAGATGGATGCCACTTGCTCCAAGTGTGTCTGAGGCTCTTCCTGGTCAACCCTGCAGGTGCAGGGCCCCGGTGACCCAGGACAGGGGCAGGAACAGAGCAGCCTGCCTCGTCTGGCAGAAATAGCATGGGCCTCGGAGCCAGTGCCCTGGCTTGAGATCCTTAGCCCAGCGTACAGGATACTCGGGTGTGAACCTGGGGCCTGTTTTCATGGGGATTTCTCTTGTCATTGGCAAATCTACAGACCTCAAACTGCCCTGAGCCTGGGCACCACAGGCAGCCCAAGTGCTGGGCCAACCTGCCAGTTCCGGCTGCACCTCTCCTTCCGGTGGGGCACCTGCACTAGGTGAGAGCTTTTCACATGCGTAAAGTGCGGGATGTCTTTTCACCCCCGAGCCTTCCTCACTCAGTGCCTGGGACGCTTGGACAACCTTAGCCGGCTCCCCGGGCGAGCCACACTTGCTCCATTGCTGTCAGGACTCAGAGCAGCTCAGAGCCACAGGCGAAAACCACTCTGGTGACTCACTTTCCATCCAACAGGGCTTTGACCAGCTTTTGAAGATGGATCCCTAGTAACTTCTGGGTGCTTCACAAGTGAAGGTCCTTCTGAGCAGATGAGGGATGTCACCCAGGGCACGCTCCCAGCCTATGCAGAGTGGCCTGGGGGCCATGGTGGGGTGCGAAGGACCCTCCACAGAGGTGGCTCGTCCTCAGCCACGTGGCGCACCCACAGGGCAGCCAGCACACACAGGCCTGGCCACACCGAGCCGGACTGTGGGGCTGAAGGGAGAGCTGCAGGGGTGTGGCAGCTAGGACGGAGCTGTGAGGCCCAGGTTCCTCTGGAGCCCACCCCGCGTGCTCGGTCTACCACCCTAGGAGGAAGGGCGACCAGCAGGCGGGAGAAGAGGGAGGGTGGTAGAGACCATGTGGAATGAAGGGTTTTGCCATGAGTGGGGACGAGTGGGACCCACAAGGTGAGTCATTCTCCTCCCACCCATGCCCTGTGAGATCTGCAAGCTCATTTGGGGAAGCAGCTGTTCTCACCACACTTGACAGAGTGGCCCTGACAGTTTTCACAGGATAGGTTGTCTGGAACAAGGCCTGTGTTGGCAAGTGCTTGAGGATGTAAACTTGATCTTCCATGAGAGGCCGGGGGGGGACATCTCCAGTGAGGACGTTCCCAGGGGCACGTGTAGACATGAGCGTTGTGGGGAGTCCAACTCACATCCACTGTGGGTGCATGAGGGCATAGCAGCTGCCCTTCACCCAGTCCCACTCCTGACAGTGGGACCAGGGCCAGCTTTGGGGGAGGGTTGTGCCGATACAGGGTCATGGGGTCACTGGAATAAGGGCCCCTTTCGAGTGTCACAAAGAGCAAATATTTATTTTCCTGCTGTATATTCAGCTGCTGCCCAAAGGGGTTGCCAGATTACAGCCCCTCATTTCACCCCTGGTGAGAAAATCCTGAGGACGAGGCCATGGAAGCCGCAGCGGGACAGGAAGTAGCCGGGGCTCCAGCCAAGGGAGTGCTGAGGGCTTCTGGGCCACGCAGAGCTTCGTGTGTGGACATGGTCTCGCTGGCGGGGGCTGAGCGGGGCTGTGAGGAGCGCGTCTCAGCCCAGCTCCCCCCAGCGGGGACGCCCTTCTGTCCATCTGTGCGTCACACCCGCAGGCTGAGCTGAGCTCAGGGCAGGGCCTGTAGAGTCACGCTGCCGTCTGCTGTGCGGCCTGGCGTCGTGGGCCACCTCCTGCACTTGTGCAGCCTGCCGGCCCTGGGGCATGGCTCTGTGGGCCGCCTCCCCCGCACTGTGGCTGCTGTGTGCTGGGTGACAGGTGGGGCCGTGCAGACACTCTGGCCCCTCTGCCCTTGCTGACCAAAAGCAGGCCTGTCACTGCCGAATTCCAGCACTTTCTGACCCAGGCCTTCTCCTCTAGCTTTCCATCCCCCTCTGCTTTGGACTCCGGGAAAGGGGTGTGTGACGGTCAGTGAGGGAATGTTCTTTCCCGTCCCTCTACATCAGCAGTTCTCAGTCTGTGCCTCTGTCAAGCTCACAGAGGGCTTGACCACGTGCAGGGGGCTGGGCTTCGATTCAGCAGGTGGAGGAAACACCGTCTGAGAACCACTGTTCTGCATGCAGCCAGCACGCACTTTTTAATCTGAGCTCACAGGGTGGGCTCCACAGTCAAGAAGCTCTAAGTGGGGGAGAGAGCTGGGATCCAAGGTGTCAGGCCTGCAGTATCCACACCGTGCAGGCCCTACGGCTAATGGAGCAAGGGTTGGCGTCCTCTTTGAAGCTCACTGTTGGGTATGAGTCAATCGCCTTGGTTTTCAGGAACACCTCTCACTGACAAGCCCATTCCTCTGTCCTAGGTGACGCAGGCTCTGGAAGAGCTCAGCCACGGGACGGGGGCTGCTCCAGACCACAGAGGCCGCCGGGAAGGACTGGGGAAGGTAAGAGCTTTCCTTACATTGTCAGGGCTGCAAAGTGGATTTTTGGAGCTGCCGTTGGAAATGTTTGTAGCAAAACAGAACACTCATGGGACCGCTTTACATGCCAGGCCCTGTGCCCTCAAGTCAGGGGCAGCTGTGGCACATGCAGTGGCCTGGGGAGCCACCCCCCCAACTCTTCCGGGCGGAGCAGCAGGGCCTTTCGGGTCTCAGGCCGTGCAGCCACACAGGGCGTGAGTCCAGGCCCTGCCTCTGTAAGCTGCTGCCCGTCCGGGGACGTGGGGTGGGGAGTCCATGCACCTACGGCCCCAGGAGGCCGTGAGTGGTGAGCCGGACGCAGCGCGGGCTGCCCTCCATCAGTCATGAGCTCTATGAAGCAGGCCGTCCTGCAGGCTCTTCGTCAAGGCTCACGTGGTGGCAAACTGCCGTCCTCCCAGGCCCCATGGCAGCGCCGGCCTCTGTGCCTTCGCTGTGCTCACCATGCGGCCTCAGGGCCCTGGGAAGCTGCGGGCAGGTCCACCGTGCCCAGCCATTCTGCAGGGCTGTCAGCCATGCCTGCTGGCACGCACGGTGCGGCAGGCTGACGCAGGGACGCGGCACGGGCCAGCTTCCGGAGCACTGACGGCCCACGGGGTCTTGCTGCTCTCCTGGCTTCTTGGCTGCTGGGGTTCCCTGCTGGTTGCTTTGCTGCAGCCACCCTGCGTGGGCATCCCTGCTTGGCCAAGTTTTTGGCCTTCCTGCCCCAGCTCTGGCCTGTTGCCCTGTGACAGTCACTTTGCCTGTCTTCTGGAGAAGCCCTGAGGCCCCCCGCCGCCAAGGCACAGCAGAGCAAAAGGGGGTTGGGGCTTCTGTTCTAGCGTCAGATTGGGGTTTGAATCACAGCCGCCCTGGGGCAGGCGTGTTAACCTCTCCGAGCATTATGTACATGGACGGTGATGCCAAGGACGCTGTTGCCCCCAAGAGCTGGGTGTAGCCTCCAATTCCCACTTGGGCCCCCATGGGGCCTGTTAGGGGCTGAGTCCAGCATGTGCCGTACGTTACTCTGCAGCCAGTGTTTTTGACTCGGAGCCGACTAAGGAGATGTCTGAGCTTCCCCTGAAGCCAGTCCAGTTGTCTGGGACAGCCCTTCCCAAGTGTCTTCGGCCTCAGCTTCCCTAGACGGGTGTAAGGGGCCTTCCTGATCTGGCACCCTTGGGGTCACGTGGTCAGGGATGGCAGGGGTTCAGGGCTCACCGGGGCCACTTCTGAGAAGAGGGTGTAGTTCCTCCAGCACCGCTGAACCCCCACCTTGGATGGGGCTGGCCCTGGCCGGCACACAGGAAGGACTGTAGGCCAGGAGCGGTGTTGAACAGGCTGATCAGGGACCCTGGAGAATCCTGTGGGGAGAGGCTATGTCCTGGGAGATGGAAAAGTCCAGGCAGACTTTCTGGCGGAGACAGTCTGGGAGCTCACTTAGAAGGCAGGGTAGGATTAAAGTGGATTCTAGATGGACTCTGCTTTCCGTGCTGGACCACCCCACCTGTCTAACTGTCTCAGTGGTCTAGGAGAGGGTAGGGCTGGATGGCACGGAAGGTTTGGGGATGCTAGGCAAGTGTCTCTGTCCTTGGGTTGTCACTTTGCTGCTAGGATTAGATGTCCTCACACTGTGCTACTGGGCCTTTCCACTTTGCCATGTTCTGTGTGGCTTTGAGTATCTGCCTGTCAAGTTGCCCCACCTGAAGGTCACTCTCCAGAGGTCAAGAGTGGGCCATCAGTGGACAGTGGTTCTGGATGGCAGGGGGACCGGCCGGGGAGCACAGCCCGCTGTGGCTGGCTACTTCTCTCACTCCAGGGTGTCCTTGTTTTAGGCTAATAATTCTCCCCATTTGGTCTGGTTCCATCTTGTCTTAAGGCCTGGTCCCAGGATGGAGGGAGGCTGATAGTTAGGCCCAGGCAGGTCAGGGAATTCCAGGTGGGGTTTCCAGGGTCCCCTAAAATCCACTCCTGTAGAGTGCCCAGCAGTGGGACGGGCATCTACTGGAGGCAAAGGGGTCTGTTGACCAACTGGGACCGAAGAAAGGGTCTCCGTGTGCCTCCTTTCACCAGCACCGACACCAAGCACTTCCCCTCAGTCTCACTCTACCACCCCGAGCTGTGTCGCCTCAGGCAAGCGAGCCAACCCCTCTCAGCTTGCATTTTTGTTGTTTTTGCTTTGAGTGGATTGATGCCAGTGCTCGGCTGGGGGGGAATGCAGGGAGACAACGCAGATCGGGGCTTTAGCACATACCTGGGACTCAAGCAATACCCATACGTGGGAGCTTGAATAAAACAAACTGGCGGTTCTTCTATGCTCATAAATCTAAGCAGAGTGTAACCAAGGCCCCACATACACCACCCCACTGGAGGCCGGTCACTGCCGGATGTCAACCAGAGCTGAGAGAGCGGGGGTATCCATCAATACTGTGACCGCGGTGCCCACGGACAGGCTGTCCAGACGCCAGAGGTGGGCTCCCCGAGGCCAGCGTTGGCCTCCAGGGGGCTCCACGGTGGGCTGCGGGGCCGGCAGGCGGGCGCAGAAGGCTGCAGTCCCCCCCCCCCCCACGGGCTGCGCCGTGGCTGAGAAAGTGCTCCCACTGCTCTTTACCAACATGCTTACGTTTACATGGTTTTAATTCCCACATGACTTTCATGCCGGAGACACTGGATGCCACAAACAAGCGGTTTTCCTTCCTCTCCTAAAACCCACTGTGATTTACGGGCCAGCTCCGGTGTGATCCCAATCTCTGCTCATGAAAGGGCAGCGGTCTCCACGGCTCCATGGGGCCAGGTCTGCCCGACAGATGTGGGGCTGGGGGCTGCACACACGTGCTTGCCTTTGGCATGCTGCCCTCTTAAAAGCTTTCAATTGATTGTTTTTAAAAACTTCACTCCGTGAAAAATGTGAAGAATTACTTTTATGCTTCAATTAAAAGTTTCCCAATAGCCATATGAAAGAATATGAAATTATGGCCTCCAGTAAAGGCTCCTCTTGCTTCTTTCTTCGGAAGCACCTTTCATCAGAGGAGATCAAAGTGCATCCAAAGCACTAATTGAGCCTCGGAGCCATCTGTGCGGAAGGGCCGTCCCCAGAGCCTTGCTCCCTGAGACAGCAGGGCAGGGACAGAGAGGCTAACGCATTTAGCAAAGGTCACACAGCAGCGCCATACCAAAGAAGAGACCTTCTATGGGAGCTGGGAGAAGCAGGAAGCTGGCTACTTAGAGCCTGGTTCACAAGCACCTTGTCAAAGTTAGTTTTGAATGTACTCTAGCACCTGTTACACGTCTCCCTGGTTCCAGGGAACATTCGAGCTACAGGGTGCTTGCTGACTCCTTAGGACGGTCGCTTCTGTCTTTGCCACAGGCTCTGCCCACCGAGGGGCTTGCAATGCTTTATCTCCATTAACTTTCTTTTAAGATTTATTTGAGAGAGAGCACAAGCAGGGGGGAGAAGCAGCCTCCCCACTGAGCAGGCAGCCCGTCCATCCCAGGACCCTGAGATCATGACCTGAGCCGAAGGCAGATGCTTAGCCGACTGAGCCCCCCAGACACCCCTCTCCGTTAACTTTTAAGAGGCATTTGAATAGTGTTTTACAGTTACGTTCAACATAGGCTTTTGGCAAAAGAGAACAGAATGAAAAAGTGTGGTGATTACAAGTGTAGGCACCACTCCAACGCGTGTGTCATCCCATAGCTCTGGACGTCCCTGACTTTGGTGGGAGTGTGGGCACGCATGAGGATGGGGTGCTGGCACCAGCTTCCACTTATCCCCATGGGTTCCTCCCCACACACACACACACACATACTGTGAGAACACAGCGGCTTGGGCACGCCAGTTCCTTCTCGCTAGGAAGCCCGAGGACGGAGCCCACTACAATAGCACAGGATGGAGAGGCCCTCACTCCAGGTAGGATATGGTACCGGGGGCCAGCGCTGCTCCCAACTACGGGACTAGGGAGGGGAGGCGAGGCCCCCACAGCCTGGGAGGGTCTAGCCACAGCTCTCTTCCCATATCCGTCCTCGGGTAAATCCTGCCAACCCTACACTATGGTGGTGGGCCCCAGCAGGCCCTGGGGCACAGAGGGGGCGCCTGTCTGCCTGGGGGCAAGGCCTTCTAGGTGCAGTGTCTGAGCTCTGCTGGAGCGGACGTCCCAGGCTGAGAAGACAGGAAGCCTGCCCGGGGCTAGCTCTGTCACTGGAGGTGTGGGACCTCGGCGACAGCAGAATTCAGGACAGCACAATTACAAAGCTTGCCCAAGATGGAAATAGTAAACCACTCACTACCTGTCCTCCTTGTGGGTTGGGAAGAGGAGTGCTTTGAAAAGAGCTTTCTAGAAAGGCGAGGAAGGGGTTTGAGGATCAATACTCAGGCTCGCCCAGTGCAGCCTGTGGGGTCCAGGGAAGTCAGTGTGGTGTCGTCACACAGCCCTGCAGGCTTCCTGGGGCACTGGGAGGGGCTGATGGCAGAGACCCAGGGAGGCACACAGTCTGGATGGGATGCCCCAGGTGCAGCCACAGCCAAGACAGAACTCGGGGTTGTGGTCTCTGCAGGCCCATTTCCCTTGGCTTCAGTGCCCAGTCCAGACTGCAAGCCTTCCAGGACGACCCCGTGATGGGATGGGCCATGGGGCACGGCCTTTTCATCATGCCATGGAGTTCCCAAAGCCTTCTCCCTTCTCAGACCTCCTTTAATTGCTATGAGTGCACACCCAGAGTCTCCCGGGCATAGTTCAGGGCTGGGAGGTGGGCTGGGCCCAGCTGCTTCACAGTTACTTAAGTGCCCACTCAGGCCCTCCGCTCCTGAGCTCGACAGCAGGACAGGGAGACAGAGCGCGCAGGTTTGGGGGAGGTGAAGGGCACTTGGGAAAACAAAGGTGAGACGCAGAGAATGGTGTGGTTGTGGGAAAGTGCTCTCGTCACAAGCATCCCGCATTCACACCTCCCCTGTGCTCCCCACTCACCCCACAGCTGGGTGTTAGTGTCCTGCAAGGTTCACGGTCTCAGCCGCCATCTCTCGTGGTCCCACTATACCCTGACGTCCCTTCCTGTGCTGACATTTGCGGTCACGCCAGAAATGTTCTCTAGTCCTCAGGCTTCCTGTCTCACTGTGTCTCTTCAATTGCTGTTCACCGCTGTTTCATGTTTGTACTATTCCCATCTTGTGTTTTGGGTCTTTTCGATGCATCAGGCGGCCCGAGGACGGCCTCAGCAGACCTTGCACAGGCCAAAGCTCCATGACGATGGGCCCCACATGCCGGTGAGCACATCCACTAATGACGTCACAAGCCATGTGTCCTTACCTGCCACTGCCGATGGATGGGAACGCGATGGACTTGAGCTTCTTATCGTCTGCCAGGGCCAAGCAGTTCTTCACTGTCTTTTCCAGAAGCTCCTCACACTTGTCTGCACCCCAGACCGGACTGTTACAGTGGATCACAAACTTGGCGGGCAGGCCGTGGCCTGCGCTGACAGCCGCTGGAGGGGACGAGACAGAAATAGTGAGTGCCGTCCCTCTGCGGGGCTGCTCCCCAGCTAGTCGTCTTAGGGGGGACACTGGGCCAAGACCCGCCCTCAGAAAATTGGCATCAGGATGCATCACCACCAGGAATCTGAGCCAAGATGACAGCGAGCTCTCTCTGTACCCTCCCCGAGGCAGACCCTGAACCACCTCACTTGACCGAATACGTCAGTGTGGGCAGCCTCAAATTTGCCTTTTGGGGTCTGCAAGCCCCATTCATCCAGTGGACTTCTGTACAGACCATGAGGACCTGTCTACAAATCCCTCGGCGCAGCTCAGGGTAAAGCTGTCAGGAAAGCCGCTCCTTTCACAAACGGCTGAGCAGCAGGACGGGCGGCTCTGATGCCCCTGCGCCCTCACTGCCCCCTCTTAGTGCGGTCAGAATTAGACTGTTCCTTCACGGCGCTACTCTGTCCACCTCACCATGTCCACACCACAGCCGGCTCTCAGCCTCAGGCTCTGCCCCTCGGCAGATCGGAAGAGCCTGGCCTCCTGTGTGCTACCCCCAGCCAGGTGACACGTCCGCGCGGGGTCTCCCAGAGCACGTTCCGGGACGCCTGTCCCCCAAGACGCAGCGCGGGCGGTTCTGGGTCCCCAGGTGTGGTGAGGGCTGCCTGCCCTGTTTCTGCACCGGAGCCCAGGGAGGCCTCCCCCACCACCGCTGTGGTTTGACTGTTTGCTGAGCCTGTCTGCTGAGGGACTGCTGTCCTCAGGGCTTACGGCTGTCAAGGTACGTTGTGACATGAGATAGATAGACAGTGACTTGTGGGCAGTGTCTCACGGGGCAGCAGCAACAGCTTGGAGCCAAGTCACAGGCCTGCATTTGAGTCTTGGCTCTGCTCACTGACTGATTGAAGAAGTGCTGACCTCTGGCAACAGGAGACCGGGGCATTTACGCACCGCTCTGTCCGCCGGAGGAGCCACGGCTAAACGATGCCTGGGAAAGGACTGCAAAGAAACATCCTGACAGGGGTCATCTTCGGATGGTGGAGCACAGCTATGTTTTATATGTCTCAATATTTTAAAACATCTTGTAAAACAGATGTCTGCAGCCATGCTAAATGTAACGGGTTTGCCTCCCCTGGGGCTCAGGTGTCCCAGCTGAGTTGGGTGCAAGGGGAGCACCAGGGCTGCCTCGTCACCGCTCCATCAGAGGGTCACCCAGGGGAAGGACCTCCAGGCTGGCACGGGGAGGCCAGGAGCCCCTGGCTGGGTAATCATGCAGGGTCCTTCCTTGTTCCATACGGGACTGTGGTGGCAATACCTCGAAGGGCTTGGAAATGTCCTGTACCCTGATGCCATAGCCCTCTGTAGGCAAAACAGAAGGGGCAGGGCAGAGGTCGAAAGCACAAATCAGCAATGAGAATGCTACCCTGTTATCCCCCGGCCTCAGTGCCTAGCCCAGGAGGGTCACTGCTGTACCCTCTGAGAGAGGGCTGGTGTCACAGGCACATAGTAACTGTTGCCACCTGTATTTAATCCACATTCATTTTTTAAAAGAGAAATAGGATTTACCAGACAGAATGGGCACTGGGGACCATCTTGTATGAAGAGAAAGGGGAGCCCAGAAGCAAGGAAGGGAATGGCTTGTCCTTACACGGCTGGTGGAAATGAGCCGGGCCTCACCCCGCACTGTTCGGACATCCAGGCCTGGAGGTGGCCCTCCGTCCTGCACGTCCTACTAACCACCTCACATTTCAAATTCCAGGCCAGCGGAGGAATAAGGACCTGCCTCTAGCTCTTAGCAATCCTTCTCCCTACATCAGGTTCCAAGTCATTTTCTTACCCCCTGGTAGCAGGAAAGGTGTGACTGGCAAACGAAGAATGTCTATTTTTCCCATTAAAAACACAGATGGCTGAATGAAAAGGATTCCTTTGCATTTCTCCCCAGCACTTCTGCAGATGGCTCAGTATCACTATCCACAATTCTCGACTCCTAGCTTTGCCAAACTCGGCTGCTAGAATTCCTTAAAATGAGAGGTCTAGACATCAAACGTTCAAAAGCTATTTTGAGCAATAAAGAAAAAAAGTGGAAGGGCAGTTTGCACCACCCTTAAGCTCCCCCTGACAATTTGCATGCCGTCAGTCCAAGTCCTAAAGCCGGCGGGCATCCCTGTGGCTCCAGCTTGGAGACAGGTGCGCATGGCCACGCACCTGTGTTCCAAGATGCCTCATGACCCGGTTCTCCTGACGCAGCACAAAGCATGCCCAGATAAGCAGGGTGCTTCCCCAACTCACCTCCAGCGACTTCCAAGGGCCCGTTCTTTTTTCGCAGTTCCAGAACAGCTTCCACAAACTCCTTGCCACCTTTCTTCTCCAGCGTGTTTCCTAGACAAGGACAGGGGGAGGTCAGACGGCCATTCTTGCGTCTCGGGGCACAGACAGACACTTAGCATGTCAGGTGATTACAGACTTCCAATGATCTGACCAGCTAAGTTTCCACACAGCTGCAAAACACGAACTAAGCCTTGGTGAAGTCATTAAAGTGACGTTTAGAAAGGATCCACCGCTGACCAATGACCACTGAGCGGTCTTTACGGTCCCACATTTGGGGGTAACTTGGAGTAATCCGAGAAAGGCCAGAGATGGGAGGGCCATGGGATATGCCTGTTCCTTGCCGGCGCACCTCCCTGCACGCTTTTCAGTCCTGTGAGAAGCCAGACAGTGCTGGCTTCGGAGGCTCATGCCTCCCCTGGACTTTCTTCTGTGTCTCTGGGGAGAACCCCCGAATAAGGAGGCTGTGGGGAAGCATACCATGTTCCCGGGAGGGAGCCAGGTCTGCCCTTGGCCACTGGCCCAGAAGCGAGCACTCAAGTCTGGCCACCTCTGGACCAGCATCGGTACCAGGCTTTGTTCCTATTTTGCAGCTCTGGCATCATATGTGAACACACACACAAAAAAAATGGCCTCAGACAGTATTTCCTTCATCACACTAATGACTCAGAATCACTTTAGGTAAAGGAAGGCAACATCAGAAGCAGAGCTTAAAGGCGAGCTTGTACCACATGAAAGGGCCAGATTTTCAAGATTAAACCCAGCGCAGGCAGGCAGCCCCGTTCCTTGAAGGCCGGGGCTTGCTGAGCGTTCCGCTCGTGCCATCAACACGGACTGCCCACCCGAGACGACCAGCCTCCGTGTGGCCTGCTGCTTCACGGCCCCGCGTGGCACAGCAGACAGCGTTCAAACCCAACGACGTCACCCTTTCAGGTTTGGCCAGAATGGGGTCTCAGTCTTCCTTAAGCTCTGATTCATCAGTTTTGCAGATTTTAAAGTACTTTTCCTCACAAGAGGATAAAATACTCCCCTTAAGATTCACCATTTATCTTGGAAAATTCTAAGTTGCACTTGGCACATTGTGGCATGTGTCAGTCAGGGCACATGGGAGTGCACCAGCCCAAATTCTCTTGGGATTCACCCTTTCGTGACTAGGTCTGTTTATCTTTGGCAGAACGGTTCTGGAGAAGTGAGCTAACCCCGGGAAGTATCGGGAAGGAAGGGCACGCTGACCAGCAGCAAGTCTGGGGTGCGTGAATGAACATGACCAGCAGGCCATCACCTGTGGGGAGTCTCAGATGTCTAAGAGAAGGCCCAGCTTTCGGAGCGATTAGCGTGGGATGCCTGGGGAGGGAGCCAGCATCCCTCATTAGCCGAGACTAGACCCTCAGGCCTTCACCTGTCTTGGACAGCAGTCACGGACGCTTGCAATGGCAGAGGAATCAGGAGGGAAAATACACCCACTCCAGAGACTTCTAACGGCTGTGGCACTGCTGCACATTTCTGAGGAAAACCAGCATCACAGCGGGTGGCTGAATGGGCCTGAGGGCGCAGGGTCGGGCCTCATGGCCACCTCCACCCTGCAGGAAGTGCAGACTTTAGGGATACGACCCAGGGGAGTGAGGCCCAATTACGGGTTCACTCAAAGGATCCTGCAACTGAGAAAAAGGAATCTTTAAGTCGGAATTTGCCGGGTACCAAACACTGCTGCCCAGCACCCCTGGTCTGGCCTTCCCTCCTGACCTGTTCTCAAGCTGGAGGAAGGGAAACAAATCTGCTCTAGGCAGAGCTCCGTTAGGTCTGCATTCTCTATCATACATACTCTGTGGGGGCAAACTGAGAAATTTGGAAGGTAAAATAAAATCAGTACTATATTCATACTACCAACTCCTTTCTCTAAAGCAGACAGTATGAAGAAAATGGGCTGATGTATCATTAAAGGTGTTTTATCTTAGGAAGAGTGTTTACTTTAAAATTTTTACTTATAATTAAATCTTGCTTTAATTAGAAGTGAAACTTGCAAGTTAAAATACACTCAATGCATTTCCCAAACTTAAAACAATTGAACCCTGGGTGGCAGGCAATCACCGCGGTTCAGGACTGGACCCCTACACACACATGTATGCACATGTTCATGTAGACACACGTGTACTTTGTAACAAGAAACAGGCCCGTTTCAACAGTATTGTCAACACTCATCATGGAAGACTCTTGCTTTTTAGGCTCTACTTCAGGGTTAATCGTAAAGCAATTGGCTTCTTTGCCCCCAAGCATAAACATGTGTTACTCCCATGAGAACAAGAACATTATTTCATGCTTAGAAAGCAGGCATAAGTATCAGTGTTCAAAACAGCCTAAGCGAAAATTTAGGCTTGGACAAATGTCAGGCTAAGCCTGTGGTCTATTTCACTGTTAGAAAGAACTGTGATGGGTAAGAGTTAATCACGGGGCTAAGCATTCCTGCACTGGCATTCCTTCTTCCAGCAGTCTCGGGTCTCAGGAATTCACACCCATCGGGAGAAATGGAGCGAAGTGTCCTAGCTTCCTCTTTTCCCCTCTAGCACATCGAAATGGGAGCTGGCACCAATTGAGACCACGGATGAATCTGGTTTGTCATTGTTTTGGCAATGTAAAAGATAGGTGGGCTCAGTACTAGTCTGGACTGGTTCACCGAGAAAACGCACTGAGGTGAGCTTTGGAAGACCTGGGTTCCGGCACAGTCATCTGCGGTCCTCCTCGGCCAGTAAAGCTGTCTGGACTTGCTGAGGTTCTTTTCCAGCTGGGACGGCATCCACCAGTGATGTGCCAGGTGACCTTGCACAAGCTCTGGGAGCTGGGCGACTGACAGGTCACCGAGGCTAATCGTGCCTCCCCTGCACGCGTCAGTGGGGTGAGGGCCAGCACATCACAGGGGAAAGTACTGGTATTGTCACGATTCCTAGCAGACCAGTTCTGGTCACGATTCTGGAAGGACTAGGTTCTCTGTTACCCCAAAACTCGCTCCTGCCCCCGCCTCAAAGCCTCCAGCTCTACCTCTGGGCGTTGCTAATGCTGGGGAACACCCTCCTTCCACAGCAGAGACAGTCGGCTTTCTCTTCTCCTTGGGCCTGGGGGGGGTGGATACTTTTGCACTGGGAGCTTCCTCAGTTCCATTTCACCCCAATTCCTGGACGGCAGGGTGAACCCAAGCCTTAGTCACTCCAGGCAGAAAGATAAGCCCTTTGCCTGCTGTATATTCTCCTCCTAAGAAGTACTTCCCTCCCATCAAGTTTTCATTTGGTTAAGAAAGGGAGTATCTTTCTCTTAAGCTGCCTGACTTGGAGCTCTTAAACTCCTCCAAGATCTCGTGAAAGTGGAGTTTATTTTAATTGTCGACAGCCTGATTTCATTTTGGCCTGGAAGCCTTAGCGAATCCTGGCCCGTTCATCTTTTCCATCCACGTCCGAGATCCAAAATGCCCATGAGAGCAATCAGCCCGGGTCGCAGTGGCTAGGGCAGGCTGTGGACGGCAGGCGTTGCCAGCGACACTGAACAGAGCTGGACAGCCTCAGACTGCTGCAGCGTTCGTGCTTCCCGTGTCTGGGACACTCAGGAAAATCCTGGGGGCCTCAGCCTCCAGGATGACTTCACTTTTGCCCTTTATTAGAAAGGGCACTGCTTTAGGAAGCCGTGCTCAAATGTACAGGCAGCGTGCTGCTCTCCGGACAGGCACACCTCCTGGCAAAATCCTAGATGCCCCTGAGGGTGAGGACAGGAAGCACCCGTCATGGGGCAGGCACAAAACAAGGCACTTTGCTTATATGAACGTCCATCATTCTCCTCATGATCACTCTTTTATCCATAGGGAAACTGAGGCACTGAGAAGTTACTACCCCAGCGCTCATCACCAGGCAATGGCAAGGCTTTGATTTAAGCCCCTTGCACCTAGCTCTCACCCTGTGCCTTTTTGCCAAAACATCCGGATGCCCCCTGGTTGAGGTAAGCCCGCAGCGCACTCTCCAAGCAGGGCAGTCCCTGCCATTCAAGCAGCGAGTCTGCGGCTGCTGTGCTGGGCACCCAGCCCGGGCCTCTCTCCCCCTCACCCCACCTTCCACTGGTGAGCGCCACAAGCCAAGAGACGACGCGGGCAGCTGCTGGGGGACAGGAAGGGGCTTTCTGGATCTAGGAGAGTGTTTCTCGAGTGGTCTAGGGACCCCACATCAGAATGAGGTGCCTTTCGTGCAGTTAAGGTCTGAGAACCCCAGTGTGTTCTCTAAGTGCCCCTGAGGCTTCAAGGCCATGTTCAGGGAAGGGTGCTTCTGACACTGAAGTGGGGGTGGGGCCGGGGGGGGCAGGGACCCGTGCACAGACACTGCTGCGTGTCTGGCCTACGGACGGCACAGAAGTGGTCTGGGAAGCCACTCGGCCCACCTGGCTGCACCCCCCTTGCTGCTGAACTCAAGGATGAACCCAGTCTCCCACAAAGCTGTGCCTCGTGCAGCAAACGCTGAAATGACGTTGCCGAACCAGTCTCCAAACCAGAAGTGGGCCCATCTGGGAGCTGTGTGGTGCGCCCGGGCTGACAGCGAGCTGTCGTTTCTCGGGTCCACAGCCCAGGGACGGGCGGCCTGGGGGAGGTCAGGACGGCTGGAAGTGTGAAATGAATGCAGCCCTGCATAGCTGTCCAAGGGTCAAGCTGTCTGCGGCGGCCGACCGACCATGCACACACACACTCGGCAGCACCCGGCTAGGCATTACCTACTTCACCACCGGTGTAGAAGTCAGTGTTTGTCGGGTGAACGACAGCATCACTGTCGATCGAGGCAATGTCAGCCTGTACAACTTGCAACTATAACAGGTAAACAAATGTATATCAACTGTGTTGGACCGAGACCCACGCACAGGCACATTTACTAATGCCCAATGGCAGGGCTGGCCTACCTGGTCGATTCCAACATATGAGCCCAAGGGGCAATCAGTCCACGAAGTGTGCGCACATGTGGATGGGGGTGAGGAGGAGGAATATCAAATGTGACATGTTTAAATTAAACATTTGAATGACATGTCCAAAAAAAGAGAAACACACACATGAGATCATTTCCAAAGAGTAAAAGAAATAACAAAACAACGAATGCCCCATCTCACTTCGCAAAAGCCTAGAAGACTGGCACCCCACTGAGAAGACTACTAAAAACATGGCATCTGTTTTAAAAAAAATGTGGACTATCAGGCCGACCACAACAACGAGTTTCTCCATTTTGTTGGCAGCCACTTTCAGAGCTGGAGTTTTATTCCTAACGACACGCATCGTCTTGTCTGCCTTCGAGGGACAGCTCTTGCAAACCAAGAAAACAGTATGTGTGCATAGAGGCTTGCCTTGTCTTCCTCCTCAATGTGTAAAAATGTTTCTCCAGGTCTGCCATTTATTCTAGTCTATCTTATTTTCATGTATTTTACATATAAAATGGACTTTGGATACGATCCCTGCTTTTTCTAGCTTGTGGCCTTTTTTTTTTTTTTAAGGAAATATCTGTATAAAGAAAGTATATGGGTGGAAAATGAGTTCGGGCAGGGCATTCTTGAGTCCCCGTTCCCATATTCCCAGCCCACAGTCATGCCTAGTTTGGGAGGGTCGGGCCCAGGCTCTAGAATGAGCATCTCTCCCAGTAAGAGAGGCGGCCACCGCACGAAGGTAGCCAAAGGTGGGCACAAAAGGCTTTGGAAACATACCTAAGTCAGCATCAGGCAGGAGGCTGCCTCAGTGGGCATCTGCCCGCCTGCCGCCCCTGGCGAGGCTCACGGCTAAGAGGACAGGAGCCTTCACTGAGCCCGAGCGGACAGCTCCTGTCTGCGAATGTCAAGCCCCAGAATTGGACGCCTGAGCGGTACCTCCTGGCTTGCCCGGAGCCGGGGAGACACCATGGCTATGGGGCAGAGTTAGGAACTCACTCAGAAAGAGATGCTGCCCTTCTGTTTAGTATCACCCTCCAATCAAATAATTCCTCACATTGGCATGCAGTCATATACTGTTTTCGGTCGTAGGAAAAACGGAGTAAGAGGTAAATTTGGGGGAAACCAATTTGCTGGTGGATTCAAGACAACTTAACAATATGCTGATGGCAGTTTAATTGTCTCTTCCTTTTCAAGTGCATTCAAGCTTTGCCATTTCTAATTAAGGCTTAAATGGAGAAACTATCATTTTGTAGCAACCTGAGATTTTTCAGTTCTAAAAAAAAAAACAAACACATTTTTAAAAAATCCCTCCCAAGTAACCAGCAGTCAGTATGATCATTATGGAAGAGAATTTAGATAGCAATATATTGACAATCAAGGGGGAGAGTAGCCAATTGCACTTAATGAAACATCATCAGATCATTTCCATTTGAAATGGCTTGGAGTGAGTAAGCATTCAGAGTTTACCCTCAAATGTCCGTCTTGGATTTGGGAATTTGGCTTGCCCACCGGAAGTTTGAGAAGACGAAGAGCCTAAATTCTGGGTTCCATAACTTTTCATCTGACAGCTGGCGGTGCCAAACCCCATCCCCAATTACCTAGGTCATCTTTAAGGTCAATGTCAGCATTGGTAGGATTGATTATGGCCTCCACCTCAAAGCCGGCTAAATTACTGATTTCACTGTGAATAAGGTTCAGCTGAAAAGAAAAGCATGAGGTGGGAAATAACAGGACAGCCGGGAAGTCACAGAGAAGTGAGCCTTGGGATACAGATGAAGGGCAGTGGGCACTCTGGGTGTGCTGGGTGCACAGGGGATGGGGAGTCACTGGCTAATGAATCCGTTTCAAACAAGACTCGAGCGCTGCTCAGAGTGCTGGAAGGAAGCAAGCTGGGCTGAGGGGCCAGGACCTGCTGGGTGAGCTTGGGGCAAGAGGGAGGGCTAAGCCACGTGGACTCCGGGATCCACCGCCCTTTGAAGAAACAAAGGAGTGCAGCTATCAGGACCCAGAATGAGAGTGCTCACGGCCGGGGTGGGTATACGTGACCTCCTCTCTGAGCCCCGGGATGCTACGCAAGTCCTAGCTGGTCTGGGAAGGCCCTAGCAACCCTGTCATTCTCCTCCAAGTGGCCATGGGTTTTTAAGGCCATCCCCCTGACCCTGCCTCCTAGCCAGCTGGCTCCCCTGCCCTGCTCAGAGGGGGCCAAGAGCGAGATGGTCTGCTGCTTAGTGACATCTAATACTTCGTGCCTAGGAGTCAGGTAATGCCGCAGTTCTGGTGACAGGCAGGAGGAGAAAGAGCGGCTCTCTATCCAGGCGGTATCTCTTCAAGTGTTGCACTCTGTTGGGCCCCACTGGCTTGAGGATTTCCCCCAGTTTCAGGAGCAAGGAACCAACTGGCCTTTTTTGGAAGGGCCACTGAATATCCTCCCTCCTCACAGTTATCCCGTTGCTATAGCAACCCACTGGCTGAGAGGAGCCCTGAATTCTAGATTCAGCTGTCAAGAGGGGCAAGAGGAATTAGCCGGCCCAGAATTATGGTCCCGGGTCCTGTGTCCTACCCTTTCCCTTCCTGTTCTTAGGTACGAGTGCCTGCAGCTAAGTGCTCTCTCGTGCACGCGCGCTCTCGCTCGCTCTAAGATGCTTATCCTCCAGTGACACGAATTCCTAACAGCTGCAGCAAAGAGCAATGCCGAAGCAGCCCCCAGAGGAGCCAGTGCCTGGGACCAACTGGGATCCAGGCTGGAAGAGTTGCCTGTGGCCGCAGCGGCCAGCAGGGCAGCCGCCCCTGTCCAGGCGCGCTCGGACGAGAGGGCCGTGTGCAGACACTTGGCAGGGAGGCTCTTGGCAGCCTGGCTCCAAGGCACTGCATTTCTGGGGCCAAATGTTTTGTTGAAAACAAAACCAAACAGAAAACCTGACACTCTATAAGCACTAGAAATATAAACCCACATTTCTCATTCCCAGAAGCACTCTGTAGATTCTCAAAAAAATGGACCCACTTAAACCAAAACTCATAAAATAAATCTGGTCATACGCTGGGCTGGGGAAAGACTTAGCCAGGGCCTGCCACAGGGCAGTGGGCTCCATTTCTACTTAGGGCTGGAAGGTGGAAGGGGAAGAAGTTTTCTCCACGGGGACTTCCCGGGGTGTGGTTCCCAGCACTGCAGGGTGGTTTAGGGACCACCAATATCCCCAAAGCTGGAGGAAGCCCACTGCAGGGGACCTCACACAGCAGAGCTGTCCGCACTGCAGGCTCTGGTGCTGGGACAGAGGCAGAGAAGAGACCAGCATCGGGGCCAGGGTGCTGAGTGAGTGCTGTGTTCAGGGACAGGGGGTGTGGGTGGGCACAGACTGAAGGGGGAGGGGGCGCTCCAGGAAGGCAAGTGAACGGTCATGATTCAGGACAATGTAGAGGGTTTGGTTATGATACCAGGTAAGTATTGCATCTTTGCATCTAACTTTAAGCAAATGCTGTTTATAAAAACTCAAATTAAGCTAATACGCCCTGCCTCCCCCGCTCTAAAAAAAACCCCACCCTAAAACCCTACACTACAAAGTAGCAAGAGGGTACTGAGGAAGGGAAAGGAGAAAAAAGGGAAAGCAGCACTTGACTTGGGGTGGCATGGATGAGTGTACTTTGAAGGGATCTATGAGTTCCCTTTCTTGTTTGTTAAAAATATACATGTTCAAATCCCTAAAATTCATGCTATTTTTTCCGCAACAGTATAGATGCTTCTGAACCTATACTTGCAAGTGCCTCATTGGGAAACCAGCTATTTCCACGGGCTTGGATCCAGCTAGCAGAGGAGACCCCTGAAGACTGTCTCTGCGCCTGTGGAATGCGATCTCTGGAGAAACGGGGGCGGGGGAGCTTCAGGGCTTTGCTGGAGCAAGGGAGTGGTTGCAAACAGAACAAACTCCTTGGAGAATTCCCGGTTCCCTCTGGACTCCTCACCTTCCTACAAGAGGTGCCCCACTCTTGGAAGCCCAGAACACTGCAGCGCAGGGAGCCACTACCACCAGCCAGGCGAACTCCCGGCTAACCGAGTCCTGTCTCACTCTCCCCGGCATCGGACTCTGGCTTTTCCGACTATGTTCCGCCGTGCGCCAGGCTCAGCACAAGTCCTCAGGCTGAGGGCCTGAGCCGCAGAACAGTTTGCTGTGGTTAAACACATACAAGTATTTTTTGAAAACCACCTCTGGACTATGAAGCATGTGTTTGGGGCGGGGGGATTCTGTGTGTACGTCTGGGAGAGGCACGGGTGGGAGGGGAGAGGACAAACTGCCACAGGCACTTTGAGAGACACAGGGGTAACCAGCTCGGCTTGGGCAGGCAGGCCAGGGGACAGAAGCCAACAGTGAAATGGTCAAGAACAAAGGCCACAGCTCCCCTGGACAGGAGAAGAAACCCCGTGAGCATGACATACAAATAGGCCATGTGTGCAGAGGTCTGACAAGGATCCTGCAGTCCTGTGACTACACACGAATCAGCCTGGTAGGACTGGGAAAGACAGGCAGTCCTAGGAAGTCCCAGCCGGGCTCCCCCAGGGCGGTGCGGCTGTCTGCAGCACAGGGTGGGGGCAGAGGGGGCAGAAAGCAAGATTGCCAGGCACCTGCGCATATTCTCATATTTAGTCTGATTCTCTGGGAGGCAGGAGGGTCATTGATGATTTCAGAATTTGCATAAGGTCACTGCTCCTTTGTCTTATCACAGGAAATGGTGGAAAAGTCAGTTTTAACCAAAGTATAAGGAGCTTAAAATATCTGAAGATTGTTGGCCACTGTAGAGTGACCAAAGGATACTGCCAGGTACGGAGCAGAAGGGGCTCCTACATGGCTGTGGAACTGGAAGAAGGGGACTTAGCTAAGTGTCCTGCAAGACCCTTCCACTTCTGGGCCCTGATTAATCTCAGCTACAGCCAGCGTCTCTTTTATGCCCCCATCTTCCCTCTAGTGGTTATATCCATGTCAGTCCTTGTTCTGTAATCATGAGTGAACTCATCTCTAGAAGCTCCTGGAAGGTGGAGCGTGGGCAATCTCTTAGCCCTGAGTGCCACATGGTGCCTGAGATGGTGCTCAGACAGAGCTGGACTTGAATGTCCAACACCCCAACAACTCTGAGGTGAAATGAACATCTCCCTTCTCTTAAAGTAGGGCTAACAGAAATGCCAGAGCTCAGGAACCGGGCCCTTGGCCTGGCTCGGACCTGAGGTGGCTCAGGGCCAACCTGGCCTCCTGGAAGGAAGGCTGGGCCCCTACCACTCACAGCAGGTCAGGAGGCAGCCTGCCAGTGACAGGGAAGGAGCCATGGCTTGGAACTACTAGACAGACATGTGGGCTGTGCCTTGACATGACATATTTTTTTTTTTAACGTATTGTTTAAAAACTCAATTTTAGGAAATGAGAGTAATTGATAAACAGTATCTGACTGACATGTTGGATCTGGCCGTCATTGTCCAATTCTGGTGTGTCTCCTGGCCTCATGATGGACAAGAAGGGAGAACACTGACCAGCCGTATTTCCTTGTGCTAGCCTGTAAAATGTAACTCTTCCTGTCCCCAGAGTCCACTTCGACCAAGGCAGGTGGAAAGGGTGAGGTGCTCCATAAAACTGTTTGTAGCCCCTGATGGAGGGCCACGTCTCCTCCGTGGCCCACGCCTGCCCAGCCTCTGGGCTGAAGGGGCTCCTTTAACTGTGCTCTGCGGCCCACCCTGCACACGTCCCCAGCTTCAGTTCTCCCAAAGGCCTCAGGTCTGGTGGTGACATCTGGTGGGTCTCAGGCTAGAACCCATCACTCAAAGACAAGGACACAGTAGGTGGCCACGGCTAGAGGCCCAGGCGCAGAGCCAGCCCTGTTGCTACGTCTCAGACACCAATCATCAGCCATGGCGCAGAACGAGGGCATCGACCCTTCCCTCCTCACTGCTGCTTTAATGCTCCCTCTCTCCTTACAGTGTTCCAGCCCCGGGAGTCGGCCATGTGTGTCTGTGAGGCAGACAACCCACGGTACCCCCGCGGCCGACGGGGCTGCGGTTCCGACCCTGACAATCTGGGGGGCGTGGAGACCCACACATAGCCTCCTCACGCTGCCTTCCCTGCTCCTTCAAATAATGCTGACCCTACCAAGAAAGCCTTAAATCATTCGCTGCCACTGACCCAGATTTATATAAGTACACACTGGAAGAATTTTTTTTGGCAATAAAACCACCAGGTTTTCAAATCTCTGAAAGGAAGCTGCGAATCTCTGTGGAAGCACAAAGCAAAAACATTTGGTGGATTGAGATTCACAGCACTGTCTTCTTTTCGAAAACAATTCCACAGTGTGTGTGAACACTGGGCAGAAGCAGAGTCATGAGGACGCTCCCTCCTGAGACTTGATCAACAATAACGAGATCCCAGACTCCTGAGCCCCGGGCCAGCTTCCCCTGCGAGCAGCTTAGCAACCAGGCCTGGCAAGGCCGTGCGGGCCGCGGGATCACCTTTCCCTACCGTCGCGTGCTTGCAAGAGTCAAGCATCAGCTTCACCGTCACGGGTGGTACTATCCCGGGTACTATCCGGTCTTCCTTCTCAGGCACCCTTTCTAGGACATTTCCAAAAATCGAAGTCAACACTGTCATCTGGAAGAATGACATTTTAAAATGTGCTTTGCGAGAAAAGTCACATCAGTTTTAGGACTGTTGCCACTTTTGCATTACATGCCGTGACTGTCACCCCATGGTAACAGCCAACCAAGGGCCGGAAAGTACTGCTTTCAAGTAATGCTCCCGGGAACCAGCACCTGCTGCGTGTCACCCCCCAGGGGCCCAGGGCTCCAGGAGGGGCTGCTGGCACCCTGCTTCCTGACTCGGGGCCCAGGCTGACCTGAAGGGCCGCCTTACTCCACAATGCCACTTTTGGTCCTGGATTTGGGGCTACCTCGTCCTGGCTATGCAACTCTCGGGTCATTAATCTGGAAGCACTCTTAACGCGGAGCGCAGCCTCTCGGTGGCTTGGTGCCTGTTCTTCCCTGCTGACATCTAAGCGCGTGACGTGGGGAAGCAGGTGGGTGGTCCGCCTGGGTCTGCACTCAGCTCCCTCTCTGACAGCGGGCCACTCTACACTGGGTCCGGCTCAATCCGTCCTTTCAGACTCTCCCTTCCAAAGCCAGCACGTCAGTACCGGGCACATGAGTGTCTGTCAAGTCACCATCTTCCGTTTTCCTGTTTCTTAAAGAACACTAAATGACGCCCTGTAGGTTATTCTAGAGCATCGCTACTTCTCTAGAGCTTTCTGGTCTCCCCACCCCTGAATGGAGTACCGTCAGTACTCGCCGGTTTGTACTTTGTGGGACCGTTATGCCTGGGGCCGCTGGTGCTGAGACCAGGTGGACCCCAGATGGCGGGGAAGGGGGCGCTGCTCGGTGCAGGGGAACTAGCCAGGTGTGTGCAGCCTGTGCCACCTCCCTTCCAGGGCTCACGTGCAGCAGAGCTCGGACAAGACCCCAATCTCAAGATCAAGAAGGACATCCATCTGTACGTGGACCTTGGTGTGGCTGAGTGCGGCTACTCTCCAGGGAAGGGCGTGTGAGGAGTTCTGAGAGGAGGCTGGCTTTGGGGGAGCCGGCAGGAGGTAGCAAGAACCACACAGGGAAGGGAGAAGCCAGGGTCAGGGCACCCAAAGGTGGGGTGGAGGAAAGAGCGAGGGGCGGTGGGGACAGCGGGAGGGCCGGAGCTGCTCTACCTGCCCGGCAGGCTTGCAAGCCCGGTGGACGGTCCGCACCGGGGATCTGAAGCACACCGGAGCTGCTCCTGAGCACAGGGGTGCTCACGCTTGAAATCAAACCACAGCAACTGGGACGACGGTTCCCATTAACACCCAGTATATGACCCAAAGGACATGTTAAAGGGTGTGAAAGTAGACCCACGTGGTTGCCTTCACTGCTGAGTTGAAATTTTTAAAATAAATAAAAAATATCTTCAATGAAAACTTTCAAAACCCCCGACCTTAAGATGACAAGCGCTGCTTTTTTTTTTTTGTCCTTTGAAAAATGCATACAAAATACAAATAATGGTTATAAAATGTTAGCTGCGATGGTTATTTGCTGGAACACAGGGTCCACCACAGGAATGGCATCATGAGAGCCTGAGTGCAGTCAGGACAGGGAGGAGGGGGGAGGGGAGAAGGAGCACTTGCAAGGCAGGAGCAGGAGGGCTGTGTCACTTGAGATGCGAAAGAAAATTGACAGTGAGCTTGTAAAAATGATGCAGCTTCAGAACCAAGTTGTTAGCCACAAAGCAATTTACACGGAAGGTCAAATTCATGCCTTTCATTTTCTTTCATGTAGGATTAAAAAATTAAGAGAAATGGAATTCCCTCTTTCTCCACCCCCTCCTTTTTTTTGGTGTTAATAGAGAAATATTAACTCTCACTCTTAGGTCTTAAAAGCCTTTGCATCATTTTTATTTTCAACAAAAGTGAATCATCTTTTACGAAACCATGGCGTCCTGGCAAAGCGGCATCACTGGGATGGCTGAAAATACAGTGCCCGCGGTTACGACAAACAAAAAATTGGCTTGAGGAGTCGAGAGGTGGCTCAGTGTACCCGTTACCTAAGGATGTCTAGACACAATCCCGCCCCCACCCCATCAGAGGCTCTGCCTGCAGGGCCCCCCCGGAGCGAGCAGGCTGCCTGCTAGACCTTTCCTTTTCCAAGACCCAGCTTTGACTTTGGGCTGTTTTTCTGGCCGAGGCTACATGATGACCCGTTTAATCCCACATTAGCAGCTCCTTCCACAGACTAACCCCAGGCTGTCCCGAACCACCCCCCCCAACACAGCAGGAGTGGCCTCCCCCCCTTTCAGTGCTATCTCCTCTTTCCACCCACCGAGACAGTCCCCCCACCCCTGCACTCCTGCCTCGGCCCTCCCTGAGGCCACCCCGAAAGCCCTGGCCGCCCACTCCTCCACCCACTGCCCCCAGCCCAGGAGCGGCCTCCAGGAACCCCCAGGCCTTCCTCCAGCAGAGGTGGCCTCCACCCATCCATCCCAGGGTGCGAGCCGACCGAGGCCACGTGTCTGCCTACCTTCTGGCCGAGGAAGAGGCTCTTGGTGGAGAGGACCGTGAAGCCGTCCGCCGGCGTTCCCTCGGTGGTGCTGTCGGCACTGGCGGCCTTGCTGACTTCCCCCTGCTTCTTCTTGCACAAATACAAGGGTCACTGTGAGGCCCACACAGGCAGAGCACCAAGGAATCGGGGCTTTCTAACAGGGAGGTGGCTCCGGGGCCCGGCCCGTCACCCTGGAGAAATGGGCAACTACCCACCCCCACTTCCCGGTGTTTCTCAACGCGGGAGCCACAGGCTCTTTGAGGTCCGGGAGTCCCACCAAGAGTGTTAGCTGTAGTCTCATCACTTTGCAATCTCGAAACAGAGCTACTTAAAGGCAAAACTGTACTGTGGAGTGATAATCTCTAACAACTTTTCATAAAGTTAGACCAATTAACTGTCTATTAAGGGTCTTTGCTTTCTAGATGTCTGCACACTATTCAAGGGTGAGGGGAAAAAGCAAACGTTCCCAATCATGAATTTTCAAAGAGTCAAATATCAGACCAAGGACCATAACCCTTCAACCTTCTCTAGCCGAGGACGTAAGACACTCCCCGACAGTCCTTCGAGAAAACCAGCCCTGGAGAAGGATCCCTATGGTGGCTGCTGGTGAGCCCTGCTGCCTCTGGGGACTCCCCGTCCTCCTGGTGGGCAGGGCTATCAGCGTGCTCCTGGGCCTCTTCCCCGTCCCAACCAGACTCAAGTATGTATACCCTGGGGTTCCCAAGAGCCCTGCAACGTATGTTGTCCAGAGAGGTTTCATTAATTTCCAGATCTTCAACTTTCGAATGGACTTTTCCTGCAACTGATCTGCCCTGAGTGATGTGCACCTGTGACAGAGGTCTCACGCCCCACCTCCTTGTACCACCAGCCTTGTCCCGCTTCCCCTGACTGGCATGGCACCCCCACCCACCCCGGGAGTCGGGATACAGGGCTTTACCAGTCTTTCATGCATTTCTGTTAAGTAGGAGGACCGTATGAGAAGTGGGTAATTTGGCTCATCTGGGGATGTCTGCATTCAGATACATCACAGACTGAGGGTAGTGGGAGCAATGGTAGTTTGGGTTTCGACACTCCACCTCTTCCCTTGCCCCGAGTTATTATCAAAAAGTACATCACTCTTGGGGGAATGCCCCAGTGTGAGCAAACCAAGAAAGCAGGGGGGTGAGAGGTATTCCAGATGGCCACACCTTCCTAGAGGAAGGCTCTGGACCGCAAACTCAGGGCGAGGTTTGTGCCCGTACAGATGCCTGTTTAGGGACTCAGATTCATTCACATGTTAACATGTTTGCTTACATTGAAAAATTATTCTAGTTTTATGGTCTGCTTTAACAAGAAACGTTGCTTTAACATTTAAGTTCTATGGCCAACCTGGAACATTTTCTGTAAATTAAATGAGCTAAATCTGAAGCTCCAAGGTTTGGATATAAATGCTAATACGAAAAGCATTTTATCAAGAAACAGGGCCTTAGCAAAGATATGTTAAAATGATCACTATTATGGTTTTCCTAATTCTTTCAGTATACCAGATTTGACAAGTGAAAGAGAACCCAACAGTGAAAGGTATAACGTACAGTTACGTGGTAAGTCTTACTAAGCCTTTTTTGATATACTTTCCAGAAAACAAGAAAGGGAAAGACTGGGTGACAAATCCTTTCACTACTCAGATGTTTCTAATTCTGTGCTTTCAACAAAATGGGAGAAATACCAAATTGACTTAACAGATGAGAGATCATTAAAGAACAGCTTGACGGACTTCATAGTAACGGACCAACGCCAGTTTCTTAGTTGTGACCAATGTACTGGGGTGATGGAAGACATTACAATGGGGAAACTGGTGAGGGGTACTGAGGAACTCTGTACTTTCTCTGTAACTTTTCTGTCAATCGAAAACAACTGTAAAATAAAACATATTAAAATGAATTGATGACAGATTACTAGGTGACTGTTGGCACTTAAGAGTTCAGAGGACTGAGTGATGTTGCTTTAACAAAATCCTTTCCATTCCCCCCTTTTTTTTTTTTTTTTGTGAACAAGACATTCCTGGTACTTATACCTGTAAATATACAGATACAGGATGCTGAACCCTGTTTTTAGCAATAAGTCACTATCTTAAGAACTTGAGTTAATTGTAAAAACTATATCTCCATCTATCCCATACAGTTCCAAGAATATTTTTTCCTTAATAGTTAATAAATTTGTAAAATATTTATTGGTTTGATCAACTGTGTGTAAATAAGTGTGATAACTATCCAATCCTGTAGAATCCACATTTAGTGCCTTTATGATCACAAGAAATTTTTTCCAAGAAAATTTAAATTTATATGCATTATTTTTGTTGTGAAGATCAACACAATACTACCGCCAGCATTAAATGTGTGGCATTAGGATAAAATTTTGTGGGACAAGTGAAAGGGACATACGGGCTCAAGGAGAAAAGTAATGTAAATTTTCCACCTATTAAAAAAGAGCTTGTCTACATACTTTTAAAATGATGATGGTATTCCAAATCAACATAGTATTTTTATTTCTTTGGATACATTTAAATGAGTGATAAAACAGTTTTTATATATCAAAAAATACATCCTACACAGACATTTTTATTTATTATCAAAAGTTTAGCAAATTTTAAATGTGTGAGATACAAAGATTTTCAAATTGTTGTTCTGCAAGCAGAAAAAGTTTGAGAATCACCGCTCTACCCAGTGAACACCATGCATACAGGAGGGGTTCAGCAAATGCTTGGGAATAGGATGCAGTTGATAAGTAAATAAGGATTTAGTGCTTATGCCCAAAAATACTTGGGTTTTTTTTTTTTTTGTAGAGGTAAAAAGGCCTTAACTGACAGATTTCAAGCATTCGAGAAACGGAGCTAGCTGTAGTGGGAGAAGGGAGCCGTGACAGCTTCTCTGTGTCCCTGGTATGAGTCAGGAGCTGCCTATGAAGCCAGTTTTAAGGCTTAGCCTGTAGTGATTAATACTGGTGATTGCCAGCAGTGATTCGTTTGCTCATGGCCTCCTCCATTAAAGCCATTGCCCACGTTGTTGGTATGACCACTATGAAAAACAGTATGAAGTTCCTCAAACATTTAAAAGTAGAATCCATATGATCCAGCAGTTCCATTTCTGGGAATATAACCAAAGGAAATAAAAACACTATGTCCAAGAGGTCACAGCCAACACAAAGAAACAACCTCAGTGTCCACAGCCAGATGAATGGATAAAGAACTGTGGAAACATTCAGCCATAAAAAATAAGGAAATCCTGACAGGAAACCCAGAAAGTTCCAAAAAAGATGAACCCAAAGAGACTTACAGGCAAGACACATTATAATTAAAATGTCAAAAGTTAAAGACAAGGAGAGAATCTTAAAAGTGGCAAGAGAAAAACAACTTGTTACGTACAAGGGAACCCACATTAGACTATCAGCAGATTTTTCAGCAGAAATTTGCAGGCCACAAGAGAGTGGCACAATATATTCACAGTACTGAAAGTAAAAAAAACTTCCAACCAGGAATACTCTACCTGGCAAAAGTGTCCTTTGAAATTGAGAGATAAATAATTTTCCAGACATGCAAAAAGCCAAAAGAGTTCACCACCACTAAACTGGCCATACTAGAAATGTTAAGGGGACTTAAGGCAAAAAGAAAGGGTGCTATTTAGTAATAGGAAAACATATGAAAGTGTAACTCTCACTAGTAAAGGTAAGTATATACTAAAGGTAGGGACTTAATCCCTTGTAAGGCTAATACGCAGTTTAAAAGACAATGTTGGAATAACAATTAGTACAATAATTAGTTAAGGGTCACATGAGATTAAAAGACATAATGTGTGACACCAATAACATGAAGTGTAGGGAGGATAAAAATGCAGTTTTAGAATGTGTTCAAACTTACATTATCAACTTGAAACAGATCGTGAATAGGTTGTTATTTATCAGCCTCATGGTAAACACAAAGCAAAAGCCTACAGTAGATACACAAAAGACAAAGACACCATTAAAGATAATCATCAAATCACAAAGGCAGACAGCAAGAGAAGAAAGGAACAGAAGAATTACAAAACAGCCAGAAAACAATTAACAAAATGACAGGGACATACCTGTCAATAATTACTTTAAATGTGAATAGGCTAAATTCTCCAATCAAAAGACATACAATGACTGAATGGATAAAAACACAAGACTCATTGATAGGCTGCCTACAAGAGACACAGTTCACAAGTAAGGACAAGACACAAAGTGAAGTGATAGAAATAGATTTTTCATGCAAAAGGAAACCAAGAGAAAGCAGGGGTAGCTATATTTATATCAGACAAAATATTCTTTAAAATAAAGACTACAATAACAGATATTAAAGGGTATTACATAATGATAAAATGTGTCAAACCCACATAAGAATATCTATATATACTCTATAAATATTGTAAACATTTATGCACCCAATCTAGGAGCACATAAATATATAAAGCAAACACGGAAAGACCTAAACGGAGAAAGAGACAGCAATACATTAATAATAGGGGACATTATACCCCAATCTTCATCAATAGATAGATCGAGCAGACAGAAAATCAATGAAGACTGGCCTTAAATGACATATGAGACCAAGTGGATTTAACAGATATATTCAGAACATTTCACCCAAAAGTAACACAGTACACATTTCTTTCATAACCACATGGAACATTCTGTAGGACACATCATATTTTAGGCCACAAAACAGGTTTTAATAAATTTAAGAAAACTGAAATCATATCAGTCATCTTTTTTGATCATATTGCCAAGAAACTAGAAATCAATTATGAGGGAAAAAACTGGAAAATTCAAATATGTGGAGATTAAACTACACACTATTCAACAACCAATGGGTCAAAGAAGAAATCAAAAGAGAAATCAAGAAATACCCTGAGACATTTATGGAACATAAGAAGTAGGAAGATCGGTAGAAGATGAAAGGGAAGAAGAAGGGGGGGAGGTTAACAGAAGGGGGAAAGAACCATGAGAGACTATGGACTCTGGGGAACAAACTGAGGGCTTCAGGGGGAGGGGTGGGATAGGCTGGTGATGGGTAGTAAGGAGGGCACGTATTGCATGGTGCACTGGGTGTTATACGCAAGTAATGAATCATGGAATTTTACATCAAAAACTGGGGATGTACTGTATGGTGACTAACACAATAAAAAAAATATTATAAAAGAAAAGAAAAGAAAAGAAAGAGAGAGAGAGAGAGAGAAAGAAAGAAAGAAAGAAAGAAAAGAAAGAAAAGAAAGAAAAGAAAGAAAAGAAAGAAAGAAAAGAAAAGAAAGAAAAGAAAGACCCTCAAATGAAAATACAACATACCAAAACTTATGAGATGCAGCAAAAGCAGTTCTAAGAGGAATGTTTACAGCAATACAGGCCTACTTCAAAAAAAAAAAAAAAAAAGAAATCTCAAACACCTAACATCAAAAGAAACAAGGAAAAAAAAAAGGAACAAATGAAGCCCTAAGTTAGTAGTAAGAATGAAATAATACAGATCAGAGTGGAAACAAACTAAAAACAGAAAAGATCAATAAATCTAAGAGCTAGCCCTTTGAAAAGATAAACCTCTGCCTAGACTCACCAAGAAAAAACCCCCAGAGGATTCAGATAAACAAAATCAGAAATGAAAAAGATGTTACAACTGACAGCACAGAAATACAAAGAATTTTAAGAGACTACTGTGAAAAATTATATGCCCAAAGAAAAGGACAACCTAGAAGAAAGGGACAAAATCCTAGCAACACACAACCTACCAAGACTGAATCCTGAAGAAAAATAAAAATCTCAACAGATGGATAGTAATACATCTGATAGTAAAGGGATAGAATCAGTAATCAAAAATCTCACAACAAACAAAGTCCAGGACCAGAAGGTTTCACTGATTAGGTCTACCAAACATTTAAACAAGAATTAATACCAATCCTTCTTAAACTATTTAAAAATATAAAAGAGGAGGACACTTCCAAACTCAATTTACAGGCCAGCATTATCCTGATACCAAAACTAGACAAGGATGCCATAAGAAAAGTAAATTACACGCCAATATCCCTCGTTAACACAGATGCAAGACCCTCAACAAAATACAAACTGGGAGGGAGTTAAGATGGCGGAGGAGTAGGGGACCCCTTTTTCAGCCGGTCCCCTGAGTCGAGTTGGATAGGTACCAGACTAGCCTGAACATCCACGGAATCAGCCTGAGACGCAGGAAGATACATCGGGATCTCTACAAATGAACATCTCCAGCACTGAATATTGAGGTATGAAGCGGGGAGCCGTGAAACCTCGCACAGATATCGGAAGATAAACGGAAGGGGGAGGGAGCCGCCGTGTTCGGGCGCTGGGAAGTGGTAGCCACCTGCACGGGGGAGCGGGAGGACTCACGGACAGCACCCGAGAGACAGCAGACTGAGACTGTGAGCTGGGGAACGCGCGCGTGCCACCAGGCTTCTCACGGAACTCCGGAATCCCGGTGTGCTCACTGGATCCAGACTGAGACCGGGAGCTCCGGGAGCGTGCGGGGGCAGCTGGCGGCTGGCGGCGTTAGAAACACAAAGGACAGAGACTCGCCAGCCCTGGAAGTGAGGGCTGGGATGCCGGGTGTGGGGCGCACATCCCAGGACGCTGCAGGGTTGAGCAGCACCAACAGAAACAGTTAAAGTGGCCAGAACATCAGTGGAGAACAGTCCGCGATCCCTCTCTTCTGAGACAGAGGCTGAGATTCGGCCACTGCTGCTCTGACTCTCAGAAGAGGCACAGCAAACTGCCAGGGAAAGCCGCCAGAGAACAAAAGCCTGGAAATACCGGCTCACAACGTGCCCATCCCCATCCCCCCTCGCAGGGAACACGGAGACTCTACCCAAACAGGGTTGCCTGAGTATCAGTGGGGCAGGCCCCTCCCCCAGAAGGCAGGCTGAAAAATCAAGAAGCCCACATCCCGGGGAGCCTGGGTGGCAGAGTCATTAAGCGCCTGTCTTCTGCTCAGGGCATGATCCTGGCGTTCCGGAATCGAGTCCCTCATCGGGCTCCTCCACTGGGAGCCTGCTTCTTCCTCTCCCACTCCCAAGCCTGTGTTCCCTCTCTCGCTGGGTGTTTGTCACATAAATAAATAAAATCTTTAAAACAAAAAAAAAAAAAAGAAAGAAAGAAAAGAAAAAAAAGAAGCCCACATCCCTAAGATCCCTATAAAACAAGGGTGCACGGCCTGGGTCCCGGTCAATAATTTGGGCTCTGGACAACCCCGCAACCTCTCCTCATCAGAATGACGAGAAGGAGAAGTCCCCCCCGCCAGCAAAGAAAAGACAATGAGTCTGTGGCCTCTGCGACAGAACTAATGGATATGGATATAACCAAATTATCAGAAATGGAATTCAGAGTAACAAGGGTCAAGATGATGTGTACACTTGAAAAAAGTATTAACGAAAATGTTAATGAGAATATAGAATCCCTAAGGGCGGAAATGAGAGCGAATTTGGCAGAAATTAAAAATTCTATGAGCCAAATGCAGTCAAAACTAGAGGCTCTGACGGCCAGGGTGAATGAGGCAGAAGAATGAAATGGCGAAGTGGAGGATGGGTTAGTAGAAGAAAAAGCTAGAATAGAATCTGGACTCAAAAAAATCCACGCACAGGAATGTAGGTTACGGGAGATTACTGACTCAATGAAACGTTCCAATATCAGAATCATCGGCATCCCTGAGGGCGTGGAGAAAAACAGAGTCTAGAAGAGATATTTGAACAAATTGTAGCTGAAAACTTCCCTAATCTAGCAAGGGAAGCAAACATTCATGTCCAAGAGGCAGAGAAGACCCCTCCCAAGCACAACCACGACAGACCTACGCCACGTCACGTCATAGTGCAATTCACAAATATTAGATCCAAGGATACAGTATTGAAAGCGGCCAGGGCAAAGAAATTTCTCACGTACCAAGGCAAAGGTATCAGAATTATGTCAGACCTGTCTACACAGACCAGGAATGAGAAAAAGGGTTGGGGGGCATTTTTAAANAGGAATGAGAAAAAGGGTTGGGGGGCATTTTTAAAGCTCTTTCAGAGAAAAACATGCAGCCAAGGATCCTCTATCCAGCAAGGCTGTCATTCAGAATTGATNTAGAATGGATGGAGAAATAAAGACCTTCCAGAATCGCCATTGACCAATTTCGTAACCACGAAACCAGCCCTACAGGAGATATTAAGGGGGGCTCTATAAAGGTAAAAAGGCCCCAAGAGTGATACAGAGCAGCAAGTCACAACCGATACAAAGACTTTAAAGAGAAATGGCATCATTAAAATCATATCTGTCAATAATCTCTATCAATCTAAATGGCTTAAACTCTCCCATAAAACGCCACAGGGTTGCAGATTGGATAAAAAGACATGACCCATCCATTTGCTGTCTACAAGAGACTCATTTTGAACCCAAAGATGCATTCAGACTTAGAGTAAGGGGATGGAGTACCATCTTCCACGCAAATGGACCTCAAAAGAAAGCTGGAGTAGCAATTCTCATATCAGATAGACTGGATTTTAAACTAGAGGCTACAGTTAGAGACAGATAAGGGCACTATATTATTCTTAAAGGATGTATCCAACAAGGGGATATGACAATTATAAATATATATGCCCCCAACAGGGGAGCAGCAAGATACACAAGCCAACTCTTAACCAAAATAAAGAGACATATAGATAAGAACACAGTAATAGTAGGGGACCTCAACACCCCACTATCAGAAATAGACAGAACACCCTGGCAAAAACTAAGCAAAGAATCAAAGGCTTTGAATGCCATACTCGACGAGTTGGACCTCATAGATATATATAGAACACTACACCCCAGAACCAAAGAATACTCATTCTATTCAAATGCCCATGGAACATTCTCAAGAATAGATCATGCTCTGGGACACAAAACAGGTCTCAGCCAATACCAAAAGATTGAAATTATCCCCTGCATATTCTCAGACCACAACGCTCTGAAATTGGAACTCAACCACAAGGAAAAACCTGGAAGAAACTCAAACACTTGGAGGCTAAGAACCATCCTGCTCAAGAATGACTCGATAAACCAGGAAATCAAAAAACAAATTAAACAATTTATGGAGACCAACGAGAATGAATACACAACGGTCCAAAACCTATGGGATACTGCAAAGGCAGTCCTAAGGGGGAAATACATAGCCATCCAAGCCTCACTCAAAAGAATAGAAAAATCTAAAATGCAGTTTCTATATTCTCACCTCAAGAAACTGGAACAGCAACAGAGGGACAGGCCTAACCCACTGACAAGGAAGGAGTTGACCAAGATTAGAGCAGAAAT